>NC_083465.1:9765800-10105800 GCF_030014155.1 Tachysurus vachellii | reverse complement strand
TGACTGTATAATCAAAAAAACAAGACTTCTCTAAAGATGATATGAATCAATAAACATACTTATATTTTGCCATATGTGTAATATGTGTTATATTTGCCATATGTGTAATTGCTCAAGGACAAAAAAAATGATCATTTTCGAAAAAAAAGGACATTCTGAAGCATTTATTCTATTTATTCTACAGCGATTTGCCCATGCTAACAATTTTAGTTCTAAAAGAACAAGATATCATTTTTTTATTGCTTTTTATTTTGTGGAAATGAAACAACTTAGTTCCTGTTTCTATTAGTTACTTACATTACAGAGCTATAAAAAGCTGTTACTTCACCAGCCTCTGAAGTTCTTCCTTAAAAAAAATTAAACCTATGGCTTAACACTGACTGTTACAAAGTGCTGGCATTGGAAACTCTACGGACAAAACTGTTAATTAAATTTTTTTTCACTGATACTTAACAACAATTATATACATATCTCAGTCACTCCAGGATTTCACAATCACAGAAATGGTAGAAAATGAATCATTAGCTTCTGACCAGTCAGAATTGTGGATGTTAACTGTAGATAATTGGCGGTGTTAACTTGTGGAATATTTTTATCACTCACTCAGTCACACCCACAAAATATTAAACAAATGATCACTGACATAATGGTGTCACCTCGATGGTGATGTAGTTATTGTCATCACCGTGGCCATACCAGTCATTTGTCAACACGGGTAGAACATTTCTTGGAATACGCAGCTTCTTTTAATTCTTGTTTGTGTGAATTATTGCCATGTGGACATCCTATTTTGAGACATGACAGGGAATAAGACAAGTGAAAGGAAAATAAGAATGATCAGAAGAAGCAGCGAGTCTTCCAGTAGAAGAATGATTCAGTCTCCATGTGATGAATTTAAACAGGAATGTCTTCACTCTCCATCTCATCACAGCTTCCACACTCGGGACTCAACCAGAACAGCTTGGCTGAACTTTACCATAGCAGTCAACTTGACCGCTATATCACTTGCCAAGACCACAGCGAGTCTTCCATTACTGGATAGGCCCTACCTGATTGTCTCCAAGGGGATGAAATAAGCATTTTGGCTTGATGAGACAGTGTGGCAGGAAGAGATGCATTCTGGGAGCTGCGGTTGCCGGCAGGGGGGAGCTGGAGGAGAGATGAAGGGAGTGGCCCCTTGGCGTGGTTTACGGCTCGCTTGTCATTGCTGCAGGCACACTGGCAAAGCAACCAGCATTTTCCCTCGGGTTTGGTGTTCATACTCGACATAATCCTGGTGCAGGCTGTCATTTCTGCAAACCTCCAGCTTTTCTAAAACACTTTTTTTATGTTGTTACTTCCTTGGCTTGCGTGTCACAGTGTGTTCGTATTTAGCTTTGAGGGCAGTCATAACAAAATCCCAAGCTTCTTTTCTTAGCCATTGACGTTGTGATTAGCATGTGTGTTGGAGATAGCGAGAGCGTGGGTAAATCTGAGTGCTTGCTTGTTTAATACCTCTTGGTGTGCCCTTGAATGTTTGAACAGAGTTTTGTCTGGCCTTATATTCTTTTGTCTCTTTGGTGATTTCTCAAAAGAGGAGGATTCTTCCCACTTGTGCAATCAGGAAGGGCCAAACGTTTTAACCTCTCTTAACCTGCAAATCAATAGCACTCTTCAGCACATTGTGCTTCACTTTTGAAAAATTTGTTTTAATGCCCCTGGGATTAAGGAATCATCCCAAACTATTTTAAACACAAAAACTAGGGCTGCTTAGCGTAACAAATTCTGAATGTGTGCTTTTGTTTGATCATGATCACTTGTAAGCTGTGTTTTGTGAGTTGTATGAGTCGTATAAGAGTGCATGGATTATTGTTAAATACCAGGAACATTCTCATCAATGTGGCTTTATAAGGACTGATTAGTGTGGTGTAGTGTAGTATAGTGTCCTTAAAAACACAATATTAATGAAAATGAAAAAGAATAAAGTATAATTCTTTTTTTTTCCTCATTGTTCCTCATTCAAAATATTATTCATCTGTCTCTGTTTCTCGGAGCTTATTTCTCCCTGTCTTGTACTCCTCTTGTCATTTTTCCTCTCTCTTCTTCTCAGGAACTCCTCTGTGTGCTGGATTGGAAAAAAAACATACACAGCGGTGTGCTAGTGCATGAAACATGAGCAGAATGAGAAAAATGAACTCCTGTCTATCAAGCCCAGTGACCAGTGTTGTTTCCTCCTGAAATGGAGGCGGTCCATTCTTCAAATCCCTGCCATCCACTCACAAAAACATTTACAGCCAAGTTTAACACTGCGAGTCTAAACCTATAGTTACGTCTGGAACTGCTAAAGACGGGATTTTATAAGGCCAATCCTAGAAAAAAAGGAACACATGACAAAATTAGAGACTGCTAAATATGTCAGGCTAGACATCGGAGCATAGAATATATACAACCTTCCTATGCGTTAAGTTTTATGTGTTGTATGTGAACCTTATGTGAGTTCACTGCAAAAAAAACAAAACAAAAAACAAAACCTTTTCAAATTGAAATATTATATTATACAATGATGTAATCAGAATTATCTAGTATTTTCTGCTATAAGAGTATAATTAACCAAATATAAAATTATTAAACGATTTCCAACATTTCATTACAGTTCCTTCTTATCTGGGTTATTTTTTGCTTTTCGCTTCTTTCTAGAAATAAATGCTTAATATAAGAAAATGATCTGAGCTTTAAAAGTATTAGTACAAATATCTAGATATAGGTTTGGCTTTTTGTAATCTTGTACCAGGAAATATTGAATACATTTGAATACATTTAAGATATTTTTCTTTAATAAGAAGCCTTTTTTTGCATTGTTGGGAATTTCTCTGCTTTTCTGTTTTTTTTTTCTTTCTCTTTTACAAAGAGAGCAATTCACTTCCAAAACATAAAGATGCTGTAAACAACACATCTTCAATATACAGATGAGATCATTCCTCCTTAAGGATTGAAGGTTTGTTTGCTCTAAATTAACTTATGGGCTTTAGGCTTCTTTGTGCCAAGTGGGTGAATGCCTGTGCATTTGTGAAGTTGTGCAGTGTATAAGAGGCATGTGAGATAGAGAGAGAAAGAGAGAGAGAGAGGGAGAGAGCCACCACCAGTTTACTGCTGCCTCACCACAATCAGCCCACATCTGAATAATGTTCCTATGCTCCTGCTTTGACTAATGTTACGCTGAGGATTGTGCAAAGGTCGAGATGAATGCATCCATCACGCGGTTGAAGGCCCCAAAAAACCATGCTGTCACAGACCAGAAACCAGAAGTCCTTTACAAACAAAGTGCTCTGGCAATGATTAATTGTAGTTTTAGAAAACACAAAGTCGCCTACTCCCTTCATTCCTCCCTCCTTCACACACACTTCTCGAGAAATGTAAACACAAACATTGTTCATTGTTCCCACTCAGTATTCCATGCCTGTGGGAACAATAGAGGAGGTCTGGATATCACTAAAAAGTCCTCACTCTGCCTTTTCCTGTAGTTGAAATGACATAAGCAGGTGCAATGACAGGCTATCACATTCCCTCACTAATCTTGTTAATTTTAAGCTGACTTTTCCCCACGCCTCTCTTTTTACTCTCTCTCTCTCTCTCTCTCTCTCTCTCTCTCTCTCTCTCTCTCTCTCTCTCTCTCAGTCTCTCGCTTTCTGTGCTTTTTGTTTGCTAAGACTACCTGTGATACTTGTCACACACACATACACACACACTCACCTTTGACTGAGTTCGATGTAATGACTCTGTCATGCCCCCCTGCTTTGACGTCACTCACACAGGTGTCAATGTGTGCATATGATTGATGGCGTTTCAAACAAAACTCATGTCCACTGGGCATGTAACTGAGCTCTAATGGTCCTTTGCTGCAGTTGTCTGGAAAACACTGTGGGAACCTGATCACATACTTTCTTCAACATATGTACAAGTACAAATCTGCATCATTTCTTACAAGAGAAATAGTGTACCAATTCTCAAGTTAACTGTTCCCTGAAGCCCAATTTTCCTCAATTGGATTACTGTTTGCAGTGATCTGCTGCCTGCCACTGAGCCAGTCCATAGCTAGCTGGCAGAGAATGAATAGGCATACCAGATCGCCATCTGTTCCTCAGTGGAAACAAAATAGGCTTTTATGTAGTGTTTCTTCACCCAGCTCTGCCTTACATCCTTAAACAAATCTTTTCTAGCTGTGCCCGATGCTCTTTTGAGCACCAGTTGGAATCTTAATACATGTGGAGTGAGGTGTTGTGGGGAATCTTCTATTCGTCCACCAATCAGCATAAGTTTGAGCTGGCAAGACATTCCTCCTGAGTTGATTAAAAGTAGAAATTACCTGGGACGTGTACCCAAACCCCAACTTTCATTCTTCTTTCACTCTTCCATTATATGCTCTTTCTTTCTTTCTTTCTTTCTTTCTTTCTTTCTTTCTTTCTTTCTTTCTTTCTTTCTTTCTTTCTTCTCTTTGATGATTGAATGTCCTCCTTTTGGAGCCTATGCAAGGTAGAGCCCTGAGAATGGCCAGGCTGTACAAACAGGTAAATCTCAGGAGGATCAAAATTGCCTCAGTCTTGACCTATATTCCTGATACACTGCCTCTGTGCTTTACAGATACACTTAACTTCAGAGCTGGAGCGGAGCTTAGAAGTGCTTGGAACCTAAGCCTCTGACCTGCCGATAATGACCTTTAATCCTGGATGAAGTCATTTATTTACATAGACTTTACCCAGCCGAAACTGGTGTAATTATTTATCTTCTCCATAAAGCAATCTAAGAAATCTAATTGCTATGGATTAGGATACTATAACAAAAGCACAAGAGTGCTTAGTGAACTCTGTAATCATTTGATGACTCATGTGGTGATTCAAAAATATCCTCTACAGCACAAACACCTTATGTTGAGCGTCTGCCCAATTTGAAATGACCTTAAAAAATAAATTGTGCCAAATAAATTTTTTTTTCAGGGTAAGGGTTATGAACTGGTAGATCAGGACCTGGTTGCAAATCCTGCATAGTTTTTTTTTAAGACCTTATCTGATAGCAGTGTTGATCAACATATTATTTGTAGTTCAATAGTATTCTGTGAAAAATTTATGTGAAATATGAAATACATGAAGTAGGTCATTTGAAAGGAAAGATGTTCACAGACTTCATTCATTCGTTCATTTTCTACCGCTTATCCGAACTATTCTCGGGTCATGGGGATTCTGTGCCTATCTCAGGCCTCATCGGGCATCAAGGCAGGATACACCCTGGACGGAGTGCCAACCCATCGCAGGGCACACACACACACACACTCTCATTCACTCACGCAATCACACACTACGGACAATTTTCCAGAGTTGCCAATCAACCTACCATGCATGTCTTTGGACCGGGGAGGAAACCGGAGTACCCGGAGGAAACCCCCGAGGCACGGGGAGAACATGCAAACTCCACACACACAAAGCCACCATGCCCCCCCAGACTTTCATAGATTATTTTATTTATCCTCTGATCTGATTATCGAACGGGCCTGGATTATTAAATAAAATTACTGATGAAAACTTAATGATATTAAATATAGGTTAAAATATATTAAATATAGATTAAAATATAGGAGATGCAGGAAAAGTATGCTTTTGTTTTATGATTCAAGTTCAAAAAAGATATTTCCTCTAGGTTTGTATCTAATCTCTGAAATGCCAATGGTAAACAAAACATAAACACTTCTGATGTTTGATGTGTCTGATAGAGCCATGATCAAGTAACTATGCACAATTACTATCAAATATTCTTTGAATACTCCAGTTTTTCGAGAAAATAAGATAATCTAAGGTGAGGACTGATAAACTAGGTTAAGTTAAATGAAGGTTTAAAAAAGGCTTTATAATTATTTATACTTTGCCACTATACTTAACTTCCTACTTCCTACTCCAAAGAACTCAAAGAAAATAGAATTCTTGAAGGTCTCACCTTCTTTCATCCAGCTCATGGCTGTACAGTACAATGCACATCAAACAATTGGGCTCAGTTTAATATTAGAGATTAATAGTTTCCAATGATGTTATTCAATGTAGGAAAAAAATCTACTGAGACCATCTCATGCTACAGAATGTAGTTATTGCTATACTGTAGCTATCTGTGTCTGAAGATGGTTAAACCATTGGATTGGACCCAACTTCAGTCAGATGTTTCAGTATGCTGGAGTAAGCAAAGACTCATACATATACATATATACCAAGGTATATTTTAGGAGGCATGAACTCCATCTGCATGTTGTCGCTAATTTGCTAATGTTCACTTAACTCTTTAAGTACTCTTATTTAGACTAGCAGTATTCAGCCTCAGTTGTCAAGCCCACGAACCGTTGGCTAAACATCTGATGCATATGGCACACTAAACTGGGACCACTTCAGGAGTTTCGAAGACATCATCTGATTGGTTGGATTCTACAGGATTTGACGTGTGTCTTTTGTCTCGACGCTCTACTTCCCTCATGGAAGAAGGATGCTGTCATTTTTACAAAAGTGATAAAGAGCATTTTTGAGGATCAGTTAAAAGCTGGATTTTCCAAATGTTGTGAAGTTGACAGTATAGCCTTATTAATTTGCACGACCTTCTTAAATAAATGATCTGTAGGAACATTGACTATGCATTTTCATGCTACTAAACATGACACTGAACAAAACGAACTGTGATTGGTCGATTTACATGTCAGTCAAAAACCTTCTTGGCTGGTTGTTGGCCAATAACAGCTGCTATGGAGTACAGAACTTCTGCAATCAGTCTGAAGGTAAGACTAAACTAGCAGTTAGACAGTTCTATTAGTTAACCTAATTGGCTAGGCAGGAAGTAAAATTAGCTAATGGTAAATGTTATTTTTACATGACAACTTGACCTCTGTTTAAAATGACTACTTTGTAGTTTTTAATACATTTAGAAATAGCAATATTTTAGCTACTTGAGTACAACTTTGGCCATGGATTACTTCCACTATTAACTGGAAGTGAAAGTAATTTTTGACATATTATCTATACTTTCACTTAAGGATAATTTCTCAGTACTTATTCCTCCCCTGAAGAAAAGATGAGATAAGATATAAGATATATTTTTATTCATCCCAAGTGGGGAAGTGTTACTGCAGCATGAGAGTAAGAAATTGAAAAGGAAATTTTATTTGTCACATAAACATCCATACATGACGGAATCAAATGCTTTATCTCAAAAGCATAAAAAAAAAAAAAAAAAAAAAAAGAATAAAAACATTTGAATAAAGAATAAAATATAATAAGAATAGAGTTTCTATAAAATTTCTAAAAATGACCATAAAAATTACAATGTAAAGTGTTTTTTTTTAATAATAAATAAAATGTAAGCGTAATAGCGTATGTAAGCGTAATTTTCACAGTGTAAATATCATTATCAACTGAATGTTAAGTACATTTGTTTATTATAAGGTTGTAGCACTTATAATAATACACCAAATGTCCAATAATACACCAAATATCATGTTAACCAAATGTCCAGATGTGTTCAATTTTTTTAATGACACATTGCTTGAAGGAAACTTCTGAAGATTACCATGATGGTGTTACTGTCCACAGAGATGGGAGGTCATTCTGGGTCAGTGTGTACCCTGTGTACGGTCTCCATGCCAACATCAGTGTCACCATGACTACACGGGTACTGCCTGAGTCCTGGTAAGCTGCAACATAATCACATTTGCTTGTCTCTCTCTCCTATCCAGCACAGCAGTGATTTGCCTTGCTAAAACACACTGACATGTTGCCCCTTATAAAGCAGACTGAATGATTCGACTCAGAATGTATTTGCTGTGGTCCTTTCTGTTTTTTTTCTCTCTCTCACTCACTTTTTCCACAGTGAAGTGTTTGCATGTGGGGATGTTAATAAAACAATGGCAGGAAAGACAGCATAAAGATGAAGGACAAAGGGAACGACGCATGCTGTCACCAGTTGCTGTCTGGAGCTTGTGTTTGTATGCATCTGTGTTTGTGTGTGTAACACTGTGTGGCTAATGTTATAGACTAAAATGATAAATGAATTCTAAATGAGTCTAAAAAAAACAAAAGCAAAAATTACTTAATTTATTCTTTAACTTAGAACTTTCTGTGTTGCTTGTGTTTATGAAATTTGCATGAAGTTGCACACAATGTGATATTATGAACAGTGCTTAAAAGGACTGAGCGTGTGTGTGTGTGTGTGTGTGTGTTTGTGTGTGTATGTGTGTGAGACAGAAAGAAAGAAAGAAAGAAAGAAAGGAAGAGAAAGAGACTTCAACTCATTCCTCGTTCTCGCACCTAGAGCCCACACTAACCCACATCATCACTCTCACTCAGTCTAGCACCTTTTTTTTTTATATATATATATATTCCTTTTTTCTTTTTCCCCCTCGGCCTCAGTGACAACCACCTCTGCTCTCATTTCCCTCAACCTGTGTCACTGGCCCTCTTCACACAGCCTCTCTTAGAAAGACACAGTGGACTAGCTTCTTTCTTCCCATTTTTTCTTTGCTCCTTTTATCTCTGTGTCTGCGGTTTCCTGTGGAGCTTGCTGATGAACAATTGGAGGAACCACACAATCACAGTGGGCCAAAACAATCTATCCCTTGCGCTCTCTCTCTCTCTCTCTCTCTCTCTCTCTCTCTCTCTCTCTCTCTCTCTCTCTTTCGGTCTTTCACTAATTTCATGTGCTTATTCAATCAATCACCCTGATTGGTAGTTTCATGTAAACCCTTTTCAATTTTGTATTTTTTTTTTGCACAGGAATTCAATAAAGTGTGAATGTAAGATGGCGCAAAAACAAAATAGACAACACTGATGTTGAATTCATCAGGATGCCTATATCTATCATTTCCAAGTGTGAACTAGTGTGAGCAGGAGCTGATACATTCCTGACAGCTTAAATACCTTACAAAGTTTTGACTCCTTTTACCTTGCAAATAAAAAAATTAAAGGAGAGATGGAGAAATGTATTTATATGAGATCAGTTTATCGTACTGAGAGTTGTAGTGCATGGTATTGTTTGAAATCACATCCTGTGGAATAAATGTTTAACATGACAAATCTGTACTCATGGTGCCATAGAGTACAGATTCCAGTAAAATACCATTTGAAGAGTGCAAGTGAGGATTACACAAACGCAAAGAATTAACGGTAAAGGTACGTCAATAATGTCTAGTGTTTTGTGTGTGAAAGAATGACTATGCACTCATTCAGTTCCACTCATCCCATCCTGCACTGCACTGAGCTGGTGAAGGTCAGTGGGCAGCAGGAAAGGTAATTTCCTCTCCAGATAGCAGACTCCATCCTATACTGAGAAAGCACCGGAAACCGGAAAAGAGCTCATCCCTTCAGAAACGCTTACAGTTTATAATATTATAATGCTTTGTATGCTGTATTTCTCTCCCTTTTTTCAAACCAGACCTAGTGCGAATCTTCACTGCCTTTAGCATATGTGAACTGAAATTATGGTAAACGTTTTCTTTTAGTTTAATATAAATCGTTTGCTATAGAGGAATAATGTAATGTAGTTGTAGAAGATACCATTAATTAAGTGAGTAAACCTTCTTTAAGTTCACAGCACTTGAAATTCACAGTAGTGCCTTTCTGAAATTCTTGCCTCCATTAATAGACTTGGTGTTCATTTGATAATTTGATGACAAAGCTTCTTTGACAACCAAACAGCTGGATGCAAACCAACGCCCTACAGGCTGCCTGGAGCGGCACTGTGTGACTGACAGGTCCCTTAAATGGCTAAGATTAACTCTAATCTGCCAAAGCTCTACCTGCAGCTCCATAAATAACACTCCATTCCTGCGTGCTCTCAATACAGGACCGTTTGACCGCTTTGAACCCTGCGAATAAAAGCCCGGCTTCCCATTGGCGCCAAAAAACAACAGCGGCCTGCCAACTGCAGAACACAGAATCAGTACCCCTCCTGTGGCTGGCTGTCCTGTCCCCAATGAAGACATTCATTTCCTCTCACCCCTCCTAAGGGTCCTGGTCTCTTTTGAGTGCTGCTTCATATGTTTCTCTGAAAGGCCTGGTGTAGGCCTCAAAGCACCCTGGAAAGAGCTCTCAAGGCTAGTGTGTAAAGGAGGATTCACAAATGGAACTAGCTCTTCTAGCACAGGCCCT
This sequence comes from Tachysurus vachellii, assembly GCF_030014155.1. NCBI lineage: Eukaryota > Metazoa > Chordata > Actinopteri > Siluriformes > Bagridae > Tachysurus > Tachysurus vachellii. The sequence continues at coordinate 10,095,655 of NC_083465.1, read as the reverse complement.
TGCTGAGCTCATTGAGAGATTCACAATGCCAGGATCCGGGGCATCCGGAGAGGCTGGAGAAGGGAGATGCCTGCCTCGGCCTCCAATAGAGGCATCTGCACTGTGCCGCCCGCAGCCGGCCTCCTCTCCATCTCCCCCAATGACAGCTAACTGCTCTTAAAACAAGGACAAATCAAGCATGAATTCCCCTGGCAGGCATTTCGTTTTGCACTAAATTCTTTTCAACTCTCAGTCCCTCCATCTTGTACTTAATTCACCACACCGCTGTCTTTTCTCTCATTAGCCTTCTGTCCATTTATTTTACTGATTTGCCTCTCTCTCTCTCTCTCTCTCTCTCTCTCTCTCTTGTTTGGTCCATGTGAGGGAACGAATCTGTAGTCCCACTCTAATGAACAGGATTCCAATAAAACCACCTTCACAAAGCAGTTAAATAGAAGTTTGGGATTACAGCCATCCACTGTCTCACACAACCTGTTCTTGTCGATGAACAACACACACAGACACAGACACAGACACACACACACACACACACACACACTATGCCATGCACTTGTTCCTAGTTATAGTGCTCTAGTTTGGTGGCCTATTTAGAAGGGTACATGACAAGGTCAGAGAAGTCAGCTTTGGCGTCTGTAGAGCTGAATTCGGGGACTTGAACCCCACAAAACAGGGAAATGCCACCCAAGCTCACATTATAGCTTGGATATTTTAGTTAGCACCAGATGCTAGCCGTTGCTGAGCCTCTTAAAATGTCAGGTGGTGATCAATGGTGGGTCTGAAATGAATGCACTACAGTCAAAAAGATTAATTCTACTTGGGCTTTAGATTTGATTTAGGCGGTTTAGTCCCGGGTGGTTCACATGTGCCACAAAGTCACAACCCATGAAGTGAATGCCTGCTAACCCATTTTCATTATTCATTTACAGCTCCAATGTTTATGGAAAAATAGAAAACTAAATTATTCAGTCTTAAGCCGGTTTTCAAAGCACAAGGCTTAATGATTATCTAAATTACAATGAATAGCAATTCTCCATTGAAAAAACTTTGTTGTCAAGGACTTGCCTTAATCTGCCTACAACAAAAAGATCTTTAATTACCAGTAAGGTGTGATGGATTAGTGGAAATGTAAGCAAGATAACAGTTTAAGATTTCACTTTTTTCATCATAGCTGCTCCAAAACAGTCATTCTTCTGCTACCTCATTCTCAGCTGTACTCGAAAACATTTCCTTTTCTGAAAATAACTTGCATTATCTAGCAATAACACATATAGCATATGAAAACAATCTCAGCCTAGTGCTAGAGCAGTAAAGTGTTTGGGTGCAGTTCCATGGTCAAATGAAACTCGTTGTCCCACAGGGTGTTTGTGATAAAGTCATTAGAGTTACAGCTTGGTAGAGTTACAGCTTGGCCAAAGCAAACACGGCATAAGCGCACAGCCTCACACTGATGGCTTTGCACACACAGCAGAGATTTATGAAAAGTGGAGCACTATTGAAAGCCACCTGTTTTCCTCATCTCGTTCCATTCCCTCCCCAGCGCCACCCCCCCTCTTCTCCTTTAACACTTTCCCGCTCTTTCTTTTTTGTCCAGAGAAACTGACTGCTCGGTAAGCACAGACCTTGTTTTTCAAGGGTACATTGGGCCCCTGCCACACACACACATTTACACGCACACTTACACACACCCACACTCTGCTACCCCCTCCTCCTCTAGACCCAAGGGATCGCTCATGCAAGGCCAGGGAGCTCTGCTGTGCACATCTGCTCTGCTGGGCAACAGTGAGAGGCCGAACAGAGAGAACGAGGGCCAAGTGGGGGCATTTACAGGGGGCGCTTGGCTTTGGGAGGTCGGGCAGATGCCTGGTAATACTGCACCGGCTGCCATGGTGATAGCCTTACAGTGTTTACAGCCCCCGTACCGTACTGGGACACCTCACATCCCTCACGTCTGCCTCTTTCTCTCTGTCCCTTTCCTTCTAATGGAAATCACTGGTCCTGCTGAGAGAGTAGGCAAGCATTATTGTTTTTCCCTTTTTCACTCCTGTCAGTGTGTGAGTGACAGAGAGCTGCAGGGAGTCAAGTTTATGGTGATGGTCTCATGGAGAGGTTTCAGTTTAAGAGGCTATGTCTGTGATATTGTTAAGATAAAAAGGAGTGAAAGATAATTTAGGAATTTGAAGATGTGTGCATGTATATTGTGAATTTTAGAGATATAAAGATGTCAGATTTGATTGTGACAGGCTTTAATATGGTTTTGATAGCTTGGTGGAGACCACTATGTCCCCACAAGGATAGAAATGTCTGACAGTGGGAGCCTAGAGGTTTCTTTTTGTTACAGTGAGCAATGCATTGACTTTGAGTATTAATTATCTGCATTAAAAACTGTGTCACTGGAAGGATAGCAAGTGTGTGTGTGTGTGTGTGTGTGTGTGTGTGTGTGTGTGTGTGTGTGTGTGTGTGTGTGTGTGTGTTGTCTCTGTTCTGTACCTATACTAATATTCTGTTATTTTTAGTCAATTCATAGTAACCCAGACTTACCCAAACCTCAGCCAACCCATTCATCCCAAACTTTAGCAACATTAACCATGAACTCTTCTTCTAGAAGCTGAAAAAAAATCTATTTCTTAGAGAAAGAAGAACTAAGGTGGGTTGTGAGGGCTTTCCACTGCAATTTGCACAGAATGAATCAGATTCTATCATTGCTTAATCTCTGACACTGTTAAAATGCCTAATTTACATTCTAGTTCTATGAAAGGAAACAGATACATGCTACATGTCCAGGAACTGCGAGATCAGTAGTTAATCAGTTCAAATAAAAGTCTGTCTGCACTCCTACACTGAAACCACTTTGTAGCAGTAAGTGGGAAATGCTGAACTGTTGAACATCAGCAAATGTGTGTTTTTGTGATGAAGACTTTTCTCATAGTGTGTGTAGTATATTATGTGAATATCTGTGTGTTGGGATTTGCTCCAATTTGCCTAGATGTATCTCCACTTCCAGAGCCCTTCAGGTCACTTATCCATGGCCTTCACACTTCGTCCATCCACCCCTCCACCCTCCCCTGGCTACTGCTACATCAAAGCTTGCTTCAGCCCATCAACCACATCTCAGATACAAGAGGAAGCTTACTGCACAGCTCTTTTGTCATGTCACTTTCCCCTTCTCTCTCTCCTTAGGGCCCTGATTTCAAGCACACCTACCTATCCCATTCATTTAGGGCTTGTAAAGCGAGACCACTGAGTTTATAATGGACTAGAGTGGCTTGGGTGCATTGTTATGCTTGGGCTGTAAAAAATCGATATTCTTGTGGTTGGAACAATAGGGGCCTCTCTGGGTGCTGGGTATGAAATGGCAGGGAAAGTGTGTGTGGGTATGTGTGTGGGGGTGGGTGGGGGTGGGGGTGGGGGGGTGTACATGAACATGAACATGTGGCTGTACTGAATTTGATAAAACAAATTACATTTTTGGGAAAGTTTATGACTCTTTATTTTTTTATATCTGTCATAACAGACACAGCGTTTTCCTTTGTGTAGAGAACACAACAGTACAACTGACAAAAATAGAACAAACACAGCAAGCAACAATGAGATATTCAGATTTAACACTGGCAGTGTTAATAAGACTAAATGACACCAATGTAAGCTTTTTATGCCAACTGATTTTAACGTACATAAACATTTATGAAGAATTTGGTTTTATTCTTAAAATTGTCTACTATTTTGCTTTTATATGCCCAGTAGTTGATAGTACCAATTATATTCTTTATATCTTGGAGATGAATGATGATTTAAAGTTAGAGAATATGAAGTGGAAAATATTGTGCATTTTGTGGTTAAATGGGCAAATCCCCAAAGCAGCAATTCAAATTCTAGTGAACATCTTTGTTAGAAGTGTGGAAGCTGATCAAAATCAACGCTCACACTTCTGGCCATATTCTGTAACGTATATGTAGGCAGGAACGCAGTATATTAGTCTCCACGTTGCTGTTTTATTAGTCTTCACTCTTCTCAGAAGGCTTTCCAGTCGAATTTGGTACATGGATGTGGGGATTTATGCTCATTCAGACATAAGAGTAATGCCTGGGGTGGTTTCAGTTTATCCCAAAGATGTTCTATGTCTTCCTATGCAGGCCATTCGAGCTCTTTTGTGTCAACCTGGACAAGCCGTGTTCATTAGCTCACTTTGTGCACAGGAGCATTGTCATGCTAGAGCAGGTTTGGGCCTTTTATTCCCTGTAAAGTGAAATCCTATTGCTTCAGCACAGACAGACATACTGTATACAATTTTGTGCTTCTACCTTCGTTGGAACAGTCTGGAAAAGAAACACATTTGTCCATATAGCTTGTATAAGACATTCTAACACACATACACATTTACATTTTCTATGGTTAGAAAAACAAACAGTTTACACAAGTGAAATATACAGTACTTACTAGGCACATTTGTAAATAACTCAACTTCACCTTAGTATATCATTTATATATCTTTTTACCCTTTTAGTCTATGTTTTTTTCTTTATTTTTCGTGTTCATGTATACGCTATGTTTAGTAGAGCTCCTGTAACCACAACAAATTCTCATATATTAACTCAGTAAAATGGAAAGTGTCATAACACAACCTCATGTGTTAAGTGTTACAGTATGTCAGGCGTTTAAGTCAGTTAGACCTGAAATGAAATAATCATGTCATGATATCTTTATAGAATTTTTTTATGAAGGACATATTCCGGTAACATACTTATATACTTATATGAAGTATATATGGTTATAGGTATATAAGGTAAATAAGATGCTATACAAAAAAGCAACTGAAAACATTTACAAGACTTTTACAGGAAAAAAATATTTTGAAATATAGGACCATATAGCAAAACCTCTACCAAAAAGCTAGTAGGTCTTTTCTCAGCAATTTCCCTGCACCATACAGTGAATATACAGTACAGTGGAGATTATAAGAGGTACATACTGTATGCTCTTTATGCTGCTGGAGCACTAAGAACACAATGTTCTCAATGAAAGGTAAATACAAACATCCTTCTGAACCGGCTGAACATTAGCAGCTAGTCTGAGCTATATAGGAACATAGCTCCTCAGGGTGTGGTGAGTAATAATATGTGACAGAAAAATATAAAGTCCCCAGGATGATATGTGATATGAAACATACCTAACACTTCTGCCATAGTGATGTAAAAAAAAAACCGACTGACTAAAAAATGCAAAATTAGGGAAAGAACCTAAAGCATATGAAACACCAGGGTGGAACAGATCATTTCAGTTTTCAGTGCTGTAAATTGACACAGACGCGTTACGAGAAAATGTGTTTTGGAAAGATCCTGAAAGGGCCAAGACTGTAAGATGCTCTGTTTTGCAGGTTGTTATGTGTTATCCATGTTTTCACAGTAAAACCATGAATAAGGAAACTGTCACAATTGCATTTGGTGAAGCACCAAAAAATCTTCAAAGCATGATTCTGAGTAGTATGTTTTGTCAACCACGAGCTGCAGATAACCACAAGGCTGATGTGAGAAACAGCGAAGGGTGATGCTGAGATAACATCAGTGAGTACACCTTGCTCTGAAGTTTCCTTTTTGTAAAAGCGGCTCACTGGTTACGGGAAACAATCTGGCAGTCTTTGTTTTCGGCTTCTTTCCATGTTTATGCATGTTCTTATATGCTTGTTTTGGTGGATGTCAATGTTTTGGAGTATTTTTTTTTTTAAATTGAGTTTTCCTACATGGAACTGAAACCAACACAGCAAACTGCAGAGTGCAAAATTCATTCAAGCTGCATACAGAGAAGTAACAAGTTGGAGATTAACTACTAACTGAAATGTTAAGTGCAGGAAAGCAAATAGTGTACTTATCTATAAATCTGCATACAAATAGACAGTTAGACAGAGATAAACGTGATAAACCAGATCTACAACATAAAGTCAGTCTATGTGATGTATTTTAACCCATATGCATGTATATATATATATATATATATATATATATATATATATATGTATATATATAGTAGGATGATGAAGGACATCATAGGACATACAAGACAATACTGAGATGAATGTATATAACGTCACACATAGCAAAGTACAAAAAGTACAATTTCGCAATGACACACAAACAATAAAATAAACGCAACCTGATTGGGGTGATGGTGCAAACTGCATCTGCTTGTGAACCATCAAACTGTACTTCCTGAATAATGTATGTTTTGAGCATAGGATATGGATGTATTGTGTCAAGTGTGTGTATGTGTAACAGGAGGAAGTCGGTGAGGTGAGATAAAACCTTGTGCTGTCACGCCACTGTGTGTATTGTCGAGTTGAGAAACCTCAAAGTGCGTAAATCAGATGCGGAGCACACATAGTCGCCTGACATGTGAAAGATGCAAAAGCAGATTCCCTTGCCAGCTGCAAACACACACACACACAACTGATTAGATCAAACCTGTATATGTATGTGTGGAGTGTGTTTGTGTGTTTCAGTGTAGGTGTTTATGTTGATAGCTTTGAAACCGCCTGCTCAGGTTGCCACATATTTCCGGTACAATAACAGCTCCTAGTCACCTGTGTGAGTGTGTGTGTAGTACGTGCATCTTGCAACTTTGTGCAGCTGAGCCTGTGTGCCCTAACAGAACACACATACTACAGCTTGGTCTAGGTCATACTTATCTATTTATCATGTACTTTTATACATACCCTTAGGCATTTTCAAGCATATTGTGAAATATATACATAATTAGTATAAAAAAGTATACATAGAATCTTTCTAATAGATCTAAAAAGGCTTTGGACTAAAATGGGACAAAAGATATACATTTAATTTAGCTTTTCATGTGACCTATTTTGAGTTTGCTCCAAAGATTCTTTTGAATATACTTTTAGGAGACAGGTCATATATACTTTATGATAAAAAGCATGATGTAGATGCAGATAATTGTATAGGATGCATTGTATGCCTTTGTAGTAAGAGGTTTAAACCTGTTCAAGCATGACAATGTCCCCGTGCATAAAGCAAGCTCCAAGAAACACCTGGTCACCAAGAATGGAGTGGAATAACATGAATGATTTGCAAGGATACCTGATCTCAAAATTTTTTGATTATTTTGAATAGATGGTGCACCAGGCCTCCCCACCATACACTAAATGAGCAAATCTCCACAGCCACGCTCCAAAATCGAAGGAAAAGCCATCCCAGAAGAGTGGAGGTTATAATAATCGAAAATGGAGACTTTTACTGGAATGGGATGTTTAAAAGCACATTTGAGCGTCACAGTCTGATGAACACCTTTTGGCCATATACCATAGTGTGCATATTATTAATGTTCATTAGTTGTTAGATGAACTTAATTACTGAACGTCATGACACAAATATGCCATCAGTGATTTTATATGAGAAATATTTTGGAACATATGGTAAGGTTCTTCTCACCTCAGAGATGCTTAGGCACTGTAACATAGAGATCATAGAGACCGCTGTCCAAACCAATCAGAGAAAAAAGGTATTTGTTTCAAACATTGTCTGTCAATTTAGAAAGCTCCCATCTTACACCAGCAGCTTAACTATAATCAAGGCATGTCTTATAAAATGCCCTTATAAAACTTTTGTCTCATCACTTGGAAGTCGATCGCTGCTGCTGTAGATGGTTCCACGTGGACAGCCTAGAAATACATATGATTTCTGTGGATTGTACCATAGAGAGATCGGGAAGAGCTTCGGACTGCAACTGATATAAACAGTTTTACAGTCAAGTCTCCAGCATTGAAAAGTTGATTCATTTATAGAAGGCTAAATTATTTAGAATCACACTGGAGTCAAACAGATTAGGATGGGTTTCCTTTTGAGTCTTGGGTTTATCTTAGGTTTCTTCCTAATATCTGATTTGCCCGTTAGGGACACATTTGAAATGTAGAATTTATTATTATACATCATGAGCCAAGACAGACAGCAAGAGAATGGAATAAAAGGTCTGCTCCAGCTTTTTGGAAAGGGCATTTTAAGTTGTCTTAGGCTTATCATTAACTATTACTATTGTTGTGTAAATGTACATTGATTTTGGTTAATTTTCAGTAGTAATATTGTGTGAATGTACTTACATTGTGAGTTTCTAGAGATGCGTTCTGCCTAAATGATTGAACAGGGAGAAAAAAGAAGGGGGTGAGGAGATTCATGGAGCGACAATGCACCTGTCCCATGGACGTTGTTGCATTTAACCAAAGTTGGCAGCACTTCTGCTCGACTTCGTCAGCATTAGTGATGGTGGCCCTCTGATCCCATTACCAACCTCACCATGCTGGACAAAGAGGAGGAAGGGGACCAGAAAAAATAACTCTTCATGCATGCATGATCAAACCTCACAGAAGTCTGAGACAACTGGTTTGACGTGTGGCCTGAAACACACACACACACACACACACACATACGCACACACACGCACACACACATTGTGCATGTCTACCTATTAAAGCCTGAAACCTGACTTCCTCGTTCCAGTCTGTGCATAAGGCTTAACACAAAAGCCTTGTCTAGGCAAAAACATATTCTAGGGTCTTCTCTGATACCCGTGACCCCTGCCTTCCCCTCCACACAGACACGGATTTAATGCTCAATGAGCCTGTTATTCACAGAGACCTGAGCATACCAAAGACCGTAAAGCGACTGGACGGTAATGTATAGTGATAGGATTAAAACACACACACCCACACACAAAACTGACCAACATTTCAAGACACACTGGCAAAGTTACCTGCTCCTAATGACATATGCGGTTTGCCACAAGATTGGCATAATCTTCGAGCAAGAAACAACTCTTGGAAGATGATGATATGCAATTCTTTCAAGATATATGATTATATTTAAATTTACATCCCCATATATGATACCTTCTATTCCGTAAATACATCACTCATCACTGTTTTGCATGCCTTCAGGACCCAATAGTGGATGCCGTGGTTGTGTACATGGGCAGGCGTACACTGCACAAAGCTAATCTTAGCGTGTGTGTGACTGTTTGGCAAGATGTGCTTCCTGAAATCGTATACTGGGGAAAAGGGCAATACTTGAAGATTTAAATAGGGATTTTAAACACATACAGGCCCTTAAAATATGAGGGGCATAAGCAGGCAAGAAAAAAATGTAAACATACTAACATTAGACAATTACAGATGACATAAATAAACACATACACATGCTACAGTGGCAATCCCTTGGAAGTGAGTGTGTGTATGAGTGAGAGACATTTTGGTCAGCTTCGAGGTTAAGATTCACAGGTGCAGACAAAGTAACTCAAGCCCTGTGCCAAAACTCCAGTCATATAATCTATCTGTATCGCTTACATTTTCTCTGACCTGCTACTATCCTCGTCTAAGCCCAGGTCACCATGCTTTTTGCTTTGGTGGACAGGCCACTTTATGTTTGTATTAGCCTTACATCAAGTAAACATGCTATATCACCTGTGATTACCCTGCCAGTCTAACAGTTATGCACTATTTAGGAAGACAAGATACAAGAACGCTTTATGTGCTGATGTTATCAAAGAAAGCAAAGAATTCTTTTCCTTTCTCTCGCCCTTTCCTGTCCGAGAGACTTCTAAAGGAATGTGTACAAACGTAATGTGTATGCCGAAAGGAATGTGTACAAACGTTTTGCCCACGTAATCTTAAAGTTTGGTGGATTGTTAATTTTTTTTACATTTAAGGATATATTTTGTCCAGATTTCCTAACAATTTCACTTAATGCTAATTTCCAGAAGCCCTGAAGATGTGGACTTTCTTAAAAACACTGAAAAGCCCGTTTCTTCAAGTACATGCTCTATGTTTCAGTTTATAGGTTTACACATTATCACTATACAGGCATAGTTTTATCACCACCACTCGTAAAATGTCGTCTGAGCCCTGAATCGTTTCCTGATAGCCATCTGTTCCTGTCCTCCAAACGGTACAATAGTAAGATTCGAAATCATTTAGTAGTAAACGAGTGTTTTGGAAGTCTAACAGAGTTGTTTGCTCTAAACAGGTCAATCACGACATGCCATAAGGCTATAAAGATGTAATCTAGGATTTGTAATATGAGAATCTACGACTACGACTTAGGTTACAATCAGAGTGGTTCACGACAATAATATTTCATCATGTCAAGTACTGTATGTGTTATTGTTTCTGACAGGACACCTTCTTACTCAAGAAATAGAAAAGAAAGCTCAGTGAACAAATGTTTAAGAAAATTTCATTGAGGAAAAGACATGGATCAGGCATGAAAATAACGCAATGTATGCAAAAACAATGCAAACCTGGACAGGTATGTACAGTGTATGGCAGTGGAGGAAGTGGTTATAGCTTATCAGAATTCAGTGAAGGCACAATGCTGTTCTTTTGCATGTCTGTGTGTGCACACGTGTGTGTATATGCAAGTGAGACACTCCTGGACTGTCTGTCAGACTGACTGGCAGTGTGTTTGTGCTATCTGCTATTTCAGCACCTGTCCATCTGCCTTCGTGGCTAAAAATAGACTGTGGAAGGTGTGTGTATGTGTGTGTGTGTGTGTGTGTGTGTGTGTGTGTGTGTGTGTGTGTGTGTGTGTGTGTGCGTGTGTGTGTGCGTGTGTGTGTTGGGCACATATTTGTGTGCGCCCCAAAGTAATGCACACATGTAATGCCAGGGACCAAGGTCAAGGACACACACACACACATACACACACACACACACCTAAATGTACTCTTTCATGCTCACTGTAATCTGTGACTGTGTGATGTCTCAAACACTAAGTGGCAGACTGTATGGAAAGCAGATGTATCAGACACACAGACAAACTGGCTGAATTACTTTAAAAAATACAAATGCCTCAAACAATATATCAGTGTGATTCTGACAGTGAGCTCAGGCCACATTCACACAGACTACCACAGTGTCACCTAGTGGACAAGATTGAATTAGTAAAAATAAAAAATAAAAAAACAAGCTGGTTAGGCAAAATTTGTCTTAATTTTTTTCTCTTTTCTCTTCTAGTCATTTATCTCTCATAGGAAAGGATGATATGGCAAAAAAATTTAGTCATTTTTATTCTACATAATATATCTCACAATTTTTGCTAATAGGTTTGTTAGCACTACAGTAGTTTTTGACACAGAAAAGAAAGTTTAGTGAGAATTAGCTAGAGTTGGGTTCAGCTGTTTTAACACAGCAATGAGATCACTATGTCTGAGGGGGAAAAAAGTGATATTATTGTGTTATTAAACTGCAAAATATGATATTTTATCAGGCAAATTCACCTCACATTTCCCTTTTGAATTCTCTCAGTGAACTGAAAGTGCAAATTTCTTCAGAAAAGTCAGCAATCCAGGTCTGTGTTAAAACTGATGAATTAGGTTTGGCCATATTCTCTTCTCCCTCTCTTGTCTATCTATTCATTCTTTTCTATGCCGTTCATTTTTATCACCTCTAATTCAGTTTAAACACATTCAGCCATGGCTTGCTTCCTCCATGTTGTTTTTTGGGCCAGGGTGTCTCTTGCCTCTGCAGAGCCCCGGGTTTTCCCCTCTGTCCCAAAAGGCAGAAGTTACGACGGGGGCTCATTGTTGCACCCGTTGGAGCCGGGCCCCACTCCACTAAAAAGGTCTTATTGTCCAGAGCCTCCATCAGAGTCGATTAATTATGGGCTACAGCGCACAACTCAGAACTGTCTCCCATTCTCTCATATACACATAGGCAGAAAACAACATTTTCTCACCTTCCTGCTGCTCCATAACATAAACAAGTTGAAAAAGAAATGAGTGACCTATAATTAAAGGATTTTCCACTTCTGCAGTCAGGACTAAGCTTACTCTTCAGATTAGAAATGAGAGAATATAATAGGGGAATTTAAGGAGGGAGTTCCCAGATGCTGTAGTAAGTTAAGAACAGAAAAGCAGAGATGTGGAAGTAATGTAATAGAAGAATTTGACCTCCCAAGGCCTTCTAGGCTCCAGACATGCACTGCTGATTTCAAAGGAGGCAAGTAAATAACTGGTTTATTGAGCTTATTAAACACTGCAGGAATTTAGAGATGCTCTCTCTCCTAATACAAACTACAAATCCAACGCTCTGGTGAAATCCAGCTTGTTAACCTTTTATAACTATAGCACTTAGGTTTCATTTTGACTTTAGGGGACACACACTGCTAATGAAACCAAAACCATTTCATGCTTCAAGTTTTCAATGGTTATTCAATATACAAAATCATCTTGCCCTTAAAAACATTCATTTACTGCAAATATATTGTAGAGAATTTGAATATATTATAGAGAATATAAGCATGGTGCATGTCTTACAAGCTGTTTCCTGTGGAAACTGTTTGCTTTAGGACAACAAAAAAAGAGACAATTACAACACATGTAGTTTGACTGTTCGAACTGGAGCTGGTACATCTCTAGATGCCTCAGGATCCTCACAGGGTAGGCCTTTTCTTAATGAAGGTCTGAAATCTTCATGACACGGAACACAACTGGAGCTGGTACAATCTTTGTATGGGTGGAAAAAGAGAAACAAGTGGAGACAAATTAGCATAGCTGCTGTTCATAATATTAACCAGAACTAGATAATAATGTGCATTTGATCAGATGTACTGGAGCACTAGGTTATGGGAAGTATTATGTGCATGCCTGACTAAAGAGATATGTCTTTAATCTACATTTAATCTGGGAGACTGTGTCTGAGCACCAAACACTGACAGGAAGGTTATTTTAAAGTTTAAGAGCTAAATACAAAAATGCTGTACTGCCTTTAGTAGTCTTTTGTATTTTCCAGGCTAATACAAGAAAACATTGACACTACTAACAATTCCACTCCTTTCTGTAAGCTTTAATCCAGCACAACATCTACATTTACTTCCATTTTGTCAGTCCCAAACATAGCTTGTTGCAGAAGCTACCTGACTGACAGCATCTTCACAAGGTTTAAGCAGACTTTCCAGTTACAGCCTTCTGCCAGAATATGTGGCTACTGCAGAAATAGGTTATTGAGCGTAGTCTAGTTCCCATTTTTCCTCCTTGTGCAAGGTTAAAATAATACCAAGGACACTATACTTACATGTGACTTTAAACTGTAGTGGTTAAGAATAGGATGATTCTTTAACTTACATATTTTTGTATGCTTGTCTCTGAATGAGGTTCCAGTGAATAAAACTCAGCACAGCTTGTCTGGAATCACAAAATGGTTCCAAATGGTTTTCTTAAATAATAACAATATAAATACTAACCACTTGTATTTTATTCTGATGTAAAAAATACCACACGTTTAAATATATTGGTTGTGATTCTAAATAAAAATAATTCAGTTACTCAAAGAAAAAAAGTAGCATCTCGGTTATACTCTGTTCATACAAACAGTCAATTTTTCCAGATGTTTCTCAGAGATCCTTTTCCATGCCTCGTTCAGGACTTGCCAGAGGTTTGTGTCACTAGATTTCTCTTTTACTCTTTGTGATCCAAGACACTGAAGGTCAGGTGACTGGACAGGCCATTATACAGTATTAATCTTCTTTATCGCTTAGTACTTGTCTTTATACATTTTGGAGTTGCTTTTAATGCTGTTGAAAGTATAAAAAGGGTTTGGATTCAGGTGAGAAAGCAATTAGAAATCAATGATATTGTGCATCTATACAGTAAAGCAACAGTATGTAATACGGAATACAGAGAACTTATTTTATGTTATGTCATTATGTGAAATTTTTTATGTCACGTGGCATATGCGGCATATAGTAGTGTAAAAAGTGTAATACTGTGAAGTGCTGATAGAAATTTAGATTAGAAACATAATATTGCTGTGGGTTTATCTTTGATCACTGGGGCACAAATGATGTTGTACTGAATTTGTTACTGTGAGATGTATACATAATAAGTGTGCGGATTTACTGTGGTCTGGCCGGCAGATGGTTAGAGAAAGACAAGCAGGAGCACGACAGATGAGGAAGAAATTGTTATACTTTACAGGAAACTTTCTTTCCCCCTTTTTTTTCTTCTGGTGCTGGCCTTTCTTTCCCCTGAGTGTTCATTACATAACATATTTCCAGCTCCCTTCCCCTCCCTCTTTTTTCTCTGGCAGGCTCATTTACCCCCCACCCTAACATACTCACTCACTCACTCACTCACACACACACACACACACACACACACAACACACACACACACACACACACAGGCACGCACACTTCAGCATACACCCTTGAAGCCTCTCTGCAGTGCATAAGCTGTGAAATATTTTAAGGCCCTCAGTCTGAGCTGCAGATAGACTGACTCAAAACTTTTCCTGGACAGGGTTCTTTCTGTCAGTCTCTCAATCTTTCTCTGTTTTTTGCACCCTTTGTCTCTGCTTTCATCTCTCCACACCCATGCTGATGCATTAATCAGGTCACTTTGTCACCCTGTCAATGCTCTGGTTTATATCTCTGATGGTGATGCACTCACGCCTCCATTCCCATAATGCACTGCAAAAATGGTGTTGATTATGGAGGGGGCCTCATTCTCTCTCTCTCTCTCTCTCTCTCTCTCTCTCTCTCTCTCTCACACACACACACACACACACACACACACACACACACACACACAGAGAGAGAACTGTCCAGGGCAGCATTTGGGTCAGCCCGTTTCACTTTAGAGAACATTATTCATGTTATGTAACCTGGTTGCCATGATTTGCAAAAGTCATGGCTATCAAGAACAATAAACACACACACACATGCGCGCAAGCACACACACACTACTATTTATGTTCTAAATATAAAGTAAATATCCATTATTATAAATATACTCACATGATTGAACTTATTGTTAAATTATTGTGACTGCTAATTATGTGGAGCATGTGCCGGTGCTTATGGAGTCAATGGAGAGTGTGAAATATTCAGTACTGGCTCTGAATTCACACACAGTTCATTTATTAATACAGAAGGGATTTATGATCTTTTGGCAGGATATGAATTTATGAATTTTAATTACAGAAATTATGTTTATTACTGTAGTGTGGACGTTAGAGACAGAGAGACAGAGAGACTGTCTAAATAGATTTACCCTAAACCAGTGCAGGATATACTTTATAATATTAAGTCACACAGTTAAAATAATGATGATAATAATAATAATAATAATAATAATAATAATAATAACAACAGTAATGGGTAAGAAATCACAAGGTACCTGAATAAAATAAAGCACATTACAATTGTACATAATTAAGTATTAGCATGAGATTAGTAAATGCAATTAGTAATAGCATAAGGTGGATATTAATAAGTGTCACCATCTTGAAACAGTAGTGAGGTGTTTCCATTGTACAATCATAGCAGCATAAAGCACATCATAAAGTTGTTGATGTGTCATGACAAGTGTAAACTGTAAACTGTAAGATTCATTTCATAATGAGCTTGAGTTTTGAATTTAACCTTAAAATTAAAGCTTAGGTAAACTCATAGTCCATAGAGAGATCAAACAAGAAACACACAACACAGAGAAGATGTGACTTGTGACTTGGGCCATACTTAAGTGATAAGCCATGTGACTTGAGCCATATTTCAAAGAAAGGTCAGATTGACAGTGTTACAGCGGGTACGAGGGCACTGACTGGTTCCAAATTGACCTCACACTAGATAAACCTCAGCTTGGTGTTTTAAAATGTGTGGTTGTGGTGGTTGTGGTGGTTGTGGTGGTTGTGGTGGTGCTGGGAAGGGGGATAATGTTTTCTGCACTGTCCAGTCGGCAGAGCTGGGGTGGAATGCTAGGCCTGTGGGGGACCTTGTCATCACACTTTGCATTTCTAAGAAAGCTGCACAAAAGCGAGGCGTCCTCTCCCCTGCCTGACCCAATAATGCCCAGCAAGACCCGGCTCAGGGCCCCGATGCAAATGAGAGCATTTAGGTTGTGTGAGCGCGAGCAAACAGAGGCAGACACTAGGAAGACTGATAATGAGGGGGCTGATGGGAGCCGTTCCCACTGTTGGCAGGCTGCGGGAGCTCTGTTTGGGCAAAGCTGCAGAATTAATGACCACCGCATTCCAGCAGGCACACAGGGTGCAGCTAAGGAAAAGACAAAAGTGAGCCCTGCAAAAATGCTAATTCACCCCTGGGTGGAGGGTTACAAGTCTTTCAATAGCATGTGAGAATTATTTCAGTAAATGACAGAAAAGAGTGCAGGGGAATATATATACTGTATGTGGCATGATCTTATCAGCATTCTATGGTTATGTTGTGTGGGCTGAGACTGTGTAGATCCTGTATTAAACCAAACACAAAAACTGAATGATGAAATAGAGAAAGTGTCAAGTCCAACATTGATGTGAGAAACAAATCTTCCCCTGAAGGTCTGGGATTGCTTCCAGACCGACATGTTCAGGTGTTTCCATGTGGTTTACAGTCACCCATTTTCCACTGCCTTCATGTTGAGTAATGCTGTGGTTTGTGGGAGTAAGTATTCACACCCTGTTCCTTGCATGGCAGAGCAAGAGAGTATATATTGGGTATATGTATGTGTGTGTTATGGCCGTGCTGAAAACAACAGGCCTTGATCCACTGCATGTGAGGTGAAGGTCTACTCTCTCAAAAGAGATGTGGAAGATTGTACAAAAGAAGTGTAGATTCACCAAAGGTGACTCTGCAGTGAATAAATGTGTATAATAAAGAGCAAATCCATAGCTATATAATTACTATATATAGTCTCTTACTTTTCCATCAGACATTCTGCCATTATTTCAATTGCCATTATGGTTTAACATATCTACACAGTTTCTCACTTTTTCTACCAATAGACTTCCAAAATATAGATGTATAAATGAAGTTGTGCAAATCACACTACAATCGATTTTGTCCTTTATGGCAGCAGTTTAGTGCCCTGCGAAGGGTTGGCACTCCGTCCAGGGTGTATCCTACCTTGATGCCCGATGATGCCTGAGATAGGCACAGGCTCCCCGTGACCCGAGGTAGTTCGGATAAGCGGTAGAAGATGAATGAATGAATGAATGAATGGCAGCAGTTTAGTGATTGTTAAGTTTCTTTCTCTTTTAAAAAGTACTTCTGGAACATTTAGAGGCACAGTATTGCTTAATAATAATATTTACTCCAGTAATATTTTCATGTTTTATGATTATGAAATGAGGGCACGGTGGCTTAGTGGTTAGCACGTTCGCCTCACACCTCCAGGGTTGGGGGATCGATTCCCACCTCCGCCTTGTGTGTGTGGAGTTTGCATGTTCTCCCCGTGCCTCGGGGGTTTCCTCCGGGTACTCCGGTTTCCTCCCCCGGTCCAAAGACATGCATGGTAGGTTGATTGGCATCTCTGGAAAATTGTCCGTAGTGTGTGATTGTGTGAGTGAATGAGAGTGTGTGTGTGTGTGCCCTGTGATGGGTTGGCACTCCGTCCAGGGTGTATCCTGCCTTGATGCCTGATGACGCCTGAGATAGGCACAGGCTCCCCGTGACCCGAGGTAGTTCGGATAAGCGGTAGAAAATGAATGAATGAATGATTATAAAATATTTAGCTCTATTTTCTATTTCTTATGCTACTTATGTTCCTGTATGAGGCTGTGTGTGATCTTCAGTGGTGTACTTAACATAACAAGCTCAGCACCAGACAGCGGCAGTATATGGTACGTTAGGAGACTGCTCAATCCGACTCCAGATCCTGTGTGTGTGTAAATAACATCCAGCTAACTGGACTAGTCAAGAGAAGGAGCCGAACCAATCAACCGTGATACCTACAATAGTCAAATACAGTGAAAAAAAATACATAAAATGAATATTAAAAAGTAACAAATGAAAAATAATTGATACAATAAAATATGAATAATAAAAGGGCACACATTCCAAATAAACATATAATATGAGTCTGGTGTATTATTATATTATATTAAGATTCATTATAATGTTGCATGAAACCTGTAATGTAGTTACACTGCAAATGTGTCCTAAGGTAACAATACAATTTATACTCTTATGATTCAACAGTTTAAACAGCATTTGATGTTATTTGAGATAATTTATGTAGATGTTTGCTACCTAGTTTTCTTACAAGACATCCTCATAATACCACCTTGCCTGTAGTTCATTTGGCTTTGTGCCAATAAAAGTTAATGAAAGTTGAAATCTTTGTTGTGAAGGGAGAATTTATGAACCAAGTGTACAGTACAACCAATACCAGTAGCATAGTGGCTTAGTGGTTAGCACATTTGCCACGCACATCCGGTGTTTGGAGCTTAATTCCTGCCCTCAAGCCTTGCATGCTTGCAAGCTTAATGCACCTCACTAAAGGGGGTGTGAACGAGTGTGTGATTGTGGCCTACAGTGGACTGGCACACCATCCAGGTTGCCTCCTGCCTTGTACCCCAAGTTCCCTGAGAAAGGCTCCAGGCCCCTTGTTACCCTATGTAGGATATGTGGGTTAGAAAATGGATGGATGGATGGATGGAATTCTAGTTTAATTTTAGCTCTTAGGAATGAAAGCAGAGGGTATAGATAAAAGATGGTTGGCTGTTAAAGCTTGAGATGAGATGGGATGGTAGGACAAAACCCTACACAAGATTAAGTAAACATAAGATTATGCTAAAAATTATACACTCAGTTATAAAATAAAATATATTTCATGATTTTCAGGGCATGATTTTCAGATTATGGAAATTACTTTTTAAAATTATGCATCCAAAATACTAGATTTTTGTTGAGTAGAAACATCCAAGACAGGATTTTGTCAGGAGCATCTCTCACCACTACTTTTAAATACATTCATATTCTTTTCAACCTGAATTAAATTTGTGGAATAAATGAAAATTATTTTCTAGCTCAAAATATTATTAGTGCTTGCCTTAATACTGAACATTGCTTAAGACAAAATCACACGTCACCGAGACACGCTTCTTTTTAGTACGTGCACAACCCACACAATTGTTTGTCTTTAGTTCGTAGATATATCTAAGATCTTTGCAATTATGATATTAATTGCTAAACAAGCAGACTTAACTCAAGACTAGAATACTGCAACTCTATCTCTGAAAGAAATTCCTCCTCTGCAAATGGTCCAAAATGCAGCATTGCAACTTGTTTTCAACCTGCCTAAGTTCTTACACCCCACCCCACCCCACTCTTGTGCTCCCTCCAAAGGCTTCCTGTAGCTGCATGCATTAGATTCAAAACACGGATGCTTGCCTACAAAGCCATAAATTGAGAAGCACCATCTTACCTCAAAGCTCTTATCACTGCTCGACTGTTCCCACGATCTTTCAGGGAAAAAGGCAGGTATACAACAAGACTCTTTTCTGTTCTGTCACTGAAGTGGTGTTATGAACTTCCCTCTAGATGTCAGAACAGCTGAGTCACTGGCCATCTTCCTGAATAACTTTAAACTAGCACTTAGTTTTTCCCTGTTAGTTTTATGTATTTATGTATTTTAAACTCCCAACAGAGTTTTTAGGCTGCTGATATCCTAAGTCTGTGACCTTGTGAACCATTGTTGATGTATTCATTGACAGAGACTTCAAGGCACGTTGCTCTGGATAAGGGTAAATGTAAATGCAAACTCAAATCTGAATATAGTAATTTATGCATACATGTTGTTTCACCAAGTTTGGTCTTGGTTTGTCAACATTTAGCTTCACCTACTGTCATATCCCATGTTCGTAGATCTAGCAGGTCCTGCTGAGTTGATTCATTGTTGCTGCAGAAAGCAGAAAGTAATGTTACCCAGATGGCCTGGCAGGCTATGAAAGGGTAGCTGAGTCCGGTGTTCTGGGGTCTGCTGCCAGTCCTCTCCACAGGTCTCTGTATCTTTGTGAGCCTTAATGAGGCCCAACCTGCTTAAAATCATCTGCTCTGATGTGGCTAACCAAAAAACCAGTGGATTCCCAAGCCCAAACCTCCTGACTGTGGCTGGGCCTGTGTGTTAGTGAAAGCTGGCAGCCTCACCTCCCATAGGCATGGAATGCTTAAGGACAAGCAATTATCCTGTTTCCTCGGGAGAGTAATGGCTTACACCTCACACACTTTATCTACTGCACTGTAGCAGCTCTGTACAAAATGTCTGTGTGAAACATATGGTTGCTGTTTGAAAACAAAGGATAACATGCTATTACATGATTGCATGTTATGTGATATTAGATTTTACTGTGGATTGTGTAAATATGCTTAAGTTCATCACAGACACGACTTTTCTAAATAAGTCTTTAAAAGCATTATCCTTGATAATAAATGTACAGGTAGTCTTACACTACGTGAAAATAAAAGGAAAATAACTCAATGTGGACGTATAGAACTTTTTTAGTGTTTAGTATTTAAAATGAAACAATATTCAATAGCCAATGGCACCCTTTAGCTTCACTTTTAGTGCTGTATGTGTTTCCACTTCTGTCCTATAGGAAAGCCAAAAACTTTGTTCAAGGCACAAATGCCTCAGAAAAACATTTTTGCTGTTTCTTAAACTCACAGCCCTGTCTCCTTTTTTCCATGGTCACAACTCTCATGCAACGTAATCATCAAAACATGGGTGAAATATGACTTCGGACTGGGGTTATTAAAACTGTTATTATCATGGGTGATTGGGGTTTAACAGGACCTGACTGTCACTGTAATAACAGGGTGGTTCAGTTATAGGGTCATTGGCCTGTTAGACTGACCATAAAATGTCATGAAACTTCTCTGGGTCATATTTATGCCACTATTATGCCCCTTCCCTTCTATACTCATAGAACTGCTCACCAGAGCCAACAGGCATACACACCAAGTATGGACTCTTAATCAAAACTCCTTGATTTTCCATTGACAACATTTTGTTCACGCTTCCCGGATGTGTGGCTTGGTCTGCATCTTTCTCCAAAATACTGCTCCTCTACCCTGTCAAATAGGATTTAAAAAAGAGATTTTCCACAGAAAATCCCTGCTGCAGATCAACACCATCACAGCAGTCTGAAGCAACAAACAAGAAGTCTGACAAATGAAATACGAGTGCAGAAACAAAGATCTCCCTTCACCAGTAGAACCTTTCCCTCGATCCCTTCCACTGGTCCCTGCCCCCTGCCCTGTCACCCAGTCCTACATTAATTACCCCCGCTTGCTAGGTAGAGTGAATTGTGGCTCCAAAGGGGTTGTGTATGTCTCCTGAGCTACTCACAATCCTTCGCTGTTGGCCTGTTTATTTGGCCCTAGTAATGGTCTCTGTCACGCACGATTGGCAAAAGGAGACCCTGATTTAAACCAGGTGGCTTTTGGCTCATTGTCCAGTCTTTGGTGCTGCCCTGAACTCTAACCCCTGACCCTCATGCTGACCTGTGGCTTAATGAGTGAGAGGGTCAGTATTTGTGCTAGAAGAGTGGGGTGACATGGAAAATTAGTGAGGATTCTCTGTGAGAGTGGGTTTGTGAGTGTGTGTAAACAGATCTCTTCCCCTTCCATGTCCTCTTCAACCTATATGCCTCAAAAATCTATCAATCCTTTAATATCAAAGATACACTTCTCATTATTAGTGCTTAAGAAGAGGATATAGGCCAGAAATGCCTAGTTTCAGTTCGCCATGGACTATTTTTGATAACTAGCATGTCTGCTATATATTTCAAGTGATTTATTTATAAACTGCTATCACACGTACAGTGTTCTTTCATCACAGTCCACGACTGTAAGTCTGTATCAAGGTGATAGAGGTAGCTTAAAAAATAAATAGCATCAGTAATCAATAATCCTTACAAATGAAGCCTATTTTAGCATTAAATTACTTAAATGTTCTATACTCAAAACAGTACAAGACTTATTGAGAATGTTTTAAGTACAAAACATTAAATAAATTGTTATATTTTTAAGATTTTCCATAAACTATACAACATACTAGGTTTTGCTATATCATTGGTATAGGCAATGCTGTTGGCAGCAGTTGCTGCTGTCTAGACATGCACAACATGATACTCCTTCTCCAATCCTGTCCTCCCCATGACTCTGGAAATACACATACAGGGGTGTAGGGGTAAATAATAGCCTGTGATTCACTTCCCAAAATACTCAAGCATTCTAAATATAGTGGAATTTGCTGCTCATTGGTGAAGTGATTAGACTTATATTAATACCCTGCTTATGCTAGCTGTGCCCTGTCCCCATTTTTTAAGTGTGCCCTCCCATACCTTAACATGCACTCTGAAATGCAATGATCCACTGAAAGAATGCAAAAAGCAGCTGCTTGCTAGGCCTCTGTCAGCTGCATGGTACTGCTTTAGGCCTTACTAGCCCTTTTATCATTACAAAACTAAAACCATATAAGCTAAATGTTAAGATAAATAATTAACAAAAAATAATAATACTACGTACTATGTAAGTCCAATATAATATAATCCAAAGTTCAGTCCTGGTCAGACATTCAGTTATTATTGTTACAGTCTGTATATGGTACAGTCTGCACTGTGGCACAGATGCCTAACTGATCCTAAAAAGCCATGTTTCAGTCTGTTGCTAGTCTAAGAAGGCACAATTGCTTTATATCAAACAGATATTCATGCAGTCTTCAATACACAAAAGACTGGAGGATAATAGCCGCATTTGACCACCAAGAGTACATAGAATATAAAGAGTCTTTAATTTGTCAAGTTTAAATTGAGTTTAGCATGAACATGATGTAAGAGTATATTCGTTTTTGGAATCTTAAGTATTCACTCCAGACAATATCTCTTTCTTTGCATGTGGATGCAGAACCCAGCCCTGATGTTAGTGTGGACTGCTGCTTGCCATTTAGAACAGAGCAGCCAGTTTATCTTCTAGCAATGAATGAGTGTGGAGAAAGCAAGTGAGAGAACAATGTGACCGCACTGGTTGACATGTCAGGGTCAAAAGGAAAGATAGGCTCAAAGTTAGAGGTTAGAGGTCAGAGGCAACAAGAGTGAGAGAAGATTTCTGGACATTGGAAAAAGACCAATTCCTAAAGGGTGTAGCTGATCCTTCTGCTCTGTAGCCCATACATTTCTCAGAGCTCTTTCATTGCTTGCCTATGGCCATTGTGAAAAATGAAGAACTGTGGAACTGGGACAAACTGTCGTGTGGTCAGCGCTCACACAAAAATGCCAAGATTTGTTTACTTAAAACCTATATAACCTATATAAAATGGGCATTAGAATAAGATGGAAAGGTTACTTCAAATAAAACCTTGTAAAAAGACAAATGAGACCCTTGTCTTGAACTCTCGCTAAGAGTACTCAAGCAAGTTGCAAATCATTTCATCATCTGAAATGTTGCATAGTCTGAGCAATGGTGAAACAATGCTGAAGTCATAGTGAAGTTCAGCTTTGGGCAATAACCTAAAACTTTTCTCTTGTATAAAGCACAGCAGGACATCTTCATATAAGGAATGTTAAACTGATGTTAAACTCTGGAAATTTGAACAGCAGTAAAGGCAGACCAATTCTGTCATAGTCTACAGGGGCTACAAAATTCTTGATCTCATAAGGCTTCCTGTAGGCTTGAACAAGAAAAATAAATAAGGTTAAAAGAAGGTGGGCAAAATGGTGAACAAAGATTAGTAAAAGAAGGATCAGTAAACTACCAGGATGCAGGAAGACAGTGGGGCAGACAAAGCCCTGAATGGTTGAAAGTTTGTACTGAAGTGGATTATGCAAATGCTGAGTGAACACGTGAAAGCTTGGGAGAGGTCAGGTCTCTTACAGTACTTTATTAACAGTATGATGTCAAAACAAATGTGAATCTACCCAAGAACCTTAAAGCAATGCCATGTCTGTTTTCTCTGATTGATTTCAAGTATTTGCGTGAGGTGTATGGTGTGAGCTACAAAGGTTGCTAATCTGCTTTATTTGGTATTTTATGACACATAACATGCAAAATGCTTGTTTTTTAACCTTAGACTTGGTTAAAAAGCAAAATATATACCCATTGAAGGTAGTTTTATCTGATTATCTTTTATTCTTAATTAGCTAGCAGTGATTTCCATTGAAATTAGTAGTAATTTAGAAACATATTTTAACATACAAAGGTATTTGATCTATGAAGTGGTTCTATGCACAATTTTGGTTCTTTTTAAGGATATGCTATTAACGAAATATACGTTTACGTTCCAATATACTAGAACAGTCTTTGTGGGTCATCGTTTTTAATACGGAGCGATTTTGTGTGTTCATGTGCTGAGATACATGCACCTGACAAACTCTGTATGTCCACACATCTCATATGCTGCTGGGGCACAGGGTCAGAGGCTGACCTTAGGCTGTGGATAAGCAGAGGTCTTGCTCTCAGAGGTTAATGCTTTTCCTAATCCAAAGCAGTATCTGGAGAGCCAAAGTTCATGTAAGGATATAAGACTATTTAACAAAGATTCTAAACTTCTGTTCTCCATAATTCACAGAGTAAAGGAATCATTTTACCCCAAACTCCTCATTTGCTCTGACATTGTGTAATTCTTCAACATCCTGGTGAAATGGCTTGTTTGTCTATTAGAGTAACATGCTTACCCGCAGTGTGTATTTAGCCATGTATAGTTAACTTTAGATTACAGATCCTGACATCCACTCATACAAACTGCTTGGTGAAAAATGACTGGATTGTTTTGCATATAGTGTATGAGTGAAAATAGATACGCCAAAAGAAAAAGAGCCAATCAGTGACACACAAATCAACTCCTGATTTAAAGCTTGAAAAGTTCTCTTATGTCTTCCTTTCTTTCCTTTCCTTTCCTTCTCTCTCTCTCTCTCTCTCTCTCTCTCTCTCTCTCTCTCTCTCTCTCTCATTCTCTTTCACTCCCACTAGCTTACTTAACTTCTCAGCTAATCTGGCTAATTAAAATGTGTTGGCCTTGAGGCTGATGCTAAAGCCGAACCCCTCCACCCAGTTTTGATCGCCCACTGCTTTCTCACACTTGACAGAAAAGAGGATAAGAGAGATAGAGAGAGTGAGAGAGAGAGAGAGAGAGAGAGAGAGAGAGAGAGAGAGCTCACTCTTTCTGCTTTCTCCATCTCTTTCGGTCTGAACAGAGGCCGGATTCATGAGATGGACTCTTATCAGCTTCAGTCTCTGTGAATAGAGCTCTTCACTCCATGACACCTGATATATTCAAGATATCATTACTTCTGTCACACAAACTCCCCCACCACCCACACATGCACACAGACCCCAACTCACATACACATACACTTACACAATGCATTCAGGAGGAAACCAATAACTGATATAATCATGAACCCATACATATGTTCATGCATGGGAACACACATTTATAAAATATAGAGCTGCGCTATCATTACTCAAAGGGGGTTAGGAACCTTTGGCCTTATTCATGGAATGATAATAGGTCAGGCCTAACATGCTCACATCCGTCCACCATGTCCAGAGAGCCATAAAGGCAATCCAGGCCTGCCACCTGTTCAACTTTAGTTAGATGTTCATTGATATTCTGATATTCTGAGATTGCATTTTGCACATTATTCATAAACAGCAACAGAGCAGGCCGCTACGTTAACAAAGGCTTATATGTATGTCATAACACCCATCCTATTCTGCAAAGTGCCCAGGACATTTTATAGGCCCATAGAGAGAGTCGTAAAGCTAAACTGTAATCATTTCGCCCTTGTTACTGTGAAATCCAGCATGGCTAACCCAAACTGCTTGTTGATGACATTTCTCGCTAGCCCATATTTAGCGGGCTGGGCTGGAATGGATGTGAGCAGTTAGGCAGCTATGCGTTGGTCTGGGCGCACATTTAGCGAGGGGAATATTAGGTGTCCTCTGTTATTTGTGGCAAGGACAGAATCCCCCTGCCTCAGCCCCTTTGAGGGGGTAAAGAGGGCTATATTATAGGATATTAAAGCATAATGACGGGGCTGTGTTTTCTGGGCCATGGGAACGTGGTTAGCGAGTCTCGTTGTGGCCCACCATTGCCGAGCCAGAACCAGGTCAGCCTGCCACAGTTAGTCATTAGGGTGTATGGGTAAGGGGGAGCTGCTTTGGGGCGGAAAGGGGTTCTGGGTTCTTGATTAAACCATACCACTTTATTCAGTGCCCACTACATGACCCCATGTTTCCAGAACTGCCCACCAGACCAACCAACAAATGGACAAAAGAGATGTGGTGTTCAGCTTGGGTGCTGGGCTGCTGCCATGTTGCCGGAGCATCCTGGGTTAGACCATCCAAGCAACGAAGGATACAAAACTGTAATGGCATGGCAACCAGGAACAGTGGGACAAAAACAAAAAGGAAAAGTAGTTTCCTTTGTAGTATTGCTGTGCCATATCAGGATTCATAACTTAACACTGAAATGTTGGACACAGTAACAACAGAACATCATCAGAAGCTCCTCTTTTACTTTTAGGTGAGCCCAAAAGCAGAAAGATAAGCTTCTATTTCACAGCATTTCTTTGAACAAACCATGCACTTAACACAAGATTGACATCCTGTTCTGATTTGACACCCCCACTGTACCTTTGCCCATATGGAAAGAAAAACTTTTTACAGGAGTGAAAAGTTGGTAGGCAGTAGACACTTTGCTGGTCAGATGTAATGCCAGTAAGATAAAAATATTTACCGCAATGTGCTACACTTATCAGCCGATTTATGAAGGAATGTGTGTGGGAGGGTGTATACACAAGTGTAAAATAATGAATGTCTGGGAGCTGGGAGTGTGCAAGTGTGTGTGTGTGTGTGTGTGTGTGTGTGTGGGCGTATGTCTAACACTCAAAGATGGGTTCTGAAAAGCATATGAGTCAGGGGAAGTATGACTAAGTCTGAATAAAACTCTATGGAAAAACTAATTGGTCCTGAAAACTAAATGAGTAACTTCTGAGTGTAGGCTCAATCAGAAGTAGGCCCACACCCTTTCTAATCTTTAAACTGTAAATCACCAACCATTCAGCTGAAATGACCCCCCTCTCCTCCTCTTTCATTCCTGGTCTCTCTCAATCCACCACAAAACATAAATCAGCCCAGAGTCAATGATGGTTCATCTCAACTTTATTTAAATCTGTCTCTAGAATGCATGGCCTGGTATAATTAAGCAGGCTTAACACTGGGTCCTTTTTTTGCTGCATTCCTTCAATGCAGATTATATGGTTGTGTGTTCAAGTACAAGCTCCCTGTCAGCCATTTATCAAAAAGGCTTTCCCATACTCTGATTAACACACATGCTCAGAAAGTCATTATGATTCTATTTACAGTTTTTGTCAGACACCCTTATCCAGAGCAACGTACATTTTTATCTCATTTTATACAACTGAGCAATTGAGGGTAAAGGGCCTTGCTCTGGCACTGGCTTGCTCAGTAGGAATCAAACTCACAACCTCCCAATCAGTAGTCCAATGCCTTAACCACCAAGCCACCACATCCCATACCTCAGTTGCCAGAATTGTTTTTCGGCAACACTACATTTATAGCATTTGCCAGACACCCTTATCCGGTGTGACTTACTGTACATTCTAATTCATTTTACACAACTGAGCAATTGAGGGTTAAGGGCCTTGCTCAGGGGCCCAGAAGTTGCAGCTTGTTGGATGTCAGATTCAAACACACACCCCTGCAATCAGTAGGCCAACATCTTAACCACTAAGCTACCACATCCATCCAGTTGAATGAATTCCATTTGAAACAGACTGACCAACAAAATCATTTCCAGTAAAAATATTACATGTCTGTTACATGTATTGAACTGTAAGTGCAATTTGTATTTAGTAGGAAATAAAAAGTATTTTTTCAATCACTGCCACATATTGTATGACTAATTATGTAAGCATATGACTGACTAATCAGTAGCATGACCCATACCAGATGTATGGGCATGTACATTGACTCTTAAATGCTGCCAAGACAATGTCTTGAGCAGGCCTAATCCCTAAATCTTGTCAGCTTGCAGTTTGGGTGAGCCTTTTCTTGAGCAGGCCCCTACTGAAAAGATCTCCATTTCCACATGAAGCCATTCGATCTCTTCCATTCTCTCCAGTTTACTTTCCCTGACTGTGAGAAAGCAGTCCTGAGTGCAGCTCATCCATATTCATGGGTAGAAAGGCCTGCGCGCGGTTGTTGGGGCTCAGGCCAGCCATGTCCCATGCACTGACGAGCACTGCTGAGCAGCTCAGTGGCACCCTTAGAAGCAGCGACAAAACAGATTCAAATGCAAATAAGTCTCTGAATAAAAGACAATCTTAATTTAGCCAATTCAGAAAGTGAGTCAGTGTGTGTGAGACGGTTGGCAAAGATGGCTAATGCTTTCAGTTTATGTGTGTGTGTTTCAGATTGAGATTATGAAAGTGAAACAATTGGAACTTTTCAGTTAGAAATGAGAAAAGTTTGTGATGTGTAGTTTGGCTGTAAACTGTGTAAACTGTTCTATGTGGCAGTTTTTTATATTATGAGTTTGTGTTGGTAGTGTTGTGTACAGAAAAGTTCATTTGTCTTCACACTGTGTGAATCTGCACCATGCCCACGTTTGAAGCTCATTTGATTGGAAGTCAAAAGCACTCCCTAGGGCAGCTTCAGCAGGGTAGCAATGGTTACTAGGGTAGCAGTGGTTGCTGGGGGGTTTACTAAATGAGGGCAGTTGAGAGGAGGAGGTTGGTAAAGTCATTATCAGCCTTTACCATATGAAAGCCAGCATGACTGCAGAATAGTAGGGAAGGCCTTAGAAGGATGGCCCCTCTCTCTGCCAAACAGTGGCTGATGGGGGTGAGCTGTAGAGGCAGGGAGGCAACAAAGGTCCTATTGAGTGTAGATGAGCCCCCTGCTCAGTCATAGACAAGGGGAATTCCTCCAGTTCTCCACTGTGCTGGAATGACTTGAAAAAAAAGATGGTCATCATAATAATAGTACCCTGGTTTTCTCCCTGCCTGATTACTGTACTTGAGTAAATAAAACCATATGAAGCTTATCATGTAGGAGATTTTATTTTAAGGCACGAAAAAGTGATTAGATCAATATTCCAGTTCACAACAAGAAGTCCAAAACGGACAATGTGTTTTCATCAACTTTCCCATCCTGCTGGTCCATTTGTTAATCCAACTTTTAGTAAAAGCAATTAAATAATTGATGAAACGTCTAACTGGAAAGTTTTTTGAACTACTTCAGCAGTATGATGACAACTTTAATTGTATTTAATAAGTAAATAATTTTAGCAGATAGCCAAAAACAGTGAGCATCCTGATATTATAATTTATATTGTAAAAAAAAAAACATTAGTTATTGTTAATGCTGAGCAGGTACCAAAGATTAAAATTATAATAAGAGCTTTTTTGTACTGGGATTGTAGCCAATAAAAAAAAAAATTCAGTTTCAGTTTTGTTGATATAAGTTCAGGGAGTTTGTTCAATGGGAAAGTACGTTTACATATATTGTGTTGGCATAAAGAGTGGATGAGTGGAACAGAACAGTGATGAAAAGAAAAAAAAAAGTGCTTATATAGGATGCATGACTTTCCAGTATCATTTCCACTTTAAATGTGGGATTCTGCAGCTTTATTGTGCTGGATTTAATGCTCAATACAGCAATTACCAGGTAATCCCTGTGATCCTCGATTGTACCTTCGCCACAGCTGGCGGTGTGTGGAGCGAGCTCCATTAGCCCTGACTGGACAGGACTGGTTTGAATAAAGCAAAACTGGAAAGGTCTGTCTCTATAAAGGAGTATCTTTGTATTTATTTTGCTCTGGGACAGAAATTAAAATGACTTCAACATGAATCACTGGGAGAAAAAAGCTGAACTGGCATATTACACGCTGGATAAAAGTCTGGGGTCATGGTACAATAAGAGAGCAATGTTTCTGCACATGTAGTGCAGACTTAAAAAAAATCTTTTACCTTTCAGGATACACACTTACCACGGCGAGCCGGGGCCAGTTAGTCACAGGGTTTGTTTCCCGACCAAATTTTATCAATTAACACTTGTTGGAAAACACTTGTACATGGTAATGAAAGGAGGAAATAAAGCAGGGATTAAAAATTAGATGGACAGCAGCATATGTTCCCTCTTTTCTTCAGTGCTCTCCCTGAGACTCTTATCACTAATGCAAACGATGAGTCAAGAATAACGCTCTTATTTGGGTCTTGCTTACAAATGACTTTCACTTCTGCCTTTCTGAGTTCTGTTTACTGTTCCTACTACTGTCTATTTTTTTTCTGTCCCCCTGTCCTTCCTGTAGGATAAAAAGCCTACAGCTTTTTGTGCGTCCAACACCACTGCCCATAATAAAATGTTTAATGTGCAATAAAATAAATCAGGAAAAATTTGTCTTGTTTTATTCCTGTATATGAAATGCAGGCTCACATGTACTGATGCTATTTGAACCTGTGTGATCAGAGAGATAATTAACATTGATCTCAGTATTGCAAGTCCTGTCAGGTTTAATCTAATAACATCCATGTGCATGCACATCCTTGATAGTTAAATGATGTGTTGTTTGAAATCATGGGCGTAACCTTATTTGGAAAAGAGCAAGAAACACATGTTAATGGGTCAAAAAAAAGCGCATGACCTTTACAGCGTTTTAAGCCATTTGTGTCCAATGCAGCCCATAGAAATGTTAACACTTTTGTTTTTGAACATCTGCTTTATAATATTATACAGTGTAATGAGACAAATGGAAGAATGAATTTTAAACAGCAATGTTGGTTTACATCAACTACATGATTGTTATAAGAAAAAAAAAATAAAAAAATAAATGGTCCTTCAGTAGGACAATTTTAATTACTGCTACAACTACAATAATGCCCAGATAGATAGAAAGACAGACAGAAAGACAGACAGACAGACAGACAGACAGACAGACAGACAGACAGACAGATAGATAGATAGATAGATAGATAGATAGATAGATAGATAGATAGATAGATAGATAGATAGATAGATAGATAGATAGATAGATATTGTTTATCAAGCTCCTTTTGTTGATGACCTTACTGATTATTGCTTAGGGAAAATTACTAAAGAGAACTTCCTTTTTTGACCAATTCCTGTTACTCATATGACTGTAGAAATTTTCCATTTTTATTAGAAAGCTGAAACTTAGGTAGCATGCTAGTGTCTGGCTCTGGCAAATGTCCAGAGCGTAGAGAAGTCTGAATAAAATCTTCACACAGGTGGACTGATTAGTCACAGAGTTTGATCCACTTTTATTGTTAACACACTGAGACAAGAAAACTATATGTAATGAAAATAACTACAGTATCTTTAGCTCACATATACACAAGGTGAAAAGTAGAGGAGAACAAATCCTGCTCTTTTTGTCACTCTTAGCAGGAAGCAGACGGAAATTAAGTACTTCCTTCTACTATGAAGTAGGAGAAAAGTGACAGATAAACTGAAGAAGAAAAAAGACAAGTGCCTCAGAGTTTCAAGGTAGAGATTTCACACCAGTATAGAAAAACAGATAAGACAGGAAGTTCTTTTTGTTCCTGAGTTCTGAAGAAAAGAATGGAATGACGTAGAGATTGGTAGAAAAGATGTGTGTTTGTGTGTGTAAAATAATGTGCTCAAGCATGTACAGTAATTATATCCAATAACTACACTCTCCATCAGTTCACACAATTATTATTACGGCCCAGATAAATGAGCTAGAATTGAAGAAGAGTGTAGTTTCTTTTTTCCATGACTGTATGTGTAAGAAAATGCCTGAGGCCTGTACAGCAGATTTATCATTAATCTTATTATCAGTAAAATGATGCAAGTCCTTTTATGTTGTCTGTGTGTGTGTGTGTGTGTGTGTGTGTGTGTGTGAGAGAGAGAGAGAGAGAGAGAGAGAGAGAGAGAGTGTGTGTTTGTACCAACATTCATATATTGAGGTACACAGTGTCTTTTACACTCATTCTCCCAAGTCAAATGGAAGTGCTTAATAATAATAATAATAGTACTAATATCTAAATTAATACTTACTTAAATATAAACTAGTGAGGCTAGTACTAATCACAAACTAATGATGAACTAACTATAAACTAACTCACTCACAAATGAGAGTGTTATGAATTTATGTGTGAATAATAACCACCTTAATAATAACCATGTTAATAGATGTATATTAGTTATTAATTAACAAGTAGGGGTAACCTAATTCAAACCCTGCTCTATCGAAGCTTCAATGCTTCTTATTAAGCATTGGTTTTAAATGTTAAATTACTGTGAATAAATTACTGTATTAATTTCACTCATGTGGGTAAAGGAGCAGAGTCCTGGGCCCGAACCCTCCAGAGCATGGACTAATACTAAAGTGGGATTTGCAGAGAAATAAATGGGAAACGATATTGAGATAAAATGATTGGTGTTTATTAACAGTGCGTCTTTCTACTTTTTATAAAGACGATCGGTGTCAATTATAAAAGTAATCCAGCGCTATTCAGTGATGTTTGTGGCAAATCCTATAAAGAATTTGAAATGATGCAGGTATAAATCACATTCTGTCTTATAGAGCATGTTGGATTTAGTGATAATTAATACATTAAGCTAACAAACATGTATTAACCTTTACTTAAGGTGGTCGTTATTCACACATGAATTCTAAGACTCATGACGTAGTTAAGGTTAGTTCTGCATTAGTTTGTGATTAACTCATCATTAGTTCATATCTTAGTAAGTATTAATTAAAGTGTTAGCAAATGATTATTCATATAATGTTATTGTAAAGTGCTTTCTTTTGAATTCATAACCTGTACTGAATAGAGTTCCCAACATAGAAGCTGGAACATATTTACTGATTCCAACGAAGGCTTCTCAGCAGGAAGAAGAAACCGATGATTCATCACCCATTGTTTATGTGTGAGTTACACTGATGGAATTCACAGATTTTATTTTTTGGTTGAACGGGTTTTAAATTAGATGAGATAAAGATGGTTTAAATCTGTGTAATGAGTCACAGAACATAACACTGTGACAAATAACCTGTTTACTTAAACGAGCATAACGGAAGCATATGTGTTGGATGCAAAATTGATGAAAGTCTAGAAAAAGAATTTAGATGTCACTGGCTACACACACACTAACACATACACACAAAAAAACACAACTTCACACAGGCACACAAAACAGCAAATCCTTGCAGGGCATGACTTTTGGTGCTTCCGGTTCAGGGTTGTCTTCTCGTGAGCTTATAAATTACAGCACCTACTAAATTACTGCACCCTCACTCACGCTTTACAGAAACCAGACTCTCTTTATCCTCTCCATGTGTTTTCTGTGAGATCATACCCCCTCAACTCTGACCCCTGTGAGCCTGGCCCTGTTATCTTAGTATCTCATGCGGTTCTAGTGAGATGTGTGTGTGTGTTTGTGAGTGAGTGTGTGTGTGTGTATGTGTGTACAAAACGCTTTTTCTGTGTGCCCTTAGAGGGCCGTTCTCAACATATGAGGATTTCACAGGCCATAAAATAGATAGTGGCCATTCTGCTCAGAGCCAGGTGGAACTGTTTTCCACCCAGCCACACGTTTTACTCCCTGTGCTGAAGAGACCTTGCGAATTTCACACATATCTGATCCCCAATTCATACCCATCTTTTCATACCCATTCGTTCCCATCTTTTTCATCTTTTTTTGTTCACTAAACTGAAACAGAATCAGTTCACCCCCCTCACTGTATTATACAGACAGACACACACACATATGTTGCTGCTGTTGAGCTGTTGATGTAAGCATTATTTTCAGTCTATGAGCAACACTGTATATGTCACTAACTTAACAGTGCATGGCAAAGTTTTGTGTTGGTTGGTCAAATCATAAGAATAACAGACTGAGTGATTGTGGTTTTAGAGGTAAATGTGGTGCCTACTGAGTCATTAAAAGAAATGAAAGGGGTGTGAATGGCTGACTGACTGTTAGTTTCAATCTTACTGTTTACCGTCAACGGCCTTTGGAAGCCAGTCACAGCCGTAGGACTTTATTTGCCTAAAGAAACATAAGAACATTTAGTTAAATGCTCTTCAACTGACATGAAACTTGTTGTGGAAAGATAGATAGATAGATAGAGAGAGAGAGAGAGAGAGAGAGAGAGAGAGAGAGAGAGAGAGAGAGAGAGAGAGAGAGAGAGAGAGAGAGAGAGTTAAATACATTATTTATTGTAAGCTGGTGAATTATAAACACATAAACACAGACTTGATTGTGTAACAGCTGAACAATATCAAAGGACATTTATGGCCACTGATATCTCCTTCCACTGATTCCTTTCATCTTCATGCTGTAGCCTCCTTCCCTCCATCCAAAGGTCTGAATGATGTGTCTCAATCAATCCAGACCAGACAGGGCCTCTTTAATAGGGGATTCCATAGGTTTCATGCCCCGTTAAAGTTCAAGGGTCAGAGTTCAAAAGTAACGGGTCAGATTTAAGAGTCCAGTCTTTCCCCTTTGCCTGTGTAACCTAATTAGACTTAAATCAAGCTCATTAAGTTAATTAAATGCTCACAAGGACCCTGGACAACTAATCACCTGCACTATTAGGCTTTTAAGGCAGCAGAGGTCTGAAATCAAGGTCCTCACAAAGAAGCAGGAGAAAACACCTCCCCAAATGAACACCAGATGCGTCTATTTTAATGGGAGAAGAACTGCTCACAATAACAAAGTACACAAAGTTGATAACACACATGGGGGATGGGTTGAGATAGACTTCGCATAGCTTCACATAACCAGTGCTCGGGGACAACAGGCTGAGCTGCACAGCATCAAAGACCAGAGAGCATCATGGGTATTTTGCACCTGGGCTATACAGGATTAACTGCGTGAAAGATTTATGAAGGGTCTGATTATTTTGGACAGGGATTCAATACATGTGTAGTCTGTCATAGAGCACCGCTCTCTGTACACTAGGTACACTAACTGAAGTTCCATTATGAGTGCAGACTGAGATTTTAGTTTGAAGAACATATTCAGAATGTAACTGCAATACAAAGCATAAGTAGGTGGGAAAGATTGAAATAAAAAAAAAACTGTCCCAAAGTGCATTTTTTTCCCATATTTTTTTTTTCTTACACAGATACACACAAAAAGACTACAGGGCATTCTTCCTTTCAGAAAATTGGGTCATTTAATGACAGGCCCCTTAAGTCAAAAGCAATTTAGCCAAACGTGTGATTTCCTATTCAATTGTGTAATTTCCCTTCAGTTTAGGGAGAGAACGCACACATTGCAATAACAGGCCAGATGAAGTTTGTTCTATTTTTGACTCTCAAGGCACAGAGTTTTATTTCAATCATGCATTATAAAGAAAACCACACAGCATATGCACTGAATCTGTTAATTGTATAAGGACCATGTTTACACAACAGAAACCCAATCCAGATGGAAGAATTACAGTACTGAGTATGTGAGTTTCAAAAACATCCACAAGATCTACCACAGTCTCTCGAGGTCCAGAGTCGAATAGCAAACGTACTTTTAACTCCCATAAAAATGTTCTGAGCTGTGTGTGTTCTTTAAATGAGTATGAAAAAGGCCTGGGTAAGATCACACTTAAACACCGATGTGTTGCATAATGCTTATTTACTTTATTTAGCAAGCAGCTACCTGTATATGATCAAAATAATCATTTGCTCAAGCTGTTGGGGCAGAGCTGCTGCCTGTGAGAGTCATTATAAACAGCTAGAGAGAAACAAAGCAGAACAATGACTAAAGACATATCTCTCATCTGACTAAGCGTCTCCTTACAGCAACACGTCCGGAGGTATTAATGTCCTGAAATAAAGGAAGTGCAAATATTGTTATTACCCCAACCATGTAAGTTAAATGTCAATCAAACGCTATTAACTGAAGATGAAAAGAGGGAAGAGACTTTACAGAAAACAAACAAACAAACAAACAAATAAAACAAACCCAAACTGTCATTATGATTTAACCATCAGTTATGCAAACTAGCTGTCATTAGTGCAATGAGTTATTGTAAACGAGACATTGGCCTCCGTTACAGGATTTGCTTTCATATAATTTGGTCCCTAATATGCATGTATTAAGTTTACATTACAGTGGGTAATCTTCGCTCTGTAAAATTTCTTGGCTGGTGAAAGATTTATTTTAATTTAAGTCTTTTGTTTATAAATTCTTTTTGTCAGCACCGTCTAAGAGTTATTTAGAAGAAGTGCAAAGTTATTGTGTAAATGTCAAATGGAGAAGTGTAAAGTTTTTGTGTGTGTGAGAAGCAAACTAAATCATGTATGGCAAGCGTGTTTAGTACAGCTGACAGGACATGCTTCCTAAATCTGAGCCCCTAAATAGAAAAGAATGCGTAGAGACAGCAGTGTGAGACTCTCCCACAACAGCTATAGATGCCAACATACAGTATGCTCCATCTCTGAGGCCTCCATGCACAAAGTCTTCCATTGTTCACACACTCACACACACACACACACACACACACACACACAAACACACACACACACACACACAAACACACACACACAGCCAACATGTATGTTGTATGGGAAATAATGTGCTGAAAAAGAAATTCTGTACTTGAAGAGCTATTAGAGCCATTAGTAAGAAACAGGATTGCACTAACTCTGTTGTGAATAGACTTTCATTTGCAATCAGAACAATTTCTAAATACAGATTTTGCCCTGCTTTGCATTTCAGCTTCCATAGCAACAACGTCATTTGTTGTTTAATTTTAGTTTCTGGTTTGGTTCTATCTCTGCTATTGTCTTATAACTGGCTCATACTCTAATTGTATTCACCTGTGCCTCATTTTCCCTTTTTTAGTTTGTGTATTTAAACCTTCTGTGTTTATCAGTCTCTTGGCAAAGTCTTGTCATGCATTTTGTTCCTTCTAGTCCAAATCTTTGTCCTTTGTATATCCGTTTTGGCTGGTTTTTCGACTCTTTGCCTGTTTTCCCCATTTCCTGATCATGGATTATCCTGCTGTGTATTTGCCTGGTAGTGTTTTGACTTGCACTATAGATGACGACACTCACTGGATTGCTTTCAGTAAAGATGCCAAAAATCACATGTGTCATGCCTCTAGCTCCCCCACATTACAGCTGCGCTGATTCCTCGTCCAAGAGACTCACTAGACATTCAATCCTTCCTGTAACTCAAAAAACAGAAACAGTTAACCATTTAGTATTTTTTGCTGTAAATGCATCTCTGCCCTTCATTGGAGGCTTCTACAAATATTAAAAAAGTAAACGTATTATAAAAAATAATGATGGTCTAGTTCAACCTTGCAGTTTAAATGTATATGTGGTGCCACCGGTTTATGTGGGTTTCCTTTTGCTTCTGTGGTTTCCTGATATGGTAGAAAGTAGGTGATGGTAGAAAGTGTTTGAACAGGATTCTGGCTCATAGTATAGTATAATTTGGGCCTGTGCATAATGTCATGGCCAGAAATTGCCCCAAATTGCCAAAGTATGTAAACACCTGACCATCATACCCATTTGTGCCCTTACTAACATTAACTAACATTAACATAGAGTTGGCCCCCAACAGCCTCTGCTCTACAGGAAGGCGTTTTAGAAAGCCTGGGATGCAACTGGCATTTCAGTTCATCACAAAGATGTTCAATACAGTTAGTCAGGACTTGGACTACTCAAGAACCATATCACTGTAGTCCTCGTTTAGTGCACAGGGGCACAGGTTTCAGCCATTTAGTTCCAATAAAATGGAAACCTAATTTGACAGCATTCAGAAATTTTAGAAATTTGTTTGCTTACAGTTTTGTGCCAATATATCTTGTTTCAATGGTCAGGTATACCATTACTAGAAGCAGAAGAGATTTTACAGCTCGTCCAGTCCTGCAATCCTACCACCTGCCCATTGGATCCACTCCCTTCCACTATGCTCCATTCCCATCCTAAAGAAACCTGCTCTGGATCCATCAGACATCAGTAACTACAGACCGGTATCACTCCTCTCGTTTCTTTCAAAAATTCTTGAACGCATTGTCTATAATGTCACTGTCTATCTCTCACAGAACAACCTCCAAGATCCCAACCAGTCTGGCTTTAAAGCAGCTCATTCCACAGAGACAGCCCTTTTGGATGTCTCTGAGAAACTACATGCTGCTAGATCAGCCAAACTGTCATCCGTCCTTATCCTTCTTGACCTTTCAGCAGCGTTTGATATGGTCAACCACAAGGCTCTCTTATCCACCCTCAGGAGTCTTGGGATTTGCGGATCAGCTTGGGAATGGTTCGCTTCCTACCTGGAAGGACGCTCATATCAGGTAACATGGAGGGGAGTGGCATCTGCTCCACGCAGACTCTCCACTGGTGTCCCACAGGGCTCAGTACTTGGTCCTCTTCTTCTCTCCCTGTATACTCACTCTCTTGGTTATTTCCTCACATGGGTTCTCTTACCACTGCTATGCTGATGATACACAACTTATCTTCTCTTTCCCACCCTCAGATACCACAGCTTCTGATCGGATCTCAGCATGTCTGTCAGAAATTTCATCATGGATGACTGGATGATCTGATCTGCCCTTCAGCCACAGCTCGCAACCTTGGGGTAACCATGGACAATCAACTGTCCTTTTCCTCTCATGTTGCTAATGTGACTCGCACATGTCGGTTTCTTCTCTACAACATTAGAAGGATTTGGCCATTTTTGTCCTCGCAGGCTGCTCAGGTATTTGTCATTTCTAAACTGGATTACTGCAACGCACTGCTGGCAGGTCTACCTATGAACGCAATCTGCCTCTGCAAATGATCCAAAATGCAGCTGCATGGCTTGTTTTCAACCTGCCAAAGTTCTCGCATACCACCCCGCTGCTGCGATCACTCCACTGGCTTCCGGTAGCTGCACGCATCAGATTCAAAACACTGATGCTGGCCTACAAAGCCAAAAATGGACCAGCTCCCTCTTACCTCAAAGCCCTCATCACTCCTCGCTCTGCACCCTGCACCCTCCGATCTACCAGCACTGCTCGACTGGTTCCGCCATCTCTCAGGGTAAGAGGCAAGTATACTACAAGACTCTTCTCTGTACTGGCACCAAGGTGGTGGAACGAACTTCCCCTAGAAGTCCGGACAGCTGAGTCACTGGTTATTTTCATGCGGCGGTTGAA
This sequence comes from Tachysurus vachellii, assembly GCF_030014155.1. Taxonomy (NCBI): domain Eukaryota; kingdom Metazoa; phylum Chordata; class Actinopteri; order Siluriformes; family Bagridae; genus Tachysurus; species Tachysurus vachellii. The sequence goes on along the minus strand of NC_083465.1, from coordinate 10,056,715 downwards.
GACCTACTTATTCAGGAAACACTTCAACTAGCACTTCTTTCCTTATCTTTTGCATTTAAAAAATAATAAAAAAAAAAAAAACACAACCTTTGACACTTTTTCATTGTAACTCTGAACAAATGTTTTAAACTCATGGTATCTTAAGTATGTAACCTAGTGAGCCAGCATTAATGATTCAATGTCAGAGATTTAAGCACTTAAGTACGTCGCTCTGGATAAGGGCGTCTGCCAAATGCTGTAAATGTAAATGTAAATGTATAGGTTACACAAATCTTTAGTCTTAGACTGTAATTAGTCTTAATTAGACTTAGTCTTAGTCTTAGACTTAGACTTAGTCTTAGACTGTACATGTTCGCTACTCATGCACAAAATACCGCATACTGTGTCCTCCACATATCTACCTTCTGAGAAAGGACTTCCTGATTTCCTTTGTCAGAGTGTAGGGGTAGACTCAGTTTTTGTAAGGTAATGCGGGTATGTTGTACTAGAGATGGACGTTGTAGGGATCATTTCATAACCTCTAGGCCTTAATTCTAAAGCTATTTTCTCAACCATCACATTCCCCTCCTCAACCACTACGGCTGCCTTTCCATATTCTAAACACCAGCCTTTCATGTTGGAGTAATTGAGAATAGGGTTAGAGAAACATGGAAGACTGTTTGAATTTCCCCACGCAGTTCCGGCCCCAACCCACACAAACAAAGTCGAGAAAGACACACAGAGAAAGAGTGAAAGAGAACCAGTGATGGCTAAATATAGATCCACCAGTCAGCTGTAATTTGCTCATATTATAAAACACACATTTATGGACGTACATGTGTGGGGATGTGTCTGTTCATGACTTTCTCATGCTCACACACTCAGTCAGTTGGTTTCACTTATTATACCAAATGAAGTATGATTGTGTTTCCAAAGGTGGTCAGAACAGATGGTTTTTATTATTTGCTGGGAGAGATTGGACAATATGGAGAAGCAAAGAAAGAGAAATATAAGACTTTCTCATATATTGTATTTGAGATGCAAGTCAGTGAAATAGATATAAACATCACATTGTCCATATGGTAGTGGTGTGAGCTAAAAGTAATACACTATGCATAAAGTATATTAGGTTAAAGTTTAGGAACATTTACACATGTAGAAACAGTTTACATCTAAACACAAGTGACAGGTTTCCTCTGCAGTGCTTAAATACAATTAAAATGTTAATTAGACTGCATAACTGGCTGTGTCTACGTTCAATCTCTATTCACCATATAGTGCACTAATTGTTCAAGTATTTTGCTACTCGTAATGCAACATAAACCCTGTGTATTTCCCACGTAATCTATATCCAACTACTATAATGTGTACAGATTTCTTACAGCTCTAAATTTGTTAGGAGGATCACTACAGAGACCAACTTCATATATAAATGTAAAATCCAAATTATTTAATGACTGTTAAAGGAAATGGGAACTTGTTAGTGGTGTACTTAATTAAAAATTCCTTTTTTCACTTTTAATACTTTCACATTTTGTGGTTTCAGGCTGCTAGGTAATTTGTACCATTCTAATTGTGTATGTAATGGCGGGTTATGATGATGTGCTTTGAAGTAAAGTGAACGAGTGAGTGAGAGTGATATTTCAGACATAGAGAATGGGTTCTTGATTCACAGCGCGGCCGTTTGTAGAATGCTACGACTTCCATGGGTTCCTATGGGATCCCATTAATGCCATATTGTTCCTTTCTGTATTTTGTTACCATGGAATGCATTTGATTTTCAGCTGATTTCTTTTTATTAGTGAACAAGTTCTAAAAGAAGACAGTTAGGAGTCTATTAACCGTTTGGGAAAATGATTGTGAGGTATTTATAAGATTGTATTCAGTAAAAAAGTTGTTTTGCAAAAACAAGAGTGAAAGTGATTGGTCTGGTGCTCAGTTATACGAGGTAAATGGATCCCATGGTTATTTTATGATCATGTGCATTCCAGGAGCATGGATTGAATGCACATGCCTCACATTTTAAATGAATATCTTAGTGTGAAGACTGTGGCCAGTCAGTGTTGTCTGGATGTGTGTATGTATGTGTGTTATCGAAACCTGTATAAAATTCAAAAGGTGTGCTTCTTTATGTATTTCAGACATACTGCAGTATGGGTGCCATTATTTCCAGAATACCTGAATTGGTTGTGGTCGGATAGGTGAGGTGTAGAACTTCATCATGGGTCAGCTACTTCACAGCATGCCCCTCTTAAGCATGCCCATTAGTGAGGAAATGGGGCCGCCTGTACACTCTCCTGACCCACACCCACCCACAAACACACACACACAAACCACCACCTCGCCCATTCGACCCAGCTCCCACAATTCTCTCTCTCCTTCCCCCATCATCACCCCTCTATCTCGCTCTTTCTCTACCAAGCTAACAATCAGCACATGGCCCCAAGTCTTCCGCCTGTAATTGGGCAGGGCTTGCTGTTGATTGTGATTGATGGAAAAGCCCCAGCAGGGCCCAGGTGGCTGCTTTCATCTCCTTTTCTCCTATTGCCTGTTCTTTCGTTCCTTTAGTGAGGCCTGATACATGTGTGAAGTTGTGCGTCAAGGAGTGTACTTGTGTTGGCATGCATGTGAATGGAAGTGTGTGCACGCTCGAGTTAGGAACTGTCGTCACATGGCTCTCTGCACGGCAGCAGCGGGTTAACTGACACTATGTTAACTTTGCACCGTTTGTTTACTCAAGAGGTCTGTTCACTTTAACAATGCTTTGCATTCTTTCAAAACCCGGCCCTTATATTTCCATGTACGGAAACACACACTTTTTTTTGTGCAAAATCTATTATATGACCAATTTAAAGGGTTTGTTGATGTTGGCATGTGTATACAATTAATGTTAATAAAAGCAACACACTTCACACTCCATTCCAGCCTGCAGCTCAGTGTCACCCTCCTGCCTGCATCCACCATGCCACTATGACTCAACAAACCCGACCAGCAAGATTAATCACCACCATGTTGCAAAGGCCCTGACCACAGTGCACACACACACACACACACACAAACACACACACACACACACACACACACACAACTTTCTGAGATAAGCGTATGTTCCATGGACCACAAACAACTTAACTGACAAACTCAGGTGACCTTACCTCGCACTGCTCTGTGCCAAATGTTTTGTTAAGTCAACATCGGGTTATTTGAATTAACATGTGAAGCAGGGCCACACCTATGTGCATATTAAATGGGTCAGCTTCACCCTCACAGCTGCAGACTGTATGGAAACTATTTGTAACATGTTTAACTGTCTACTGTCTCATTATCATTTGTTACCTAACACCACTGACTACCACATCATTTGAAAGTCAGTCAAAGGCAAGAGTGCATGCAAACGACCAGAGCTTTTAAATACAAATGTATCATCTAAATATGAATGCTGTCTGCATAGCAATGCTTGCGGCACGTATTTAGCAGCAACGTGACAAGGTCTTTATTTCCCCTACAATCTATATTTAAAGCTGCCTTTTGTCACTGACAAGAACTGTCATTCTCACAGAGGCAGAAACAATCCCATTATTATTATTATTATTATTATTATTATTATTATTATTATTATTATTATTATTATTATTATTATTATTGCCTAATGTTCTATTAGGCTGTAAATTATGTAATCAAATGGCTAATACATAGATTTGTACATGACAATAATGTCTCATTACAAAAATTAGAACTGAAAAATTTATGTTCTACTTTAATGAGGATTAGCACCTTAACAACAGCTTACCATTTTAAATTCCAAACACACTGAACTTCCTCAGTTGTATCTGTGCTGTATTATATAGAAAATTTCGGACTTGAGAAACCTTTCATGACCCTCCTGCAACTTCATTATCTGTGTATTAACAGTACATTTCCACAGAAAGTTTAGATTGCTGTGTGACTTTGGCCCATGATACATCAAAAACCAATATGAATTGGTTAAACTTGCACCTTGGTTAAATATAAACGTATTTTCTGTGCTATTAAAACATGAAAGTAGTGAACTAGTGAAGCATTTGTGATTTATTCCTACTTTATTCTACTTTATTTTGACATAACATAACATGTTAAATACATTTACAAGAAAAAAATCATACAGTTTTTACTGCATACGTTGTCTACTGATCATTTAGCATTCTTAATCGTTTTATATTCACTAAAGTGAGCAACAAACAAAGAATAAACAGGACACTATTTGACGTTAAACAGGCAAGGGTGAAGTAGTCGGATTTCATTAAATTTCTATAAGCTGTAAGAATCATAGGAACAATCATCCCACCCCTAAACTGAACATTTGTAACATTAAAAAAAATATTATTAGTTTTGTTAATTCGCAAATTGTGTAGTCCTGAAGTGATAGTTATGAATTTGTGAAAAACCCTTAGACTTAAGGGTTTAAAATTTTGTCATTTTTGTAAGCTACTCTTATCTACTTTTAACCAAGATTTTATCTAGATCAAGATTTTATCCCACATACTTTTTATATTTCCTCTACATTTTCATTACAATGTTAATTCATATTTCATGGGTTTGGGGAAAACTCCCATGCTTATGTAAAGGCTACGTGCTGAATGTGCTGACTCTTATCTAGACTACATGGTTTCTGCATGCTGTGTTTGCTCATGGGGTCCAGCATAAACCAGCAGAAGATTTCACAGACAGAGATATGATTTGCCCATAAAACAACAACCAAAGCGGGCTGGAGACATCAGAGAGCCGCTGTTCTATAAGCAGTAAGACAAGAGTTTAATGGTTCCTGACTACCTAGATAGGGTTTTAAGGCACTGCATGTCATTTGGAATTAAGCCAATCACTGTCCCATTGCGATGGATTCAACTGACTGAATGTACAGGCATAGGCTGATGTATGAATGGCTTATGAATTGTGTGTGTGCATGTGCATGTTATGTAATTGAACAAAAACGGGTCATTGACAATTTCTGACTGTGTCTGTGCAGGTCTGATGGTGTTCTGGCAGGATGTGTGTAATTGTGCACATGAGGGAGCACAGATATTACGTGGAGAGTGATTTCTAGGCAGATAAATCAATGCTGTCTCAAATCAACAGCTCTTTTCCTACTGAAATTAATAAGTGAATTCTCTGAAACTAAACTTCAGTGATGTTAGCAGATGATCCTTGTTCTATATTAAAATTAAATAAATAAAAAGTATTAAATATTAGATATTGGAGCAGCACAAAATGTAAAAGGAAGTGACCAAAATACAAGCTTATTTTCAGAAGAGTGGTAGAAATAATTCTGTAGTTTTTGCTTTGTTACTATAGTTCAGTGTATTTTTAAGGTACTTGTACTTTATCTGAAGATAAATGAAACCTCAGATAATGAAGTGGCCAGATTCCATATGATATTTTTTATATAGCTATATTTAAATGTATATAATAAAGAGTAATAAACACCCACTTTTAAATTTTTTCACACATTGGGTTAAATAGCTTGAGTTTCATTTTCTAATTTCAACTAAGTACAATTTTGAGACAATACACAAACTTTCACATCTGTAACATTGTCCTGTACTTTTTCTACCCCTGTGTGTTATAGACTACTGATACTGATTGACTTTAGGATTCTACAAGCTCATCATTTTGAGTTTCGCCTTCATGTACACACAGGATTTTGGAATGATTTCATATTAACATTTAACACGTAGATCTTGCATAATACACCTGGGGCCATTTTTAAAGTGTTTCTATTTCCATACTCTATACACAAGAAACTACCAGCAACACCATTCATTGCTTCTGGGAATATATCCCACACAGAAAGAGTGCTGGAAATTCCCTCTAACACACACACATACACACACACACACACACACACACACACACACACACACACACACACCCCCACACACACACGGTTTTAAAGCAAGAGTACCCGCTTCTAAGAAATCCATGTTTGCACTTTGTGAACACATTGGCTTCGGCTGAGCGAGGAAATAGAGATACGGGGAGAGAAATGTCATGTAATTATCGTAATTAAATGGGCCAGATTACAAGTAAAGACAACTGTCTTCATGTGTGACTCACTCTGTTGGTGTTCTTTTCCTTGGTTTTCTTCTTCTCAGTCAGTGGGGAAATGCGAAATGTTTGTTACGAGTAGGAGATTTGTTTGTATCCAAATTGAAGGATTTTAGGTTAGGGTAAAGCATACAGCTGTTTTCTGACTCAGTGGAGTAGTGCCGGCTGACACTCTACACTACTACTTACTACAGTTGCGGCAACGGTCTGTGATCAGCCGGTCTTAAACACTGTGATTAACTGTAAACACAGTCTCACACATGTACAGGTACATAGACTCTAAGAGCGAGCCACTCGAGCCATGGTGGAGGCTTCCAGAAAGAAGTCTTTTTGAACAGAAGTCACTAAAAAAAAGAGAGGGCTTCTGCATTCCGCTTATGAAGAGATGGAGACACTGTCATTGTTGGAAACCACATTGAAGAGCGATTGCCCTTAGGCCTGGAACATGGGAAAAGCATTTTAAAATACACTTGTTTAGTGGAGACAATGGTGCTTGATGGGGAGGTTAAATAAAACCTAATTAAATGTAAACATTGTCGTAAAAGTTTCTAAAATTATATAGAGAAATCTAGATTATTCTCATTCTAGTCAAAACACAATGAGGTTTATTTTCAAAGTTCAAATGTAAAAGTAAAAACTTTCTGACAGCTGGACTTTGAAGGAAAAGATTAAAAAGAGCTGCATGAATAAGAAGGAAAATTATACCCTGGTAGTCCTGCTTATGGTTGGAGTCTCATCACTTGGAGGTTGCTCACTGTTGCTGAGGACATCTCCACATGGATAGCCGGAAGATACATGGGATCGCTGTAGATTGTACCACTTAAAGATGATGGAGGTTGATTTGAACTGTTGTCACGATCTCCATCATTGAACATTTGAAGGCTTTTGCTAGAAGGAATTAGTGTTAAAACTATAATGAATCAAAAACTTGCATGTTGATGGCTATACTCAAAAGCTACTGGTTACACGATTGCACTTGACCAGTATAGTGTATAGTTATAGAACAGAAATTATTCATAGTCACACTTACCTGGTGTCATCCATCTGTTTGTCCATCCATCCATCCATTTATCCATCCATATATCTATCCATCAATCTATCCATCCATCCACAGGACATAAAGACCATCTAGCTGTTTTCAGGAGTATGAAAATGATCTAAACAATGTGACATTGATACTCCTGAAATCAGCTACAAACAACCAATGAAAAACTGATGTGATAAGACCACCATCATCATCAAAACACCAACTGAGGGAATATCTTTTGGAAGCTGGGTGAACATCATTCAAGTACAATTAAAAAGACTTAGGCCTTAAATAAAAGCTATTTTGGATACTTCTAGTGAACCAACACCTTACTAAGACAATTTATGATGTATGTTCAGACTTTCCGGCAAGATCTTATTATTTCAGTGCCATTACAGCAAAAAATATATTTCCAAAGTCATTTGGACTACATTTGTCCCTTGTTTTAGGCCCTTCCATTAGAAACAGACCAAGCAGACTTCATTTTAGACAACAAATACCTGGATTTTGACCTTTGCAAGGTGAACAAGGCGCCAAGCTGACTAACATTCCCATTCCCACTGACACTAAGTATAGCATGTGAAAGAAATTAAGAACCTTTTCTGTGAACCGAAACATGAGCTATGATTGGTGGGTGTTGCAATGACATAATTTGTGATTGGCAGGACTGGCAGGTTGTAATTTCATGGTGGGAATGAATAGAAGGATGAAAAACGACAAATCGTCACAACATCCATGGTTAGTTAGTTGCTGATTTGGATCTTGTTTCTCTGAACCAAATCTAATCCTGACCATTCTGCACAGTCAGAGATCCTAGATCGTTTTACAGCTCACAGAATAAACCATGCACGCACACACACACACACACACACACACACACACACACACACACATACACACACAATTAAGGCTATCTCTCCTAATTTGTGCATTATCTAAATCATTTTGTTTCACTTAAGCCCAGAAATACATCCAGATGTGTTCTAGGGTTGAATTGTGTGTAAGAGTGTGTGAGTGTGACTTATGGACAACAGAGGCCGAGGGAGAGAATCATGAAAGTCATGACTCACTCTAAATTGAGGCACACCAGGGTAATTAAAGTCTGAGAACCACTTTGGAGACCTGGCTCAATATTCACAAAAAATCTCAGAGGCTTTATTCCCATAAAAGAGATTTGATGTTCGTGATGCTTTATAAATACCAGATCTGAACAATCAACCTTGTGCACGGTTCTCTCTGGGAATGGAATGGAGGGATGCATGTGTGTGTGTGTGTGTGTGTGTGTGTTGATGGAAAAAACGGAAGCCCTTATTACTTTTGCTTGTGAGATAGCAGTCCAGCTGCAGTTCTCTCTCTTCTTCTCTCAAGTGTCGAACTCCACCTGTTTTCCTCCCAGATGGATGTAAGCTTAGATAACTGGATGGAGGTGACACTGAGGAGAAGGCGAGGGGCTTTGATTTCTGCATGAGTGTGAGAGTCTAAACACTTCACACACAGCTGAGTCTGATCTCCAGCAACAGGTGAAGTATGTGAGAAGCATATGTATGTGAGACAGTGGGAAAATGAAATCGAGAGTAGAACTAGGTTACAACACACACACACACACACACACACACACACACACACACACACACACAAATGTGTCTTATAAGCTTGTCATGACAAACTGACATAATTGTAACACCAACAGCAAAAACCCTAACTCTAAAGAAGCCTTTTGGCTGTGTTATTTTATTAGTATTTATTTATGGATTTATTTATTTATTTAAAAGTAGTTAAAGTAAGAAACTTTTAACAAAATTAAAAATTAATTTGTTAATTTTTTTATTATTTTTTTTTTTATAATTACTTAGCATTTCTCGAGAATAACCACACACACACACACACCTAAAACACACACACACATACTGCTTTGTTAAAGGTGTCAAGGTTAGTGTGTCAGATGGAAATCAGATCAGTTACACTTTATGTCATGTGACGCTGCAATGCTTCTCTGAGATTCTGTAATGCAATGACCATGCAGGAGCATCGATAATAAAATGGCCAAAGGGGGCAGGGAGAGAGAGAGAGAGAGAGAGAGAGAGAGAGAGAGAGAGAGAGAGAGAGAGAGAGAGAGAGAGAGAAAGAGAGAGACTGTAAAAAATGTTAGAACACTGTCTACTTTGTTTGTCTCTCCTGGTTGAAATTTGAAATAAAAAGAAAGCCTGCAATGCTGGCAGCTTCACCACAGGCTCTGGCTCTCATACAAAGCTCTTAAGGTGTAACAGACACCTTGACACAAACACTAAATTCCTAATGCAGCTACTGCTGCAGTGATTTTACTTATTCTACCTATTTATACCAGTGAGCATCTGTTAGCAGAAAGAGCAGTGTGGGGGGTTGTGTAGCACGTTTGGTGTTTTCTGGGACGAAATAAACTGTAGCATGAGAATAAAAAAGTGAATACTGGTGTTATGGTCAGACCTATATAACTAATTTATCCTGTTCATAATTTTGTTACTATTTTTGTTCCTTTAATCTTTAATCACAATCGGTGTGATCTGAAGTTAAAGCTGGTTAGTAGACTTATATTATTGAATAATGATTCTTTCTTCTTTGTGTGGATATGATTGAATTCCCTCTGGGCAGAAATAAAAATATCAGTCATCCATGTCAATCAGTGCTTAACCTAAATCATGGTTCTCACAGTTTCTCTGACACATTGTTATTTAAGCTGCTCTTGATGAATAAGGGCTAAATTAGCATTATGCCTTCGAGCATTATGAGTTCTAACATGCCAGTCCTGTTTGCTAATAGATGGGAGTTGGTTATGTAGTCTTGTGTTAGGGGCTGAAACGTGCACTTCTTTGGGTCTGTTGAGACTCTGCGAACAGCCTCGGGTATATTCTACCTGTGAACTAACAGCAATCCCGCCCCGGATTAGTGATACGCAGGTGTGACGCATGAGATGATTGGAGCGCAGCCTAGAAGCTGAACTTTTGTGAAGCAGGGATTGGCATGTACAGTCACGGAGCATGACATGCCAGTACAATTTACAATTTTCCTGCATAACACATCTGACATTAAGCATTACCTTAATAAATTGTGTTTGTTAAGTACTGAAGTATATATTACTGTAGACCGATAAAGATAGTCCATTCATTTAATTGCGTTTTACTCAGAATATATGCTGTCTTAAAGCACAATTTGCTTACATGTCCACTTGAGCCTAAACTCAAAAAAGATGCAAAGGTAAAAGGCATAAATTATAGAAGACATTATAGCACAGATTTGATTATTTTTCTATCTATTACATTTCTGGCATTGTTTTGTTTGATGAAACAAACAAATCATAATCTAAAACACAGGCAAAGGTTGATGGCATGGCAAAGGAGTCATAGAATAACGGCCCAGAATGTACACAAACTAGATAGTTGATAAGACTCTGTAAAGCACAAAACATGTGCTTATACTGTACATGACAAACCAGAAATGCAACAACAGACTGTGAGTATGAGAGAAAAAGAGAAACCTCTGCTGGTGTGGAGGTGTAATGTCCTGGGTGTCATTTACTAGATTAAATTTCATTTGCTGTAGTATGAAAGTGTGCTATCTTATAGCTCTGTTCTCAAGGCAAAAGTAGCTCTGTGGTAAAGATGTTAGATTACTGATTATGAGTTCAAATCCCACTACAGCTTTTGTTACTCAGATGTAGAAGAAAACTGATAAATGTTAGTCACAGTGAATAAAAAGTGTCTGCCAAATGCTGTACATTTATATTATATATTAGTAGAGACTTAAAAGCACTTTTGTACCTCACTCTGGATAAGCCTGTCTGTCAAATGCTGTAAAATGTAAATATATTTCAACAAACAGCAGGGTAACAATCATGAAGGAAAGCTTTATTACACTTTTGTCTAACACATTGTCTAATCTATTATTTTGTATTACAATTTACATTTATATAGGATATATTTGTAGGTTGCATAGAAATAAAAAATGGATGATTATGGATTATAATGCTCCTCCCTGTTTGAGGGTAAGTAGGATAAAGAGAGGAGATAAGACAGTTGACACAATGAGGATATTGTCTTTCTGGGTTATAAGGTTTGTTTATTGCAGGGCAGGTTATCTGTAGTCAACGAGGAGGGCTGGCAGTTTCAAGACATGTTTAAAGTGGATCTGTGACCTTGCTCAACGCCAGAACTAGGCAGCACATTGTTTACTGAGGCAGTATCTCTAGCTCCCCTCATAGAATTAACTCCAAAATACAAGTATTTAATGGACTTCAGTCACTTTACATACATTTTTAATGATACACGTTGTTTTTACTGTGGTACGTTTTGGTAATCAGACTTTAAACCATAACATTGATTTTGTATAGGTTTATATTAATGTGCAGGTTCTAACATGTTATCATACATTTTCTGCCTTACAGTATTGGGCTTTGGTCTGCCTCCATTCAGTATGAATACAGAGAATAGACTAAAATCTGACTTCTAAAATCCTGTCATTAGTGGGTCATTTCTGAGCCAAAAAGTAGCTACGTGGCTAGCTGTAGAAGGAACTGATAGCTAGCTAGCTGGACTACAAAACAAGAAATTTCAGAACTGAATGCAAATATTCAAAAAGCACTTTAACCTTTATTTACAATATTTACAACTTACACCTACAGCAGACTATAAGTGGTTTAGACTAATGCGGATATGGTTAATGTTAGATGCCAGTTATGTTCAATCTTTTATGCAGATGGAAACAAGATCCCACCCTTTTGAGAGTTCTACAGTACCAATCATCATAAAGAGAAGCCGTGCATCCAGGCGGACAAACGAAAAACCGCACTGTTTAATAAAACTTAATAATAAAATACTCCATTCACTTTCAGTGAAACTGTATGTACCGGCAGGAATCAAAACATTGCGTTAAAAGTCTATGAGCTATAATCTGTTATCCAATTAAGACAGCAAGTACACGAAAACCTAGAAGACACTAAGTAATTCACAGGCTGTGTATTACCTATGTGTTCTGGGCTTCAGAGGAGATTTAGATATAATGAACAAACAGTGCGATACTGCAGTGACTTGATAATATAGACACTTTTGGTCAACACTTTGAGTTTTCGCTGAGTCTAGGGTTCACAGGTAGTCTAAAATTAATATGGTTTATGTTAACTATATGGTCATTAGGCAGTAATCAATACAGTTTCAGTGTGAAGCTTCACAGTATGTTTAAACATATTTGACTGCAACACTACTACAGCTTCAAAATGGTTCTAATACAGTGATAATTATTGTAATAATTTATTGTATTAATAATTATTTGTATTAATAATTTATTGTATTATTGTAATAATTGATCATTGTAACTAGATGAATAAAAAAAAGGAAATTACGCAGGGGCACTAAGGAGTTTAAGAAGGAGCAAAATATCGATTTTATTCTAAACACTTAAAAACACTTAGCTATAGTTTTATAGTAAACTCTAAAAAACACTTATCTATAGATAAGCAATGCCAACTACATGTTACCTCCTAATCAATACACAGTTGTCTGTCTGTTTATGTCTGTAGAAAGGACATTATTCATAATAACACTCTCCGGTGTTTATAATAATGTATAATCACACCCTCTCAAGGTTTCTTCTTCTTCCATCTAAGGGAGTTTTTCCTTGCCACAGTCACCTCTGGCTTGCTCATATAAATACAAACACATTTAAATATGTCTAATAATAATCTTGAATTTTTGTAAAATATTAAGCTTTGAATAATAAACTTTTTGTACTGTATTTCTTATGTTCTTTAAAGCTGCTTTGAGACAACGTCCATTGTTAAAATAACAATGTTAATAATAACTGAACTACGACAAACATACTATAGTAACTATAACATAGCCGGTTTAACCCTTTTAGTGCCCTTTTGTTAAGATTTAGAACAGTGAAATTCAACCTCCCTCACTACAACTCAAGTTCATGTTTTTGTGTGTTTCTCTCCTTTTACAAACTTAACACCTGATTCGATTTTCAGGGGTTTGGCATTTAGATGTTGAGTTGAAACACTTGTGTGTGTAATGCAGAGGCCCAGGCTTACGAATAAAAAGCCACTTTACGAGAAGCCTGGAAACACTGTACATCTGTGGTTCACACTTAATGGCCATCTGGTAATTGTGCACTGAAGCAGACAACACTTAGTAGGTAATTAGAAGAGTAAAGACTACAAAGTACTTAGATGTTAAAGTAGGTCTTAGACACATGCAAAATGCAGAGTTACAGACTTTGTTACAGTACCTTTGGGGTGAGAACACAGAGGATGCACAGCACATACTCATGTAGATCACAAACACAGAGAGAGGCGATTCAAGCAAAACAGCATTTGTGCATCTTGCAGTGCTTCTGTCTGCTACTCAGTCTCGCGATCTTTACCCTCTGTCTACCTTCCAAAGTGGAACATGACTACATAGAAACTATGTCAGCTCTGTTGACTATGGTGGTATGGCATGTTCTGTTACTCACATATTAATCGATAAGGGCAGAGAGGATACTGAAAGCTATTTAGACAATAAGATGCTTCTGTTTAAAGTTCAGTGTTCTGTGTGTAAGTGTGTGTGTGTGTGTGTGTGTGTGTGTGTGTGTGTGTGTGTGTGTGTGCACATGTTGCAACAGTGAGATGCACAATGTGATGTCTTCTCCAGCTGTCTGAGCTGGCCAGGGGGTAGTAGGATGCACCGCTTTAAACTGCATTCTTTCACTCTCACTGCGTACTTCAGAATGTAACGAGAAAATCACAGCAAGCATAAAATGAGCATGCATGCTTTAATGTGCACAAGTAAACTCTAGATCTAGATGATGCTTATTTAAAAGAAAGTACTGTACAGTATGTCCTTTGTCTATAAGATTCTACGATATATGCTACTTTTACATAAAAACAAAATGAATGTTACATCCTACATGCGTCTTTCTCTTTTGCGCATTTGTTAGCTCAGCACATGTGCAACAGAGATTTATGTAGAGCACTCAAACTATTGATAAAGTCTTGACCTCGGTGCCCCCACCTCCCCCCGACTCTCTCTTTCTTTCCCTCCAACATTCCTCCCCCACCTATCATCCCCCAAAGTCCAATTAAGATTTCTGTAGTCCTCACAAAAGCTCACATTACAGCCAATCAGTGGTCGCCCCCTGCTTTGGAGTGACCAGAGGGCCTGACTGCCACCATGGGCAACAAGGCTGAAAGAGGAAGAGCATTTCTCTCTAGTCAGGATTCACTTTGTGAATTAGAATTGGAGACGAAAAAAGGTGAGGAATACAGAGAGGTACTGCAGGAGGTACAAATGTTATTTTTTAAAAAAAAAAAAAAAAAAAAAAAGAAAGAAAAAAGGAATTAAAGGGAAAAATGAAGCAAAAAAACAAAAACAAAACAAAAACAAAATCACCTGGCTTTTTGTCTATACACAAGTACCAGTTGAAGTGTTCAGTGTGTTCCAAGGCACGTGTGATTCTGAATCCCATTAGTGGATTCAAAGCATATCCTGGCAATCTTGCGGTCAGGGACACCATTCCTCTCTCGCCACTTCAAGCAGACAAAATTCCCAGCCTGCAGGACTCACGCTGTGGAAAACAGTGGCTCGTTTACTGGTAGGGGAGTAAATTTCACCCCCCACACACATACAGAATTCCCAATACAACTACAAAATCCACAATCCGGGCACAGAGAATTCCCACCAAAAGCAAGCAGAAGGTATTTTTGCCAGTGTTTTGTCGAAAATATAAGCTCTTGCCTGTTTTGCATCTAACCAGTAAAAATCCCAGATGGATACAATTTTCCTAGTTAACTTGGGGGATCATTTAAATTCAGGCATGGACTTTTCAGAAAACAATGTATTACAGCCATTATGCTACTTACAGTGTGAGGCAAGTTGTTTACATCTAGTAGGAGACTGAAAACCCCCAAACCTGTGGTAGTTTCAACTTGTGTCCTAACTTGGCCTTTCCAACCTTGTCAACCCTGCATTCAGAGGCCTTTCCGCTCCCTTCACTCCTCTAATTACTTAACAGCAAGCAATCAGCCAAAATTGGACCAAATGACCATGTATTTGGAGCGGCCCTGGAATAGGCAATTTAAAAAAATGTAACCGAAAGTCCCAGTTCACAGTGGAGTTCTGGTGTCAACCTTGTACTCATGGTCTCATCATATGATTTTGGCCGGTGTGTGTATATCAGGGCATGACGGGCAAAGGTTTTGTTTGTTATTACCTGAGATTTGGTGGGGGAGGAAGGGGGGTATGTCCCCACAGGAATAGGAATATGTTTTCCCTTGTGGAAAAAAAAGGTTCCGTTTAGTCACAGAGGTGTTGTAATAGCATTAATTAGATGAATTTATAATTATTAGTTTAAGTTCTAGTAAAATATAGTAAGTGTGTGAGTGTGTGTGTGTGTGAGTGAGTGTGTGAGTGTGTGTGTGTGTGTGAGTGAGTGTGTGTGTGTGAGTGTGTGAGTGTGTGTGTGTGTGAGTGTGAGTGTGTGTGAGTGTGTGTGTGTGTGTGTGTGTGTGTGTGTGTGTGTGTGTGTGTGTGTGTGTGTGTGTGTGTGTGTGTGCACGCGCTCTCCACTCAGTGCCATTGAGTCTGGACCACAAATACCAGCATGTTCAACAGAGCGGCGTTACATCTCGTTCACACAGCACAAGAGCTCCCCCTAGTGGTGACTTATACCAACGTGCGTCATATCAACAGGTCCATGCAGGGCTTTATCAACAGGTTGGTGACCTGTAGTGCTTTAAAAAGATTATTATATAATCTTAATATTGTAAAATATTTCTTGAGTATTCAGGATGAATGAACACATCTGGATGAACAAATGATTTGAAATCTGTTTGAGATTTGTTTAATGGGGAGAGGGTTGTGTCCAGGGACATGTTATACTCAAAGAGCATTTAGTCCATACCCAGGGTGCAGACTGCTGTCATGGTGGGTCATTGTGCTTATATAGGGAATTAAATTCATAGCAATTTACATTTACCAGTCCAGGAACTACAAACTCTGCTGATAATTTCTCTGAGGTTGCCAGTAATTTAAAAAGGCATAAGTTTAAGGTTATAATATTTGTTTAGATAATTTGATTTGCTTGACAGTGATGGATGACTGACAGATGAAGCCTTTTAGTCAAAGCTTTTTGTTGATATACAAATACTGATGTTAATTTGTTTGTTTTTGCATGCATTTGTATGCAATTGTATGCATTTTTTTTGTACTGAGCCTAAGATTTGGCATTAACCTGTACTGAGCATTAAATTGGCTCCAAACAAAAGTGCAAATAGGAAAGAAGACTAGACGCATAAGAGACTGAATATGAAACAAACAGTTATTTATTTACACGCAGCAGACCGGTGTGCAGACAATCTCATACACTAAATATGCATACACACAGAAACTGGTTAGACCAGTTTATGACCAGTTTTCCGTTAATGTTGTGCAAGATGCACTGACTGAGTGAAATGAGCTGATTGAATTTGCTTGTGTGTCCCACCATACAGTGGGAAGAAAACAGGCTATGGCCACATATGATGCACCCATCCCCCAATATGCACACACACAAACACAAACCTACACTGGAAACTCTACGCTGACCCCTTATTAACACAGCAATCATCAGACACACATATGTGCAGACTGCTGGAAGCACAAAAGCACTGCACAAATAAACCAGACCTACGGACAGACCGTGGAGCAATGAGGAGACAAGGCAGCTGAGTGGGGGTGGAAGGGGATAGGGTTGGGGAGGGTTGACTATAAAACAGTCCCATCTGATTTTCTTAACTCATTCAATATGCTTCTGATTTTTATCTGGGATCCTAAGCACCAATCACATCTAACCTGATTCTGAGTTGGACAGCAACTTAATACATTTGTTCAGTTGCATGATGTCAGTCCTATAGGTTGTGTTCATTCATTTTCTGCACTGACATCATAATATTCCGTTTGTTCTGTTTTGGTGATATGATGTTCACCCAAACCTGCAGTATGTGTATTCTTTCATTCGGATTTCCACGCACCTTTCAATCTCATCTTTCGTTCCGTTACATTGTTCAGTTCAAGGTGCCTTGCATAAGTATAAGCACCCATGCATGGCTACTCGTTCCAAAAAAAGTGTCAGTCTAGCAAAGGCTCTCTCTCCACTGCAGGCAAAAACAAACCACAGAGGAGCATGAGCACAAGGCACCCGGGTCAGCAGCAGGGCCTTGCCATTAATGCTGTGTGCTTTCCCAGCACTAGATGCTGTAGTTTTAGTGAATGGGGAACAGTATCCCCACCCTGGGCTGTGGTTGGCAAATACACACAAATAGCCACAGTCATGAGCATGCATACTCTTTCTGACTGACTGTGTCTTGTGCATGCACACATTTTCTTGCTTAATCATGTTATGAAAGGTTGTAAAAGTGAAAGAGGTTAAGGAGAAAGGAAGGTCAGGATAGATAGAATTTATTATGAGGTCTGGTGCTCAGCTCTCATAAAACTCCAGTTACCTTATCCCAGTCCTAAAGTTTCCCTTATTCTATTGCCAATAACGTGCAGATTCATCCGTCCCCCCACAGAGATGGGGAGTGAGGGAGGTTCAAGGAGGAGGAGAGGCAGAGATAGTAACTGAGAAAGTGAGAGCGAGAGTGCTGTCCAATCTATGCGTCTTGGCTTTTGTCCAGGAACATTCTGTATTATTCATGTGGCTGGTGAGGAAATGGAGTATACATTTCTGCACAGACACACATACACACACATACACACACACACACACACACACACACACACACACACACACACTGTACATGACTCACCCTGTTTTAACATAACCAGCTGCTCTCTGTGGGGAAAAGGCCTGCTTTCCATCCACTGAGAAAAGAGATGGGTACAAAAGTTTGCACAAAACTATGAAAAGAGTGAAAAAGAGTGAAAAAAAGGTAAGAAGATCAAGCCTGAGTTGATATTGTTTTAATTGTCATACTGCAGCACCATATGATTCGAATTCCAATGACAGGGATTCTGTGTAGCTTCACACTTCAGGGCAATACATTTTAATTTGGACCAAGCGTAAATTGTACTGGCATGAAATCTGAATTCTGAAAGCTGAGTTGAATTAAAGCTGATGTGGAAACTTTATGGAAACCAGTTTTCTTTTTCTTCCTCCTTTCCTTTTCTAAAGTCTCTCAAGCTCATGTGTCGAGAGGCAGCCCTGTCATCGCCATTGAGACTAACACACGGAAAGCATCTGACAGCTTGAACTGGTTGACCATGTTCCCTTCGGTAATGAAACAGCTAGCGTTATTAGAACTGAAATACACTCCATTAAAATCTGCATCGGGGTTTACTCCCCAGCCTTGCTTCACAAAGTTGGCCTGATTACCCAACCCAAAACCTACACAAATAGAACTCAGTATAGTTCCCTTTTTCCTCGTGATTTCATTCCAAAACTCTCCCCTCTTTCTCTGTCTATTTTTTTTTTTTTTTAACAAGGCAGCAGTTATTGCGATCATTTCTTCATAAAGGCACATTGATTTGCAGACCTGGAGTTCTTCCTTCCATCACTTTTGTCCAGCTCGTAAATATGTGACTTTTACAGTATAGTAGAATAATGCGCCCTGTTGTGGGTGAAAAGACTCACCGAGCGCTCGGCGGCTGGAAATGCTGAAAATGACTCAGCACAGGCAATTTGGAACGATTGCAGAAAGTTCTAGAAAGCAGTTTTGGCTGTATATATTACCTATGAATTATGAACTATCACGATTCCAAACCTAATATCTGGAGTATATTTTTTAAGCTTCAGAGTGTCATGTGAGGTGTGCAGTGAGAAGGTGTGTAGTGGAAAATACTCATAATCCCTACTACGAAGTGCATAACAGCCAGGAAAAGCATTGGGGGAAAAAAAGAAAGAAAATTACAAAATTGGACGGTGGGGTAGCACTTACTTAAGAATATGTGATAGCAGAGCCTACGGATGTAATGAAAATGATTTGTCTGCTTAGAGCATAGAGAACATTACGCAAATGTGTTCAGGCATAATCAAGCAAGTGCGGAGATATACCTTTCAGCACAAGTAATATGGCTGGTTTGTTTTTTTCCTGAGTGATATATACTCTTAATATTTCCAGCTGTTGATTTAACAACTATTTCATCATAATGTCATGTTTGGGAAAGTACTGGTAATGTACTGTAAGAATTGTTTGAGTTGGACAGAAAGACATCATTTCGCCGACATGCACGTTGAATAATCTAGGGTTTTTTCTTCCTTCTTTTGCACTTAACTACGCTGTGTGTACATGTGCGCATTGCGTGTACATGCATGCATTTGGGTGGAGTTTGAATGATATGTGGGGTAAATTGAGTCTTTCAGTTGTGTGTAAAGTAATTGAAAATCCACCGAGTCACACTGGCAGAAAGTGAAAGAAAGTCTACGTGTGTGTGAGCATATGTGGTTGATCAAAGCAAGTCTGTACAGGCATTTTGGCCTGGATTTGGAATATAGGTGTGGTGTTAAATTGGGATGAATTGCTTTTTAGTCAGATAGAACAATAAACATAGCAGAGAGTGGACGGTTTGGATTGCTCCTGTGATGCCGTTAAAACCCCTGATTTGACATGAACTTTCTTGACTTGGCTGAGTGAGGGAGATTGTTTTTTTTTCTGCTCCTCAGAGTGTGTGTTATTTTACCCTGAAGGCAGTTTAGGTTGATTAGTATTGTCATTTTGTGTTGCAACAGATCCGTTTTGGTTAAGTGTGTTAAGGGGTACTAAGACATACACGTATTTATGCTCATATACACATAATATACAAGTTGGTAAATCCTGTGAAGATGAACTGTCCCAAAAATATTTAAAGCTCTTCCAGATGGGACAATGGAATAAAAGTGACTTATTGTTTTATCAGGATGAAATGAAATCAATGCTAATTAAAGCTTGCTCAGTTCATGAAGCGTCTTAAGACAGTGTCCAGAAAGACAGTGTGGGATCGTAGCTCTCCAGCTTTATAACCATGTACCTTCTTTATTGGTATCATATGTAGGCAACAAAGAGCACAAGAGGGCATTGTGTCCTTTGCCCTTAAGGACTGGAGCTCAAATCACATCCATCTACTTGAGGACTGTTGGGCCAATGCAACTCCTGCCTCTGTTTGCTGTGGGCAAAGTGTTGATCCAATCTGAGTGTCAGTTTTAAAAGCCATAGGTAATGACATGTGTTTGCTTGCACAATCAATGTACTGGCAAACTGCCAAACAAACACCTTGTGGGTGAGTGATTCACCGATGAAAACTCTTCATTCAGCTCTAATTTAAACACCTCACCTCTGGAGCTGATAAAGTCCAACCAGCTGGTCTACTCTGCTGCTGGGAATGATTATAGGACACAATTGAAATGTAATTAATTGTGCTTTCTTGTGCTAATCAGCAAAAGCATTACCTACAAGTCTTCTACATTTACAATTACTTACACATGTCATCATTGGCCGGCAAAAGCCATCCAAAGCAATTTAGAACTATGGTAGAGTAGAAACCTCCACACATAATCATCTGAAAGTAATTGACCAATACACCCTTCTATTTCAAGAAAAGAGACAGATTGTGTGTGTTCAAAGTTTCTTACAGCACTGGTTTAGAACGTGATATTGGATTCTCCCATTGGTGTCATTACCACCACAATGACCTCATTGCACTCCTCTCTGAAATCTCTTTGTCCTTTACTCTCAACTGAAGGTTGACATAATCTCAAGACCTCAAGCAAGGACTTATGGATAATCAGAAGCATATAAGAACCCCACGGCTCTGTATGGTGAATAGTGTGATGTCTGTATCCCTGTAGCATGTCATGGTCACATACAGCCTAATATACACACACATTCACACACAGACAAACACGCAGCTGGGCCATATCATCTCCAGCACTCACAGAAGTGTCATATTCCCCACATAGGAAAGCAATTCTTTACATGGTTACATCTTTAAAATCTCATGAGTGAAAGATATGTTTGAACTCATTTACAGAAAATTATGCCATTAACCTGTCTTGGGTCTCTCTCTCTCTCTCTCTCTCTCTCTCTCTCTCTCTCTCTCTCTCTCTTTCTCTCTCACACACACACACACACACAAAGTCAATATGACATTTTGGTTATGTTGTAAACAGGAAAGTTATTATTTATAATCAGTCTCTGCCTGCACTCCCGGAGATTTATACAGCAGTTAAATACAATGAGATACGAATGGCTAAGCCTTAAAATAGACAGCCTGTGTGTGTGTGCTTGCGTGCGTGTGTGTGTGTGTGTGTGTGTGTGTGTGAGCTTTCTTAACTCATCTCTGGTCTCTTAGGGTGGCCTGTGGTAAGTGTGTGTATTTGTGTGTATTTTGGTCTTTCCACCGTTTGCAAGTAAGGACAGTTTTGTGGTCTTGACAGAGAATAGAACAATTTCCTGCAAGGCAGTAGTAGAAGCCCTGGCACAACACACTCATCTTGTTCTCTCACTGCAGGAAAAAGACCTGGGACGTGCAACACGCATCCCAAAACAAGAACATGTCTTGACTTCTTTAGACTGATCCTGTAGCCTTTAGTGTTTTGGTCTGAAAGAATAAACCATACAGGGCCCAGATAAAAAAGGCAGATTGTGGTTACAGCTTTTCCCCTTTATTTCAGACACAGTGGTTTTGAGACTTACAGGACTATGAGTCAGACACATTGTTCTATTTTATACCTAATATCATTTTGTTTGTCTTGAGTCAGCTCTTTTGTAAATACACTCTATTTTTTAAAAAGTTATGACTGTGATATTATCCTCTTTCAAAGCTTTAGTGAATTCTATTGCATTTATTTGTATTAAAATACTAAATACGTCATGATCAATTCTCCTTTTTTTTGAGGCTGGAAAATAATATGAATAATAATCCATTATGCCAGACTCAACTGATATAATTATGAATGAATCCTAATATCATATGCACTGTACACACCATATACACCAATTTTTATTTATGTCTGTTTGCAGATGCAAACAGACATGGCAAATGCAAATAAACATATATAATCATAATAAATACATCAGTTTATCCAAATCATTTTCCATTCAGACAAAATCTGACAGGTGGTCAAAGTTCAGTTATTGTGTCACATTATGTAATATCTAAAACACATATACATGTGTAAACAGGTGTGTTTAACAGTAGGTTTAAGACTGGGATCCTGTGAAAAAAAACATAGCCGTGAAGAAGGAAGTGATTCATATAAGTTGTGCAACATCTTTTGTTCTGCTGCTACTCAGCCCTTACTTGCTCCAGGTAGAACTGTAAATCACTGAACCGTTCACACATACACCTGAGGCACAATCATGTGTTATTAGCTGATGCCCCACCTCCTGTTTAAAACTGGAGGCAAAAACCGACAACCAACCTGCTAAACAACTAGCACTTTAGTGTTTTCACACAGACACAACCAGTGTGCTCCGTGACTTGAGACAGTGATTAACAGTACAGGATTTGCTACAAAACTTTTTCAAAGGCACCAGAAATGTAGCAAACATGTTCAAGGACTTCTTTTAAGTATGATAAATGATATAATAGTAAATGACCTGATAATTGGTATATGGCAGTATTTGTATGGTGAATTACAGCCAACGATTAATAAAGTTTCACTAATATTGTCTTTAATCATGGGAACTTGTGCGGGTTAACAGCTATTTGTTGTTCAGTGATGGATGTTGAATTTAACTACTACATAAGCATGAGCTAAATATTTAGATTTCATAATGGAAAATAGTGTTCCTTTGCACAGCTCTGTTCCTTTTTTTAGTCCTGCCTTCTGGAGCTGTGCGTAAAAAAACCTCCTTTACTCACACAAACACTGTGGCTAAATTACACACATATGACAAAGTTCCTACTTCACTTGAAAAGACCTGCAGTGAAATACAGTCATTTTAGACGCATGGCTACTCTGTATGCTGCCTTGCGTGACTGCATTTGCTGTGCGTGCGTGCGTCTAACCATTACCCTTCTTTGCTTAAAGTTAGCCAACAAGAGGTTTTCTGATTTAGATCAGTTCTGCTGTATGTTCCCACACACACACACCACTCATTAATGTACAGCCCTGTCATAAAATACATAATCCTCCACAGATTATCTCTGAGTAAGCGCTCCAAGCCTTTCATTTGAAACAAGGAGAGCTGTTTTCCGTGGTGCACATTTCACATATATTTTAAGCTTATTTGAACACTGACTTGATTTCGTGTATCATTAAAAAACAAGACGTTTTCCTGTTCTGCAAATAAGGACACAATAAGCATGGAGATCACATTAAAACAGGGTTATTTCCAAAAACAGCTAATGGAGAAGGGAAAAAAATAGTCGAATAAATCAAACAGGGGATGGAAGTGAATTAAAAGAAAGAAAGAGTTTTTTTGTCTGTAAATTAAACTAGCTCGTGGAATTTTAGAGCTAAAACAAACTGGAAGTGCTTTTCTAAATCAATTCAAGCTCTGCTTCATAATGGGACACAAGTCTTGCATTTGTTAGAGTACAGTTTATGTTAGAAAGCTATTTTTGTGAGGAATGATATTTACCTAATTCCTGGCAAGTGAAAATGAACCTAAAATAAACTCTTCTAGGAAAATTATTTATTCAGGATAAATAGTTAGAAGTTACTTAGTAAACTTTGAAAAACTAGTAATACAGAAAAAAGAAAGAAACAAAAAAACTAAGCAATATCTAATTTGCAAGCTGGTATATTATTGGGATCATTTTGGGATATAATTTAGGGATAAATTTACATATAAAATTTATTATATTTATAAAATTAATTATATGTTACATATAATTATATGTAACATTAAAAGCACTATCCATTAATATTAATATTACAGAAATTTTCAGCAACTCAAGAAAGAATTCTCCACTTTATGGACATCCGCAGTGAAGTACATCAGTGCTTTAAGTAATGCATAAGCTTCTGAATCCAGCAACCTGCTGCACTACACACAACGCTATCTGGCTCACTGTAACACAGTGATGTTTGCTCAGTACCAGCTGATTAATTGCCAGGTGATCGTTTCAGAATATGCATTGTACAGGTCTGTGGAAATATTGATAAAACAGAGCAAAATCAAATGCAACAGAATGCTGTGAATTATCTTTCTTGTTACATAATATATCACATCATCACATACATCACAACATATTAAAATAAAAGAAAATTCTAGCCAGACAATGTGAGAGACATTTAATCCAAGTTGAAACATCTGTTAACAACTTTGATGACTTTTTGTTGGTGATGTGTCACAACGTCAATAACTGGAGATAACGACTACGAGTAAACAGATGTCCTCTTCCCAGGAGCTCATATATTCGCTCATTTCCGTTAATCTGCACCAATGAAATTTGTATCAATGGTCAAAGTCTATTATGTTACAATAATCACTTCCTAGCCTAATTTTCCAGGTTGCCATCATGGAGTTTTACATTGAGTTTTAGCTATAAACTATGATTTGTCCACTCCTAACAATAATTTATGTAAACAAATTCTTATCGTTACAGTAAACTTATAGAGTAATATAAACACTTGGATTTACTTAATTCAAATTTGCACTTCATTTCTACACGATTGAAATGAGCAACAATAATTCAGTACGTTACATGCAACAAGACTTGAGTGTGTATTTTCAAAGCCCCAAATAAAATCAAACACCAAGCTCTCACCTGAGCTGAGAATTGGACCAATGACACTGGTGTTTTGCAACAGACACATTTCCATTGCACTATTCTATCATGCCTGTTTCATGTATCTAAATTTAATACTATAATCAGCTCCGACATCCTCTTAAGATTTTACGTTAATACTATGTGAATTTATCTCGCTCACTCTACGTAATCAAATCTAATAATTAAGAAACTTGTTTCTATTTAGTAATTTTTTTTTTTGAGAAACTGTATATTAATGTAAACTATACATAATCTGTATAGTTGTTCCTTAATACTTAAAATACATAAAAATTATTTTATAATTGTATAATGTGTATTTTAAGGTAGATTGTAATCATTATGTAAAGTTACAGGCATCATTGCATATTTACTACATGTATGTACCACTGTTATGCTGCGTCTTAGATTTATTTTGAAAATTTTTATTATAAATGAATTTAATCAGATTGCAAATAATTGAACAGGCATTGTTAAATAATGCTAAATAATGTATGCTGAAAATATTGATTACAAAATTATCACATTGCGGAAACTTCCATGTTGTGGTACTGGCCCTAAAATAACCAATGTAAATTATGCGCCAAAGATGACTTATTAAACAGTCAGTATTTATAAATAAAGAGCTCTGCATCTTAAAAATAGGCTACAGTTCCTACCAGGTTGAGAAAGTATGATCATATAACCCCAATTTCATCATATTTTCTCTGGCTACCTGTTAAGTTTAGAATTGATTACAAACTGCTGCTACTTATTTACAAGGCTATAAATGGTGTAGCTCCCATGTATCTAACTAGTCTTCTATCATGCTCTTTGAGATCACAAAACTCAGGACTTCTGGTAGTTCCCAAAATATAAAAGTCTACTAAAGTCGGTAGAGCATTTTCGTATTTAGCTCCAAAACTTTGGAATAGCCTTCCTGATAGTGTTCAGGGCTTAGACAGACTCTCCCATTTTAAATGTAGATTAAAGACATATCTCTTTAGTCAGGTGTACACATAATACTTCCCATAATATATCTAGTTCTGGTTAATATTATGAACAGCAGCTGCGCTAATTCGTCTCCATTTGCTTCACTTTCTTCTACCCATCCCGAGGTGTCCAGAGATCGTACAAGCTCCAGTTGTGTTCTGGTTCATGAAGATTTTAGACCTTCATTGAGAAGAGGCCAACCCTGTGATGATCCTGAGGCATCTAGAGATGTACCTGCTCCAGTCAGATTCCATTTCATGATGCTTTCGGACGAGATGCCAACTACATGTGGTCTTTGAGGACAACAACCTCCTGATCAAAACACAATTGTCTGAGTGTATATTTATAATCACACCCTGTAATGTCAACCAAATGAAGATGAGTTTCCCTTTTGAGTCTGGTTCCTCTTAAGGTTCCTTCTTTCTTTAACATCTAAGGTAGTTATTTCTCACCACAGTCACCACAGTCACCAGGCTTGTTCATTGGGGATAAATACAAACACATTTAAATATAAGTCTAATATTAATCTTGATTTTTTTGTATTATATTAATCTTTGTTTAATATTAAACTGTTTGTATTATGTTTCTTATGTTCTGTAAAGCTGCTTTAAGACAATGTCCATTGTTAAAAGTGCTATAGAAATATTCTAATTAACGCAAGTCACTATTACTTAAATTGTGGTCGCTAAACAGTCTCTAGAATAAAACAACTTATTGTGAGAGTTAGCGCTTATGTTACATCAACATGTTAAGAAATATTATGTTTCATAAACTATTTAAACCACTAAACTTACCTGTTTAGATAAATAGTTGTATAAAATTGTTGAAAATTTGACATGAATTATCAATTGAAAAAGAGTTTTTGATGTAATAGTTGTACGAGAATGGCGTTTTATCCAAACCTGACCTATGTATATGGAGACTTGATTAAAATGTGGGTGTATAAACTAGTAATAGTATTCCATTAAAACAGCATATGTAAATGATAGCCATGTGTTTGTTGTCGTTAGATCAATGAAGTCAGGTGACAGACACAACATTATTAATTTGATGGAAGTTAATTGGAAATCAGTCCAGCCTTCCATTAATGTCCACTATTCGTGGAAGTAAGTGATTTATGAGCTAATATCATGATAGTTCTTATGAAGGATAAATGAATACTGGAATCAGTGCTCTCCTGTTCTTTCAGCTGGCTATGACTTCTTAAGTTCAAATTTCCAGTGCAATTTCCTGTCTCTTTGATTCTCAGGCACTCTCAGCATTTGGACAAAGAAAGGCTTTATGATTGACTGATACTATCAGAAGGGAATGAACACATATTGTATTTTCACAAACAAAGCACACGCTCACACACGCACTCACGCAAAACTCTTCAAAACAAAGATATTTTTCTTCAAAACAGGGAATAACAGAGTTTTTAGTTTTCCTGGCAGCCTTTCCAGCAACTCTCTGTGTGAATTTCCCACTGGGATGGATAAATCTATCTATCTATCTATCTATCTATCTATCTATCTATCTATCTATCTATCTATCTATCTATCTATCTATCTATCTATCTATCTATCTATCTATCTATCTATCTATCTATCTATCTACTCTTTAAATGTATAACAGCAACAAACTTGTTCAAGAATGTTCCATAAATAATCAGGATAAACAAATGTAATTTCACTCATTAATAAACAAACAAAAGCAAATTATTGAGATATAAGATGAATATCAAACTGTGGAATGTGTTGTTATACAAAAATAATCCATGCTGGCCTGGTGTAATATGGCCTGAAATCAAAGACTTTCTATAACAGCATGTCAAGAAGTGTGTGTTTTTACTTAAACTGGACGTACATGTTTATTAAGGCATACATAGGGATTAAACATTAAATGCAGCTTCTGCCTCCTGAGAGATACAAGATTCATTATCATCATCCTTTTCATTATCGTCATCAAACCAACAGGTGATCTGTCGCTGCTGGAGTCTGGAACATTTCACTTGGCTGAGTGTAGTGACGAGATCGGCACTATCGGCGAGCAACATCGACTTCAGCCGTAAAGTAACTGAAATCAGTGGACAAGACTGGAACTACATTTAGCATTACTAGTTTCATGGAATATCATGAGAAAGCCCATCGTTGTGGTTGACCAGCCAGGGTTACAGCAGTGTTGTGGCCAACATAAGCACTGGGACATGAATTCTGGCTAATACAATAATATAATACTATAATATTAGGCTGTCTGTTGTCTCTGGGGTTCAGTGAGAATGCAGTTGACTCCATTCTGACTGGCCTGGTAAGGTCAGCTTAGCTTATTTTTCAGCTTAAAAATAACTACCAATTTTACAAACTTGATTTAGTCTATTTTTAGTGGTCACTTAATAACACTAGCATAATTCATTTTAAAATGACTGTCATTAGTTACTGACAGAAGCCAAAACCATTAGACTCTACAGTATGTAGTCAGAGTATGCATGATCCTTGCTTTTCTTCTCTATTTTTTCTATTATTTCTCCTTTTTTAAACAGTTTTGAGCTGTTATTTTTCTCTTATTATTTTTCAACATCTACCTTGCTTGTGTTTATGTGTGTGTACATGTGTATGTGTGTTAAAAGAGTGCCTTGTGTCTTTCCTCTTGTTTACTTGGAGTGTTCTCTGCTGCTGATGTTAAATGTCACTAAGGATTTTCTAGTCTAAGACTGACTTTACATAAGCTTTCACACTGCGTGTGTGTGTATGTGTGTATGTGTGGGGGATGGATATCTATCCAGGGCTCAAATGTGAGGAAACCCAGGTGTTCCACCTACTCTTGGCCTTTGGAAAGTGCTCAGTGCTCATTGTGGATTTTGACCACAAACCATATAGAAAATATATATTTAAGATTTATAGACTTCTATACAGCGCATGATTTTGATCTAAGTACACTCTAGAGGACTGTGTTCATACGCTAACGCAAATGACTACATTTGATAAAGCATCTGATTTCACAGATTTGATTTAAATCATCTTCTACAGAGGTTCACACGCTTTACAATAAAATTAAGAAAAATGCTTTTTTGCCAAGGAGGGAAAAGCAAACATCAACATTTTTTATTAGTTTCAGTTATGGAGATGTGGTCATGCTACATCCAAGTTTAAGGGCCTTGACAGATGGCTTTTTTCCTGTTCTTTTCCAGGGTTGGTGTTATAGTATATTCCAATACACAAGAGAAGAATTTCTAAGACGAAAACAAGGAGAAAGACTTATTCTGTGTAACTGGGGAGTGCATGAGAAAGGAAGCTCCTTTTGTAAATATGAACCCCAGTAGGAAAATATAATGTAGTCATAGACCTCTACTTGTTATGTAGCATCTTTGAGAAACAAGAAAAGGAAAAAAAATGAAAACCAAACAAAGCAGACATGCTATTGAAAAAACAAAACAGTCCCTATGGTCAGGTCTTTGACCCCTCGCCTCTTTCTGATTTTACAAATAATTTATTAGCTGATCAACATCTGCAAACCATTTGAGCTGTTGTTTTGAGGCAGGCCTGAGCCAAGCAGCACACATCCCTCTGTCCGGGTCACATGGCGAGGTCAGAACATTGTTAGGAGGTGCAGAGAGAATTGTGCCTCTGGCAGCAAAGCCGTCCTCCCATTTCATGCTTTAAAGCATTTTATGGTCTTCTCCATAGCCGTCTATCACCCTAGTTCATTAACACTGGAGGCTGCATTTGAGACACATGCTAAGATTCCTGTGACAGTCATGCATTCTTGGGCGCTAAAAGAAGCAGTCCATGCTTGTCTTGTATTCAGATGCTGTGGTTGGCTTCCAGTGACTGAGTGATACATTTTAAACACTGAGTTAGTGGAACAGAACATGCTGATGAGAATCATGTTTTTTTGTTTAGTGTCATGATGATGATGATGGCAATGATAATGATTGAATGTGCTTGTGTATGCATTTGTTTGCAAGCATTAAATTGTAAATAACATTACATTTATCTATGCAATGTTTACAGCATTTGGCAGACACTCTTCTACAGAGCAACCTAAATTTTTGTTTACTTTTTATTTTATAACTAAGCACTTATGGTCAAGGGCCTTGCTCAAGGGCCCAAGAGTAGCATTTTGGATATCAGTGAGGCTAAAGTCTGACCAACAAAAAAATCAATTACCAAATGACCAAAACTGTATAGATTATTCATGAAAAATATTTAAAATGATTAAATAGGAAAGTTTTGGTTTGGAAAATGGGAAATTTAGCATTTCAGGTCTGGTGTAAAAGCTAAGAGTGAATAAATTAATGCTGCAAGTGACCTTTATCTCAGGTGAAGAGGTTATTTGTAAATGTATTAGTTTAAGCATTAAACACAGAAAATATTATATTCTGTAAATCCATAAATATAAGTGAAATGTGAATGGTATATTTTCTACTTATATTTTAGATTATAGTTCTGGAAAATGCTTTTATGGTTACTTTTGCTTGAGATGCAGGTAAAAGAGATCTGTACATGAAGGGTTTTCTCAGGCTGCCACACATACTATATAGGTAAGAACTACAGAAAGAAACAAACAAATAAGGAGCAACAATGAGGATCCCTTTTGTATATTCATGGGAAGTTTTGAGAAAGTTAGCTCTGTGAGCATCAATGTGTTCCAACTAAGTAGAGTGTTCCAGGTGTTGGAAATCTTACAGGTACTGAAGGGATAATTAAATGTGTTGTGTGTGGTGCGTCGAGTTGTGTGCTGAGTTTCTATGATCCATGCATGGAAACTTTGAGTAACAAATTGACTGAAATGGAATTTTAATTGCACGCTCCATCCTCTGCTGATGTCTTGGAAAAGCATGCTAAAAGTGAATGGAGCCGCGTTTAGAGAGTGTACTGGTGGTCTGAAGAGACTAGGTATTTTTAGGAGTTGTGGGGGTAAAAGATGCATCAAATTATTTGCTATTTCAGTGATTTGTATGAATAAAAGTGTGCATAGTTGTTAGTCTATTTATGAGAGTATGACCATTTAATAATTAATAAAGAGAGACCCTTAAAAAAAAACCTTTCCAGCAAATTGCCTCACAGATTTGAACTCTATTTCCATGAGTAGGCATGACGACATGGCAGGGAACCGAGTGTGGGAGTCTAATGTCCTGACAGCATGCTTTCAAAACACAAACAGTTCTTTAGGCTCCTGGATCCCTCAGGGCAAAGCCCCAAGTCTGCGCCTGTCTGGAGATTAGAGTGACCTTTTAAACAATAAGAGCCTCTCCTGTCTACTGCGAAGGACACTAATGTAAAGGATGGGAGCCAGCACTTGTGTGTGTGTGTGTGTGTGTGTGTGTGTGTGTGTGTGTGTGTGTGTGTGTGATTTGTGTGCTTGCTTTTCTGTTTCTGTTTTAATGGACATGTGTGCATGTGAGTGTTCTTATGTGAGTAAGGTATTTAGTGTAAGTGAGCATGCATGTGTGTGTGTGTGTGTGTGTTTACACTGCTGCTTGTGGTCTGGATTAGCCAGGATGAGAGTGGAAAGCACAGGTGAGGCTCTTCTTCTATCGTGGTTCTTTTTCCATGAATTCTCCTGAGAATCCCCTTGCACGTACACGCACACACACACGCACACACACTTAATCAAATAAAAGCACACATAAGAACACTCACACATGCACATGTGTTCATTAAATAGAAAGAGAAAAACACACACAAGTGAGTAAGTTCACACACACACAGCGTGAAAGAGAGAGAGAGAGAGTGAAACAGAGAGAAAAAGAGAGAGAGAGAGCATTTTGACACAAAGAGGAGCATTGATATAAATTTAGACACATTTCACAGAGCAGGTGTTATGCGACCTTTTGGTAGTGGAACAGCTCTGTGGAACGCTGGAGCTGAAGCCAACAAAAAAGAAAAAATAAAGATAAATAAAAAGGTAGTGGGAAAATGCTGCTCATAAAATTGAAAGAGACATGGCTCACATCCGTTGGCTTCCTCTGCTCAATCCGCTCACAGCGCCAGATGATAATGCAGCCTGTGCCACTTTAACGTTAACCTAATGCTACTGCTCTGCCAAGGAAATCACTGTCAAAACAAGATCCACCATGAAGCAGACAAGCGCAAGTGTTCCCACACACACACATACGTACACACATTGCACCACAGGTCTTTACTTCACACACTGCAGAGGACAAGCTGCAAGATTCCACTGACCCTATTATTCCACTATAGAGCATGCAGTCATGCGAGACGCTGATATTCTTCTTTCACATCTCAGAGGAAGGACCTTGAATGAGCTCCGGCAAACCCGGCACATGTTCGAACGTGAACTTCACCTTAACTACTCACATAAGTCACTTGCGCTTGCCCTATGTTTAGCTAGCTTTACAAATGCTGTGTTTAAAAGGCTTTAATCACAATTGGCCTCTACGTCAAACATTTCCCTTTAGAATTCTGGGAAAAGACTTGAAACAAGCTGACAGGATTATCAGCCTCAGCAGATAACTGCATAATATCTGAATACAAAGCTTGCTAGCTTTGTCTTTCAGTCAGTAAAAAGCGGCTTTTTTTTTAAGCTTTGTTGACTGAATGAAAGACTTTTTAAATGCTTCCTTGCTTTACATTGACAGATTCATACAATGTAAAATCCAGGGTTTAGCTCTTACCCTTTCCTTTCAAAACATCCCATAATTTAGGTAGATGTAGACACAAGGGGTGTGAACGTATTTGTAAATGTTTCTGCACGAATATACTTTAATGGATGAAACATTAACTACCATTTGCGCTGCAAAGAATGAGGAAAAAAAAGACATCAGGGTTTAAACTTCTTTGTAGAGACATTAAATAAGCATACCATGTGTCATAAAGCTTTTTGTGTTGAAACAGGATTCATCTAGATCAGGATAAGTGCATTTATACATATGTATATGAACATATATGATGAATTGTGAAAAAAAAAAAAATAGAAAAGGAAACACTGAGCCAGATGCCACAGAAGAGATAATAGCTGAGTTAATGTTGGTTATGATAGAAAACGCAGTGCATTATAGCATGCTGCATATGAGGCTGTGTAACCACAAAGCAGTCAGAATCCACTAGCCACTGTCCACCACTGAAAGCTTCTACACTGAGCATCAGAACTGGACCATGGAGCAATGGAAGATGGCAGCCTGGTCTGATGAATCACATTCGTTGCTTACTTGTGGAGCAGGGACGCACTATAGGAAGAAGGCAAGCTGGTTGAGGCAGTGTAATGCTCTATGCAGCGTTCTTCTGGAAAACCTTGTGTTCTGGCATTCATGTGGATGCTACTTTGACATGTAACACCTACCTAAACATTGCTGCAGATGAAGTACACCCATCCATGACAACAGTATACCTTAATAGTGGTAGACTCTTTCAGCAGGTTAATGCACCCGGTCACACTGCAAATATTGTTCAGAAATGGTTTGAGGAACATGACAAAGTGTTCAAGGTGTTGACTTGGCCTCCAAATTCCTCAGATCTCAATCCAATCAAGCATCTGTGGGATTTGCTGGACAAACAAAATCTAATCCATGGAGGCTCCTCAGAACTTACAGGACTTAAAGGATCTGCTGCTAATGTATTGGTGCCAAATACCACAGTTGTCCATGTCCAATCATTACACACCTGGATCCACTGCAAACTTGACCAGGACAAAGCAGCAACTGAAAATGACTGAATGAAGGAAAAACAAGACTAGACTTACATTTTATGTATTCTGTTTAGGGTATAACGGTGTTCTTGTACACACTGCATGCTGTACATCTAGTGCATGCTATTTGATATTCAGAAGAAACAGGCTAGAAAAAAGAGCTGAATGTAACATGGTAAAAGTACATCTCCACTTTTACATACAGTATTTACCCAAAAGATTTTTCTGAGTCAAATTGTTTTGAGATTTGTTTTACAAGTACAGTTTTTACAGTACAGTACCACCACTGTTTGAAATGCTTTACAGTAAACACTGAAATGACAAACTAGAGACATGCCTTGGCCTTACATGCACATTTTTGCATATTTGAATATTCCGGTCTCACAATATACATGTATGCTTGGTAGAAGATCCCATTGTACTGTTTTACAGAAAAAAGATAGAAGTATAAGGAATACTCCACAGTATTTGGAAAAATGAAGAAAAAAAATTCAAACATCATGCAAAGAGGTTTATTGTGTTTGAAGTGGAGTCACTCAAAGAGAGAGAGAGAGTGAGAGAGAGAAAAAAGCGAGATCTGTCTCAAATGAACCCGCTGAGTTTGTTTGTCCAGCCACCCAGTGCCCTACCTAAGATTAAATCAAGACGGATGTGGTTGAACATCTAATTTTACAAAAACAAATTCTCTGAAAGGCCGTGTTTACACTAGGCCAAAGTTGTGGAGTTGGCGGGGGGTAGCATGCAAAGTGGAGGCAAAAAGAGGCTTAATAGTTCCCCCTATATTTAAACCAGCATTACATATGGGAATTACATACTGTGGAACATGGAGTTGTTTATTGACATTTGTGTGGGGGGGTGGTGGGGGATGGGGTAATGTTGGGGTGTGTAATGTTTTTATCTCGAATGCTTGGAATATGGGATAGTTTCTATCTTGTAGTGACATTTGTCTGTTACCCTTAAGGATTTTTTTTTAATTTTAAATAAAATAAAAACAGACAAAAAACATAACAAACAAAAAATACTAAAGGAGCCCAAAGATTAATTTTAAGTTACTGAGACATAGCATTTTTATCTACACTAATACACAAGTGAATAAAAAGATTTTGCATGTTTAGAAATACAAATAATAAATTGACGTACCTATGTGTTTGTGTACATGTTGTTTTGTAGAGCCCACGATATCAGGTTGATTTTTCCAACGGCTAAAACTGAAACACTTCTATACTCTTGCCTCCTCTTAGTTCTGCAACTGTAGCACCTCCCCGTCATTTTGTCCTTCCATTCCCATAAAATCCTCAGGTTTTTTCTCCTTACAATTGTATCTCTATGGTCAGGGAGCTGGTGCATGCATAGCAGCAGTTATTGAGTTAAAAGATTGCAAACATCAGAGGTAAATATTGACCAAAGCATTAGCTAGGATAGAGGTGTACAGAAGAGCAGGTCAGACTTGCTCACTATGAGAGAAGTTTCTGTTTCATAGACTTGGGCTTGACATCTTAGTGCCTGACACCTTACCATCAGAAAATGAATGTGAGATTCTCTTTCTCCCCTTCTTTCCTTTCTCTCTCTTTGAATTATTGTTTAATCATTCATTCATTCATTCATTCATTCATCTTCTACCGCTTATCCGAACTACCTCGGGTCACGGGGAGCCTGTGCCTATCTCAGGCGTCATTGGGCATCAAGGCGGGATACACCCTGGACGGAGTGCCAACCCATCGCAGGACACACACACACTCATTCACTCACGCAATCACACACTAGGGACAATTTTCCAGAGATGCCAATTAACCTACCATGCATGTCTTTGGACCGGGGGAGGAAACCGGAGTACCCGGAGGAAACCCCCGAGGCACGGGGAAAACATGCAAACTCAACACACACAAGGTGGAGGCGGGAATCGAACCCCGACCCTGGAGGTGTGAGGCGAACGTGCTAACCACTAAGCCACCGTGCCCCCCTTACTGTTTAATCAGAAATTCAAAAATGATGCTGCCCCCGCGACCCAGCCCCGGATAAGCGGTTGAAAATGGATGGATGGATGGATGGATAAAAAAAGAGAGAGACATAAGTCAAATATTTGATTAAAAACTAAGGTTAAAATACATTAGACTGCATACTGCTGAGAAGCTAGACTTCTTTTTATTTCTTTGAATCAAGGAAAAAATATTTCAAACAGGCTATATGTGTGTGTTTCCTGCATGGCTGCTTGTATATATGCCCCACCTTTAATGAGTAGTTACCTGATCTTGCTGTCAGTCAGTGCTGCCGCCCCCTCCTGCCTAAAACTCTCTACCTGTCAATCATCTCCCCATGAGGTGGATGTGCTCACTCGAAATGTAGACCACAGCTCAGAAGATAATGACAGGGGAGGATCAGGTAGCAGGCAAACACACACAAGCACACAGACCTTTACCATATCCTTATACCCCAAAGCATGCTAGCAATCATTCCATGTGAACTCAGAAGAATGGATTTTTAGACACAAATGAACGCCTGTCAGTTTAAAATGACATGGTTAGTAGTCATTTTCCATTAAAATGCTTTATAGTTTGAGGCTGAATTAGATTAGGACTGTTAGGTTTACTTCCTCCACTGCGATAATTCAGTGCCCTGCTAAAGCACCATGACTCTATTAACCAGTCAGTCTAATTGTAATGGTTTCCCTAAGTCTCGCTAAGGTTCTCTTCTAAAATATATGCAGTATATAAAATGTTTGCTTGATATATTTTACTTTCCATTCATTACTTTGTTACTTATATGCTTCCTTTATGTTTTGTTTTACACATGCACGTCTCTACTAGTCAAGAGTGTTTGAGTTCCATTGACCACGGGTTCACAAGTCATTGCCAAAGCCTTCGTCTCTGCTTAGTGTCTATTCACATACACTAAACCTTCCCCCATCACATCCACCTACACTCCTCTCTGTCAAACTTACTGACTTGCACAATTTTGCCTAATCCCTTTCCGCTGAGACGAAAGAGCAGCAAATGGCATACAAGGAATTTTCAAAAGCTGCAAACCATTTCTAGGTTACATGAACATCCTGAGAGCAGAGCAGAATTTAATTGAAATATTTTTTTAAATAACATGCAGCCAGCAAACCACGGCTTTACACACACATTCACACAAAGTACTTCGCTTTGGGCATATTATCCTTTCAATGTGGTGATTGTTTCTGTAATGCATTTCATTTGGCTTCACAAGTCCAGCTTTCTCAGATGTAAACACTTACATTTAAAAAAATCTTTTGAAGAACAACCACCATTGCCTGGAGGAATTGCCACTTGATTTCCTTTGTTTCCATTTTTTTATCACCCTTTCCAACCTGAGGCAGAATTCATCTATGAAGCAGATTTTTTTACTTAAGTGGTGGGGAGGATGAAAAACATCAAATAGAGCTATAAGCCTTGAAGGTAACCCACAAAACCCATAACATATAGACGTATACACACACGACTAAAATTTTTCAACACATGACTTGAGTAGCTTTTGAAGACGAGTCTCTTGTTTAATTTCTTCAAAGCTGTAATTTTATTATGTCACACATTATGCTAGAGTTGGCACATCATGGTAGAGTCACTGATTGTTCTGCAGACCAAACATTCAAAGGAAATCTGAAATAAGACCCAAATGAAGGCTCAGTGTAGAAAAATGAATGAGAAGTTTTCTCAGATCTGCTGCAATACATCAACATACTGGATAACTCACTGTGGGCTTCAAGGCTAAATCAGAGGTTTATTCCCCCATAACAAGCAAAATGCTGCTCAAGGGAATGTTGTGGAAATAATAAGAAAGGAAGTAATTTGTCTCAAAAGCAATTCAAATCTACATGTCAATGTTGATATATGGTCGTATTTTCACTGTCGGTATTCAAAGCCTTGGACTGAGTTCTTTTTTTTTAAATTGTGTTTTCATTCAGCATTTAGGTCTGTTTCTAATTTTAGTGCTGAGCATAAATGAATGCAGCATATAAACCTAAGGAATATGTAATAAGGTTTTGTCTGACGTTTGTGACTATATTCAGAACATGAGTGTTATTGTCAGGAGATCTTATAGGCCAAATCCCACCAATGCCACAGTGCTCAATGAATGTAAGTCCAATTCTCCCGGTTGATAGAATGGCATGTCTGTCTATTAGTGTGACAGCTTTTTTTTTTTCCAGAAAATTGTAGATTTCCTCTGAGTGTGTTTACATGTCTTGTGATTTAACCTGAGAAGCACTTTGAAAAGATGGAAAACTTCACATCTTGGAGGAAGCACATGTTAGTCCTAACCATCCATGAATATTAACTGTCGAATTGAAAATTGGCAAATGACCTTATTGCCTATTTGGAGAAAATAGATATTGCACTTACTTATACTTTAGATTTTACTTCCAGACATCATGTCCAAATTTTTATTTTTGTTTTATTTGGTGTCACTTTTAACTATAAGATGGCAAGGATATATACATTTTTGTATTTGCCATGGACATCTGGCAAACTGGGCATCCTAACCATTGACTGCTGAGTGTGATTAAGCTAAACACTACAGGAGTATTGCTGTCAGAATTCCAGGTTTTAGTACTGCAATTACAGTGCAATGAGTATATACGTATATATACTCATTACTCATTATATATATACTCCTGCAATGTTTAGTAGTATTTTTTTTCAGTTATACTTACACTGCTGTATTCTTAAAAGAAAAAGAAAAAAATACAAGTCAACACGTTCTAAATGTTTAATCTCTATTAGTTTTCAGTTTGAACAGAAATGTAGTCATCGATGGGTACATGTGCTGTCCCACGCTCTGTAGTGTATCTTCAAAGTAACAGTAGTCAGTACATAAACTGAAGTGA
The DNA here is from genome assembly GCF_030014155.1 of Tachysurus vachellii. Lineage (NCBI taxonomy): Eukaryota > Metazoa > Chordata > Actinopteri > Siluriformes > Bagridae > Tachysurus > Tachysurus vachellii. The sequence goes on along the minus strand of NC_083465.1, from coordinate 10,018,503 downwards.
GTTTCCAAGATGCAGAATATTGTCCAGTGTTCTTCCCAGAACATCTGGCAACTCAAGCTTGAGTTCTAAGAACCCATTATGTGCCTGGTTATAAAAATAAGACATAGACTATTAGTTATGAACTATTGCTTTTAATTGCTTAAGGATTATGAAACATCAGACAGTTGGATGCTGAGAACATACAACATCACAAAACTCACAATAGCCCAACTGTTACGCATATGCACAAATAAACACACAAAACATAAATACATACACAATCCAAGCTTGCAGCACCAGCACACTAGCCATGCAATCATGTGTCTCAAAACCTCTGATACAGCTCCCTATTACACTAATATGAAAATTACAACCATCTGAAACATCTCTTAGGGTTCAACCATAAACGACTGGCAAGCGTACCACATCATTGCCTCGGTTGTTTAGTTCTTTTTTCTACCTCCAGATTAGGCACTTCAAGGTTTGCCAAGGAAAACACAAACGGCAGAGCTGATTCGGCCTGTGCACTTGCAAATGTTAATGTTGTGCTCATTTGTCTTTTCTTTCCCCTTAATCTGTTTGTTTTGTTTTTCCCTCTGTGAATGGAAATTTTGAGGTTGATTAGCTTTGCCTGTTCTGCTCCAACAGTTTGAATGAAAAGCAGGGAGGGGACATGGTTGGGTTATGGAACATGGCATACACAACCGATTACCCATCTCCATGCTTAGATGTCTTTGAACAGTATCCTACCCTTTTACCCCAGCTTCACAAAGAAGCACAAGGGATACACAAATACAAATGCCACACATACATTACATTTTTCCCAAATGCATGGCTGTATGGAAAAACACACTCACACATTCACTTTAGTTAGATGCTTGACCGCTATCAGGGTTTCAATCAGAGTACTGTTCTTTCCTCTGGTAGCTTCCACTTTCTCATGGATTCCTCACATGCCAGGGCACTGTTCACCCCATCAATGTCAAATGTAAGGCCAATGTTTCTATACATCTTTCTGTCCATGCTACTCAGATTACTGTGTGTCTTGCTAAATTGCAGAAACAGAATCGGGTCTTGGCTGCTTTGGTACATCTGAGACAAGACCTTCAATGGCAAAGAAACTTGGGCTGACAGTAATTGATTTGTGGCGCAATTCACATGTGGCTGGCGCTGTGATTGTAAATGCTGGAAATGTTTTTTAATGGGTCGGCTTTTCAAACAGGCCCCGTTAAAGCTCGTGTTTTGTTTTTGCTCAGAAGAAGGCAGTCATGGAAACGACTGTATTACAGTACACATAAGAAGTGAATCATGTTATATTTGTTCCGCCATAAACATAAAAGCATTTTTATCACATTTAATCTACTTTCCATTTGATGGAAGGTTGTCAAAATTTTGTCGCAATTATTTTATCTGCAGGCATTTTTGGTTGGTTTACTATGTCCCGAAAATCGCTTTGTTGTCCAGAAAATCTCTTTGCTGTCCAGATTACACAGCATAAAAGTTTTTACATAGAGAACAGCTACTGACCCTCACATATGGCTGTGTTTTCTCTGCAGCATCAGTCAGGCCTCTCCTTCTGTCCAAACACAATGGCTCTCCCTCTGGGACAACTAACTGCTTACTCTCAGCAGATGTGGGAATGTTGTTCAGTATTTCATCTCTGAAGAAAGTAATTATATGAATTAGATATGAGTGTATAAATGTCTCACAGAGACATGTTCAGGTCAGGCGCACAAGCTTTGTTATACTTCCAATTTTTAACTAATATAGTTTCCTGTTTGACTGTACATATATTAAAAACAACTGACCCTAACCGAACATTTAGGAACACCTGTACGCCTAATTATTCATGCAATTATCTAATCAGCCAATCGTGTTGCAGCAGTGCAGCTTCACCTAAAGTTCACAACAACCATCAGAATGGTGTAAAATGTGATTTCACTGATTTTTCACTATGGAATGATTGTTGGTGCCAGATGGGCTGGTTTAATTATTTCTATAACTGCTCATCTTATGGGATTTTCACACTTAACAGTCTCTGGAGTTTACTCCGAATGATGAAATAAATAAAAAATATCCAATGAGCAGCAGTTCTGTGGACAGAAACACTTTGTTGATGAGAGAATTTCATGGAAATAGCCAAACTGGCTTAAACAGGCAGAATGGTTAGAGTAACTCAAATAACCAAACTGTGATGAGCAGAAAAACATCACAGAATGCACAGTACACACAATCTTTGGGCTACAACAGTCAATCCATGAACCCAACCTGCCTTGTGTCAACAATGCAGGCTGGTGGAGGTGCTATAATGGTGTGGGGAATGTTTTCTTGGCACACTTTGGGCCAATCATCATGATACATCGTCTAATTAGTTATCATTGTTGACTTCTAATGGCTACATCCAACCTGATAATATAGCATGTCACAAAGCAAAAAATTGTTACTTTTTTAAAGTTTGTTATGCGGGAGAAAGGGAGATTCATAGAATAAAAGTGCACCTGAAACATGTACAGACATTGCACTATATAGGCATGTTAACATGGACTAGAATATTTTAACATCTTGTGGAAATCATGCCATGAAGAATTGAGGCAAACAGGAGGCCATTTAAGGATTCCTCAGGCATGTTTACGTCTATCTTTGAACTGGAGCAGACCATAACTGTGTGTGTGTGTGTGTGTGTGTGTGTGTGTGTGTGCATGTGTGTGTCCAGCATTTTAGCAATGATGTAGCCTGGAACAAAACTGATAATGGGAACTCCAAATAGTCAATGGAATAGAATTTCCACTGTAGTTATCTAACACCAATGAAAAGACCAAAGTTATGTTTGGCTCAGATGAGTGTCATATTAGAAATGTAATGGCCAAGATCTGAGGAAGCTAGAAGGCTGGCATTTGGATTGTAAGTCTGTTTCAAGGCACAAAACTCTGCTCACTCATCACTGTCAGCATCATGGATTAATAAAGTCATCAAATTAATGAGGTTTACAGGGGAAAGAAACCCACAGAGATAATTCACTAATATCAGTTGTTGTCTATAGACTTTGTGTGAACTCAAGTGAAAATAACAAACCAGAGACATCCAGGGCTTAATTTACCTCAGCACTTTATTTACATTCAACATTGTATTTTAAACCATTCTGTGGCTTTTTAGACTGTGTGTATGGCCTTATTTCCTTTCTGCAAAGATTATTTCTCAGCTTGTTGTGTTTTTGCTGACAGTGTTTGTGGCTTTTAATGCATAGGGTAGAACCATTCAAGTGTAGCTCCTTAATTTTCTTATTTAGCAAACCAGTTATTTAACTATGAAGTAATTAACTTTTGTTGAAATTATTTACAGCAATATGATATAAACAATCTGAAAAGGTTTTATTTCACTATTTTGCTACAGATACTATTTTGCTTCTACAGATCTTTTTTCTGTATGTGGACAGTCTTCATCAGATAAGCCACTCATGTTTGTTATACTCATGTCAATTTAACCTTCAGCCAACAGAACTTAACACAGCATCATTGTCATGCAAATAGATTTGGCTGATTTGGCTCCCAAAAAATATTTATTATTAGCATTATTGTAGTTCGGTTTGGTTTGGTTTTGTTTGGTTTTCCAAAAAAAAAAAAAAAAAAAAAAAAAAAAAAAAGAGGTGATTAGTGTTAGCTGTTTTGCTTTACTTTAGCTGTGGTATGTCAAGTCAAGTCAAGTCAAGAAGCTTTTATTGTCATTTCAACCATATATAGCTGTTTGAGTACACAGTGATTATGAGACAACGTTTCTCCAGGATCATAGTGCTACATAAAACAAAGACAGCGTTAAGGACTTAGTAAGTAGTTGTACCATATAATATATATTGTATATGTACATGGCATTGCTTAATCATGCATAATTATATGGAAATTAATTTATTCAGTGGTATTGATGTGCTTCAGGCTATTAACAGCTAACATTAACTTAATATCGGTTAATGTCAACTGTTTCCATGGATGAAAGAAGTGCCAAATAATAGACTGTGCTCTGACTGCAGGTGTGTGTACTAATGAGAAAAGTTGGATGATGCCATACAAAAAGAGCAACTCCTGTTTTAGAAATAAATGATGTATTCAGAAGTTTGGCTTTACTTTGGTTTTACCTCACCTAACACTCCAAGCAGTGTATGCGTGTACACACCCAAATTCTGCCTTTACTTGATTAAGTAGCTAATCAAAATAAACATGTTGGCACTGGCAGAACATTTTCCGGCATCCTGAACATATTGGCCATCAACCAAGAAAAGAGGATTGATATAACACTTCTAGAGAAAAGGAATTAAAAAGCTATAATGCATGATATTTTTTGTGTTTCAGGAAAAGAGGGATATTTATGTTCAACTGGTCCTCATTTCACTTTCTCACACTCTACTTGTTCATATTTGGCCACTCAGACAAAGCTCTCTTGTAGTCAGGAGGGAAAAACATAAGCTAATCCTTCTTGATTGTGGGACGGGCTTTTCCTACAATCCTTGGGTCATCAGAGGGTCACTCATTTTTTCTTTTCTTTCCTTTTGAGCATGGTTTAGTAATGGTACTCAGAAAGGAGTTCTAATTCAGTGGAAAAGCTAGCAGATTAATTGATGGAGGGTCTTTGATCAGGAGCGGCAACTATAGTTGAAAAATTCAGTGATCAAAAAGGGTACAGTGACAGGAGGTAGAGGCTTAAAAAAGTCCAGCAGTAAATCTGTATTGCACACATTCAAAAGAGAGTATAGTTATGGCCCCCTGAGCAGTAATCAGGAAAATAGGACACAGGATTAAGTGAACATTAACAATGATTAATGGGTAACATGAAGAAGGGGAAAAAACAAAGGATGCAGTTGCCTGATGGAGTTGGAGCTAAGCTTTGAGGGACCAAATTTAGCCACAGCATGTATCCTGAATGTGTTTCAATGCATGCTGGATGGCTATTGTGAAATTAAGTGTATTTTCGTACAGAATATTCGAAAATACCATCGAAATACAGTATACACTAGCAGGGAACATTTGGACACACCTTCTCACAAAAGAGTTTTATTATTTTCTACTACTTTACATTAATGATGAATACATTAAATTTACACATAATTTACTGCACTCTATTATTTCAGATATATCTCAGATACTTATTGGACTCAGTAATTTCTCTGTTCTAATGTTTTTTGGTTTTAGGTTGAACATCTATCAAAAGTCTTCCTGATGAAGCTCTGCACTCGCTTATCTCTCTTCAAACAGCTTCATGAGAACGCTTCATCTAGGAATCTGTCCTCAATGTTCCCTGATTAAGCCAAAATTCTAGATGCTTTTTGCCAAAGATCTAAACGAAAACAACTTGTTTGGCAGACAGTTAACTCCTAAGCACAGACTACATAAAATACATTTTTGGCTCAGACATGACCATTAACTTTTTTTTGCATTTGCCTTAGAAACAAACAAGTGTGTCAAAGCTTTTTATGAGTAGTATATTTATATCTTTACAGTTACGTGAACTGGGTATTGCTCCTGTACTGTTGCAAGGCAGACAGGATGTTCCCAGGCTATAGCAACAGGCAGCTGGAGGCTGGAGAGTTGCCAAGACAAACCTGTTGCCACTAGACTGTAGGCAGCCAAACTGCACTGGAAAACACTCATGTCTCTACTTCCAGGGAGAGAGAGAAAGAGAGAGAGAGAGATACCAGATAACTATGCTGATGATAGAGGACAAAAACAGACAGATCCTCTCACATCAGACAACAGTTCCATGGAGGAGGGTAAAGCCTGGGAGAGTGAGTGAGAAATAGGAGAAAGCATTTCCTTCAAGTCGACAGTCTGCCAAACCTCTTTCATTCTCTTGGCCCTCATTCCTCCTTCCTCCCCTCTCCTCCTCCACATCCCAGAGTGGGAGTGAGAGACACAGACCCCATATGGAAGCCATTAACCCAGGCATCTGAGACTCATCATCCCGGGGAATGTTTACCGAGATGTGTGCTGTGATGTCAGAGAGCGGCTGTGGAACACAGGCAGCAAAGTGCTGTGTCAGGATAGGGGAGGAGTGGGGTAGAACGGGGTAGTAGGAATAAGGGAGGGGGACAACAAAATGCTGAGCCTCCAGTTTTTTTTTCACCACACCATAAATTAGCGCAATCCCTGATGGAAAACATTCACGCAAAGCCAGGCCACAGGACCTACAAAAGCTCTCGAAATACTGTGTGCGGTTATGCATGTTGGTTCAATTAAAACCCGAAAGTAACACCACCATTGAAGTTCCACCCAAAGACATGAGCCCCTAGAGCAGATGATACTGACGGTTGGAAACAGCCTGATGCTGGTTTTCATATAAATTCTTGGATTATGCCTTAATGGACTTGTCAGTTACAAAAAATAGACCCAGTCTATTGAATAACAACAGAGGAAGATTTCCTGCATTAAATTTTCCACTTTGATGTGGTTAGTGAGTTCAACATGCGCTTTCAAGACACACAAATAACACATTAAATGTGCACAGCTTTAAGTTACTTGCTTCCTACGCACATGCACACACACACGGCCGACTAGCCTCTTGCTCATTATCCGTTATCATGACCAAACTTTTACTCTCAATGCTCCAACAGTCAGTATGCACAGATTTGGTGACTTTAGTACCACAGCTTTGCTTTGCAAGGCTTGATAGTATCAGTCCAAGGCTAGCTAGCCCTCATAGCCTGTGTCAAACACATCTAAATATAAACTGTTCCCAAAGCGCCGGCTAACAAAGGCCACACCACCTTCAGGAAAAAGGAGGGAATTCACTCTCTGAGTGGCTCTGCAACAACAGGAAACACATGTTTGTGGCAGGTTGACAGAGATGTGAACCCAGAAACAGCACTGAGGTAGGTCAAAGTGGAGCTACACGATGGACATCACTTCCCCTTCCTGTAGCAGTGCGGCTGGAACTGACCACAGGAAAACCTCGGGCAGGAGGGATGCAGAAGAGGAAAAGGTCCAGGGCGTATTGACCAGGTGTAGGGAAGCAGACAGGTTTATCTCTCAAAGTATACATCCTATCTGAGCTCAGGATGGGGACGGTAGGGATGTGGCCATGGTCATAGTAGAAAGGAAGGTCCCACAATGTGACCTGTGGCATTGCCATTATCACTCTAGCTATGAGTGCGGGCTGAAACATTTTTATATTTTTACAGGTCAGTTTCCTATTTTGCAGGAATCATTGATGAATGAGGGAGATATTAATTTCAGTGACCTAATATTAGCTGTATTATTAGTTTTAACTGATCATTAAAGCTAATTCTCTTACTAAACATAATTTAAACATATATGATTCAGAAACATTATCCAGAAAATAAGGACCCATATATTAACATGTCTTATAATACTCTATGTTTACATTAAGTGATAGATGTTAGAGACAATGGGGTAGATGTTAGAGACAATGGGATAGATGTTAGAGACAATGCAGAGCTTTGAGACAATGTCAATTGTTAAAATTGCTTTATAAATAAACTGAATTGAAAGAAAAAAACAATAAACTGAATTTCAACCCTGTCAAGGTTAATAAATAAACCAGGTAACTGAAAACCAAACATGTGCTGTCAATATGCCATAGAATTGTTTTTCATATTGTGCCACAATTCAGTGTTCTCATTGTAGTATTTACTCTGAACTTGAATAAATTTATGTTTTAGTCTTATATGTGTTTATTTATAAAATCAAAGGTAAAAACTGCTATTTATGTGTGTGTTTTTAACACCTCTGTACTTCCGGGTCAAACTCCAAATGAAGAACAACAGCACAAATCTGCCATATTAAACGGTCTTAACCTGAATGTTGTATCAGGCCTGTGTGTTACTTCTGAGTTCTGACACTGGAAGCATAAGTATTATGTGTTTTGTGATCTTCAATGGCCTTAAACATCAAAACTTTTGGTATTATTACCAGAAATGGCATTACCTTCTTTGCTTTGCTGAGTCATAAATATGCCCAAAGAGACAGAAGGGGTTTAGTCTGTTTCTACTGAGTTTAAAAAGAGATCCTGCCTATTCTGAACACTAAACACCCTGCCAAAGTCAATGTTTTTGCAATACAGTAAGATGAAAGTGGTCCAGAGGCTTAGTGGGAAGTCGCCATGCTTCCTAACCTGTATGATTTGGTATGGGTTAGTAAACATAAATTTAATTTATGTTTACTTCAGATATCACTACAGTGCCGATAATATTATGCGTCAGGCAAGCTTGTCTGCTCCCCAGCCTGCTTGCTGCGGGCAAGAAGTTACACCGACATGCAGAGGAATAACTTTACACAAAATGTTTTGTCATGTAGGTCTTGTTGGAACTTGAAGGTACTCAGTGTTGGCCAAAAACAACACAGTAGAAGGCAGAGGGTGAGGCTTGTTAGTCACATGCCTGCAGGTGTGATGAGAGATTAAGCATGCTACTCTTAACTTTCAGAGCCACTGCAGGGACTTTCTAGCAACCACGATAGATTTAAGATGTGCGTTCTATATAGCAAATTATTCAAAATGTAACTGGACTGAGGTTATTGACTTTGGATCTGCTCAAAAAAGAGCTGTAATGTTACATTGAACAGAAACACTACAAGTTGTTCTTGTAGTGCCTTGTAAATTTGGAAAAATGGGCTTTCTTACTTCATGTGAAGTCAGACCAGAGAGACTGAATATAGCTGCAGTGATAGACAAAACAGAAAGAATTGACACAAATGTTCGACTTGATAAATGGAACTACATTTAATATGTTTCTGCTCTTCAATAAAACTAGTTTTCTTTCACCCCTCCCAGCTGATGTCTGCTTGGATTGGTTTCCAGTATTGCGTTTTTCTGAGAGCAGTGAAAATAAACACATGACTTGGGAATCAACATGCATCCAAGAGCAATTCAACTGTGTAGCAATCTCACCGTTATATAAGACCACTTGGATGTGGAATTCACATGATCGTTTATTTTATTTGATTGCCTCAGATGTGCTTTAGTTGCACAGGCTTCATTAACTGGGATAGTGAGGTTTAACTGGCGACCTGTTCACCCAGACAACACTATGTTAATACACAAGGCTTATGCTTATGACTCTCTAGTGAAGGGTATATGTGGCTTGTCTTGTATAAAAAAAAAGTTAAACTTTTTTGACTCTTTAAACTCTCTTTTAAAATAATGTTTGCTAAGCCCACTGAATATCAGTGTAATAACCATTAATTTGAACTAGAGGAGATAGGGTCAGACTTTGTTTACTCGGTTTAAAGAGCAAAATCAGAATATTATTCTCATGTCTGATGTGTATCTAATGTTTAAACCACAAACACATCAAAAAATAACCTTTTTTATTTCATTTTGGATCTCAGTCAGATACTGACATGGGTATTTCTCTAAAAAATCACACGGCCATATCTCCTCAACTAAATCCGATCAGATAAAGAACAAAAACAAATTCAAAAGGAGCGTTTTTCTCCGCTGAAACCTGATCTTTTTCCTGGTTTGATGGGAATCAAATGTTGAATAACTGACAGATATCTGGTTTTGGAATGTGTTGCTCTGCTGTCTCAGATAACTCAGTAATTACACTGAGCAAAAAAAAACTGTGTAAAACCTGTTTTTCTGTTGTGAGTGAACTAGAAGTGAGTAAACTAGACTACGGGTACTGTAGGCAGTGTGTGACATTACATTTGTCAATTATGAGTTGACCTTCATACTATACAAAATAATAAGAACACGACTTTCCTGATCGCACATATATTTAACATCATTTCAGAGCAGAGTTAGATTTCAGAAATAAAGAATCTAAAAAAAATGTCTTCAGTGTTTATAACAAAGACACAACAACTAAAACAAAAGCTCACAAGAGAGGAAGAGCGATGCAGAGACCCTGCTGCTCCCTAGGAGTCTTGGCTGAGAATTCATGTCCAGCATACCTTCACACACAACAGCTGGACCACTTAACCCGGGCCACATCCGGATTCCTGCACGATTAGCACGCCTGTGTTCCCAGTGCATCCTTCAGGGTGTTTATAATGACATCAGGGGTTAAGCAATGATACACAACAAAGTCATAACTACATTATGAAGGAGTGTAATTAAGGGCAGGTTATCATCTAATTCCTTTGAGATCTTCTTTGTCTCGTCTTGATTCCTGTATTCCTCTGCCTGCGGATGTCTTAGTCTCTGTCCTGCACACACTGTCTAGGTTTTAGGTGGGAAACAAGTTAGTGAGTTTAGACCTTCATCCTAGAGCTCAGCACACTCAAATGGGTTGTGATAAGAAGGGGTAGGTATGTGGAGGAGCATTTTCACTGTAAGATGGCTTTAATTGAGCTGAGGTCGCTGGGCCTAAGATGTCTCTCTCATACTGAAACTAACATCTGCAGCTTCTCACTCTTTCCACTGCTTGGTTTGATGAACAATGACATGTGCTGGGCTGACCAAACACCCAATCAGTGCAGAGATGTGGTAAAGAGCTTTGGCGGGTGAGTATGTTTGTATGTCTGAATAGGGGATGTTCTTGGCTCAGAAGCAATTAGAGATCAGATGTTTTACTCCACCAAGGACATGTTTAAACTCCTTGCCGTTGACTTGTGGTAGATTTAAGGAAATCAGAACTCCTTGAAGTTTGTGAGAAAATGTAAGCAGCAAAGACCCTCATCTTTTCTCTTAGTTCCTGTTTTTCTTCTTGGTCAAGTTATTTAAACTTAAGATATTAAAACAAGGACCCACAGATTATATTTGAGGTTTTATGTTAACATCAAAGCCACAAACAGGATTTCAGTGATAACCATTGTTAGTCCTAGAACTGATGTTTCTAAATTACTAAATAAAGGTTTGATTATGTTGTCCAACTTGCTCTGAATACAGGAAACTACAGTGTATAAAATGTCTTAACTTTCTGCCAGTGTTGCAAGCACACATAGAATAAAAATCGCTACCATTACATTAGATGTATCTAACTGATTTTGCATAGAAAAGCTGTATTCATATTTTCAGTATTATTGAAATGGTTAAAAAAATGCTGGTTCAAAATTTTGGCCTCGACAAAGTGTATAACAGCATAAGAGTTTACTAAAGCCCATGTCAGTATGGGATCATTCACTTTCATAGCTGACCTTCACTGATGCATCACTAATCCTTTGTCTCTCCATGGCCAGGACTATAGGATGTTTCAGGAAACTTAAGGGGGTGAAACTGGAGGGCTATACCAGCTGAAGGACCTCCGTGGTGTTGTTGTGTGATAGTGGAGTCATTATTGGAGGATTAGCTAAGGGGATCAGGGGCTTACTCAGCAGGCAGCTGTGCACTCAGAATCTTGCCCATAAACAGACTGTGAGAACCAATTTCTCACCAGTTGGTCTCCAGTACCTTAACATGGCTGCTGTTTAGTCTAGCCTAGCAGGCAACAGCAATTACAGCTCATCCAAATTAAAAACTGTCATTTATCAATGGCTTATGTCTGAGCCATAAGCTAAAGTGAGTGCTGTAACATAATGACATAGATATTATTTTGTCTGTTAATGACATCTGTTAATGATCTGACTATTGATATTTTGGTAAGTGAAAAGGAAACATTATATGAAAGGATGATTGATGCCATGACATTACTTTCTTCACCAATTGCTGCTATTTTGAGATTCCAGGAAATTATTGTCAGGTCTTGTTTTTGTGGGCATTCAGATGAAAAATAATTAGAAATAATATTTATTCTGTACTCATGCAGTCTGAAAGTGGCTTTGTTCACTGACCTTTATTCTGGTTACTTAAGTGACTGCTGGGAAACACAAACTGCGTAAAACAGTGCAATAAATGCAAATGGTTGCAATTAAGTAAAATAGCATGAATCGCAAATTACTCTCTCTACAAAAAAAGGAGGCTTATGGGAATGCACCACAAACACAGGCCGAGACACAGAGTAAAAGGTTTAATCATACAATTGTCACTTAAATTATTGAAATACTGACAAACAACACACAAACTCATAACACATAATCCCATGCACAGAAACAGCTGGACTGGAGTAAAGTGCTTGGCTACACTCAAGCTCTTTAAGAGTCCCAGCAGTATAAGCAAGCTTGGTTTATTAGTGAGCTGAACATTCACTGGCACAAAGGCCAGGTCTGTGGTCATGACTGAGAGGGGCTGTGTAAAGGCTGATTTATACTTCAGCAAAGATGCATGTTAATGTATTTGAGACCAAAAGCAGGAGTTTATGGGTAAGTATATTTCACAGCGGAGCCAAAATGCATGTCCTTTATTTATGTTATGAGCGAGTTGGTTGATAGATACCCGCAAATATCTGGATGTCACCTGCAATGTTTGCAGATTCACAGATGCAGACGTATTATGAATTCTGGCCTTAAAGCAACCCTTTATAACTGGTCTGACAGAATAAGCATGAGAGAGCGTGAGAAGATGGATACATTAGCAGGGCCAAATACTGTATTACCAGAATCTGGTCCAGAACCTCTTCCCAACCCTCTTACCAGAAGCTCTTCCCAACCTCTCAGAATGGTGAAAACCTGCAAGACAGATTTCTTAAGGCTTTTTATAGAGGTGTTGGTGAAAATATGGGGTCAGTGGTCTCCTGCAGAGGTGCAGCAGACAGAGGAAGCAGGGCTACAGTAATGCCATCTAATACGTTTCCATAATACAGCACTTAAGTTATGTGATTTTTCCAAGACTTGTAGATAGGAGACTTATTTTTTTTTCTGGCACAGTTCCAGTGTTCAGCTGAATGAATTGCAGGGGAGGGGGAATGCTGAGAGAAAGAATGATGTGAGTATATAAACTGAAGGACACAAGCAGTGTCTGGGTCCCATTTGGAGTTGTTCTGGAGGTGCAGCTGGATTTCATTTATACATAACCTCCCCCTACTCAACTCTACAGTACCACTCCCTTTCAAGAGGGAAAAATATGCACACACACACACACCAGGCACACACACAAATACACACAGCACACACACACGCACGCTCACACACTCATATTAATTACTCATATTACATCAAAAAGATCTAAATTGAGTGCTTTTTAGCAAACGTGTAGGAAAATAGGTATAATCGCTGAGTAACATGCACTGATTGAAATAACAGTCCCTACGATATTACTGTAGTCCTGATCTAGTGTTCTGTCAAAGAAGATTTGTTTTTTCCTTGTACAGGTATGTAAAAAAACACACATACGCATGCAGTACACAATACATTTCTGCACTTCAAATACATTTGAGCTATTTCAGTTCACTTATGTATGCTTTTATAAATATTTGCCCAAATGTTTTTAGAAACCCCTGTGTTGCTCTGTCTGATAAGAGTGAAACCATGTGTGGGCTGCTGAATGAGAGAGAGAGAGAGAGAGAGAGAGAGAGAGAGAAATAGATATGTGTGTATGTTTATAGTCTGGTTTGTGTGGATGTTTCCTGTGTATGCCAGTGTTCATTTATCTCACCATGTTTACCCCACACATATATGTGCCATTCACATAATTATCTCTCTGGAAGGTTGCATAGAAAACACACACAGGTAGTGTATGAATGGAAACAGCTGTCCATATGAACAACCAGCCTCTGCAGGCCACACTGCAGGAATTCACATATTACAGTTTAGCAACAGATACATTTCTTTGACTTTCTTTTAATAGACCTTTCTTTGACTTATTTATTACTGTAGTTAAAAAGTGGTACATGTTCTCAAAATAAATAAATAAATAAATAAATAAATAAAATAAATAAATAGTGAGGATGAGGTAAATGTCCTATAAATTCTCATGGATTTATGTGGTTCTCACAACACACACTCACACTCACTCACAAGTGCTTTCATAATACATAAAATAGTGAGTACAATGTGGCATAACCTAAAATAAATAGAAAGATGGAGAGAGACAAATAAACAGAAATTCTTACAGAGATTGAGATGGATGGAGATTGTATGATCATTTACAAGGAACCATATTTATTATTGTGAGTGAGATATATTTAGCGTTATGAATGAACACAGAAATTACGCTGAACTATTAGTTCCTCGGTAGCTCTTGGTTAATGTTCACAAGTCAAAACCAGCATTAACTAGTTTGCATTATTTTTTATTAATTTTTTATTTTTATTTATTTTTTAACTTTTTTTTTTTTTTTTTTACTTTTGGACAAAAAAGATTTCATAAAATGGATTATCATTAATATATATATATATATATATATATATATATATATATATATATATATATATATATACATATGTATATATATATATGTATATATATACATATATATATGTATATATATACATATATATATATATACATATGTATATATATATATATATATATATATATATATATATATATATATATATATATATATATATATACACACTTAGGACTAAATGTCAGTCGAAACCATACTCATTTTGATAATCTCTCTTTCTTACCTCTTCCGACCTCATTTGTTTTGCTCTGTTGCATTTGATCCCTTCCAGAATTCCTGTCTGATTATAATTGCTGTCTTTATGGGCATGTGCATGTACCTGTATACAACACAGTATGTATATGTATTCTTTCATTATGGGGGACATCATCTGCTATCACGCAAAGATCTAGTCTGCAGATATGGTGAGATGATTTCCCTCTCAGTACAAAGAAGGACACTAATTTTGTCTTATTTTTATGCATTAATGAACATGTACTCAGGTAGGTTTTCTATGTATTACTGTGTACAGATAATCTTTGATATTACAGTGTAATTTCCTTGAAGTTCAAATATGAAAATACATACATACATACACACACACTCACACACACACACACTCAGGCATGCACGTACAGACACATACATGCACACACTAATATGTAGAACAATTTAAAACACTGTAATCTGTCAGAATTCTGTGATAATCCATTATTACTTAACACAGCTAGCTATTAAACACAGCTAGAACAACAGGCTTTCTCAATCCAAGACACCATAATCATCCGAGTTTAAAGTATCTAATACAAACACAAATACAGTACTGAGCAGAACAGGCTAATGCCAAGAATTATTCTTTTTTAGATGCTGAAGTGTTGAACACAAAACTTTTGGCCTTGATTTGGTATGGCATGATTTTCATGCAACACTGAAACAATCTGTCTGGGAAGAAATGTAAGACAAAGCTGGGAGCCAAAACAATGAGTGAGCTGAACGATAAGCTAAAGGCAAAATGAAAACCTGCTGGAACACAGCTCATGCATGTCAGCTATATTGCTTCATAATCCCTCTGTTATCTACAGCAGGTATGTCCCCTCCCTCTGCCGACGTTATTTCTTCCCAGCACACACGTCTTTTCTTGAAGTTGCATATTAACCCTTTAGGCAGCCTTGAGCTATAATTCTAGTTTGTTGATGCTGTAAGTTTTTGTTGAACATTTAACAAAATGGATGTATACTTAGCACTTTCCATTTACATGATTTCCCAACGGATAAGACGTGGATCAGAGTGTGACAAGCACATTAAGACTTAAAAGGGAGGGTGAAGAAACAGACACTGCTTTGAATGGAAGTAGGCTAATTTTTGTCTTGCTGGATATTGGAACTGAGCTTATGTCATTGTTTTCAAGCTCTTCTTTGTAAACCCTGACGGGAAATGTGACTTAAAGCATAGAAAAGTTAACAAGAGAGAATAGTGTGAAAAAAAGCAATATAGTCACATTCCCTAATTTTGTAATAAAGATCTTTTTGTGCATTAGTCATAGCCTTCTACTCTGTACATCCTTAGCATGGATTTATGAATACCTCATCATGGAAACACAAACCTCATTTACAGTACATGTAGGCTGCTTAGAATCTGTGCCTCCTTTCGGGAAAGTTACGATTTTTTTTCTTCTTCTAACGTTTTGCCTCTGGCTCATTCCCCTACCTGAATCCACCTAAACTGTAAGATGTTTCAATGGTTAAACACGGTGATTAAACAAAGAAACAAAAGTTCACCTTCTGCCTCAAAAACATGAGTCAACTCAACTTGAAAATTTGTTTCAACTCACAAGTAGTCAAGAAAATGGATTACTTTATGATGAAGTTTTGAAACTTATTAACTTGAGTTAAATTTCCAAAACATGTCATGACAATTAGAGATAAAGAACAGAATAACATACATTGTACTTTGCTATATTCCATAATATGTTAATAACTTGAAGTCGAATTGAAGACACTCTTTGAGGTCCCCCAATGCTCATAAGAATACAAAGCTTATTATGTTTATTTTTCTAAACACTTCTGGATGCAAAATGATGCTACACGATGTCATTTGTCAACTGTTACAGGAGAAATCGTTCAAACAGGAGAAGCTTCTTTATCACAAGACCTGAGTTGTGGGTCATCGGCAGGCCTGCGTGGAACAGGTCTGGCTCCCTCCAGGGGCTGCTGAGATTTTCAGTCAGGCATGGCCATCCATTTGTCATCTGCCTTATCTGCCTGTTATTATCCGAAATGGATGCCAGATGCCCTGGAGCGCAGCCGTAGTAACTGGATTTGCTCTGTGTACAGAAAAAAGACCTGGACTTGTAATTACATAATTCTGAACATTATATTGACTAGGATAAGGTGTATGTTTTTTTTTTGTGTGTGTGTGTGTAGGTGTGTGTGTGCATGTGTGTGTTTGTGTGTGCATCAAAGTATAAGGTTTCAGGCAGTTTTTCTCTCATACAAGTGCGGTCTTGTTTTCCATAAATCAAGATTATTCAGGTCCTTAAAATATTCATGCTCTTCCTTCTTTCTAAACCAAAACCAAAGAAAAACAAACAGAACGAGATCAAACAGAACATATAACGGCTATAGTGGGTAACGTTTTATAACAATATGCTTCAATTACCATCAGTGTATCGCTGGATAATAGTTCACATAAATGATGAGAAATTGAGTTTTTTTTGAGGTGGGCAATGGCTTGTTGAGTGATAATGCATTTTTTTTTAATTCACATTCAGTCACTGCTTTTAGAAAAACACTTGTTAAAGTGAGCTGTAAAGCAGTGCTATGTTGACTTTACGACTTCCGTACTGGCTGAGAAAAACTAGCCAAAAGTCCTTAATTTGTTTAAGTAAAAAAAGGAGGATGAGATGATTCTCAGATGGAGGGTGTTGCTCTGAGCTGTAGACTGTGTTGGGACTGACCGCATTTGCCCTTTTGCTGGACTTGTGAGCTACTCTCTCTGCTTAGCAACACGCGTTGTTGTTAATACAGTTTGTTCTCTGATGTCATTGTGGGGCTCAGCTAAGCCTGTAAACCTCAGCAAAAATGTATGCTTCACTGTGAGACTAGATCCATCTGATCATGGGTATACAAAAACATCCTAATATTCACACATACAGCATATTACAAAATTATTACATATTATGCAGTTGCAAAATTGTGTCAAATATGCTTACACAATCATGTACATGTACACATCATGCAATATATATATATATATATATATTTGTATATGTATGCATAAAAACTTCCATGCACTAATGCCGATGTGCTTAAATTCATTCGTAATTAGAAAAAGGTCAAAAGTCCAAACCAATACGGCACATGCATGGAAACCTCCTTCACCACACCCTGTTTGTTCCTCTGACCTCCTCTGAGGCTTGGAGAAGACCCATTAATCACAGCCACTGTTGGACTGTTGCTGAAGAGCAAAGAGACACCGCTATGGGAGTCCTTTTAAGGTAACTCTTATTCAGAGTATGTTCTGCTGGAGCAGGAGACAGTAAATAATCATGAAATAACATACGTAGCTTTATGGCTCGGCCACGGCTGCTCCTTTTCCCTATCACTGAAACCAGCACTTGGAACACAAAAATCACTGTGAGTGGTAGATGCTGACTTGAATGCTGAGACTATCGTAACCTAATCCTAAATATAGGATAATGAAAAAATATAATAATGAAAAAGATTTTTTCAAATAAAAGCTTTGGTGTTTGTGTGATTTTCATCATTGCCATGTATTTCTATAACAATTGGACATGGTAACTACACAGATAAATAGATTAAGACTACAGTACACCCATCCCCCACTACCAACGCCGCAAGACACCCACACACACACACCCACACACACACACCCACACACACACACACACACACCCACATCTACACACACACACACATGCTACAGCCTGCCTGACTCTCTCATACAAGTATGGTCTTGTATTTGTTGTGGCTTTTTATGCGAGCCAAGATCATACCTCATATAAATCTAGTCATCTGAGCAGCGGTGTATGAGTCATTATGCTCTGGTTTATACAGCCCTTCAGCACATCATCTACCCCATGTGTATCAGAGCCATCACACGGGACAGGTTTAATTTCACTTTATTTCACAGCTGCACTTGAATTTCTTCTTTTTTCTGAGGCCTCGGATTCTTTTTACAAGGTCACAAGTTGTGGGAAAAACAAGAACACACATTTGTACTTGTTTTTGCTTTTTGTGTGTATTCTATGTCTATAGTTCAGACTAGTTTTTGAACTGGTTTGTACATTTCCCCCTCAACAAGAGCCACTCGTGTCCTCTGAACTTTTGTACCGTAAGCTCGACCCTTCTAAGAGTTTTGCAGTTAGCTGTGTTCATTGAGGTTAAATGTTGGAGCGGAGACAGTGTCTGTTTCATGTACGGGCCCTATAGGCTAAGCGATAAATAAGAGGCTACAGCATCAGCAGGAAACCCTGGCCCCTGAGCACTACCCTGTAAATGTTTATCCATTATTAATCACAGTGCAGATGGGGTAAAATTTCACCTCATGAATTTTTACCTTGTTCTGAACAGACTGTTTTTACAGTGCAGGAGACTGTCACCTTGCACATTTTAACTTTGACACTAGTGTCTCATTGGAGGATCCAACAGTATTTAGCATTTGGACATATTAATGTTACAATCTGGATATGTTTACCTTTTTAGTCTATATGGAAAAATACAGCAAAGGTTGGCGTGTGATATTGTTAAATAATAAGCCTTGGTGCAGATGTGTCTCTTAAATCAACACATGCCATGCATGACAGGTCTTCAATTAGAGAGCAGAGAAGAAAAAGTGTATATTATAGTATGTTGCATTCCATATCTAAATTATGTGATTGTTAGAAACAAGTCCAAAAAAAGACTTCAGAATACTGAATGAATTTTATTAATGTAGTGTGTGTTTAATCATAATATTACCAACGAAGAAATGTTCCCACTGCACTGTTTTTTTTAATATTATTTTAAATTTTCACCAAAGATTTCACTGCACCCTGGAAAGAGTTGATGTCGTTCATTTGTCTTAACCCATTATTAACTCCATGAATTTGTAATAAGATATAATTCATTTTACTTCATTTCATTAATAAAGTTTCCCTTGAGAAGAAAGCGACCTAGTGAACTTGCCAATCTCTTACCAAGCCTGTTTCCTGTCTCTTGATCTCTTTTGCCTTGGCAGCTGTTTGAAGTCATTGTAGATGCTGTACTCGAAAACACAATTTCCCATGTACTGTGGCTGCCCAGCCCATGATAAGCTTTACAGGAGGTGTAAGGGAACACTGTAAACTAGCTAGACATTTTTTCATTGTTGTCTAGACTATCTAAGATCCCATACAATAAACATGTAGTGACCCTGTATAGTGTATCAAATAGGAATATATGACCTGGTATATATTATCAGTTAGGTAGGCAAACTTTGTCAAGAAAAGATCCAGCTCTGGTGCCCTTTTCACTATTTTTGGGAATATCCAAACCACTTATGAGCTTACCTATGAGCCTTGGCGGTTGGTAGTGGATGACGTTTTGACAAAAAAAAAAAAATATATATATATATATATATATATATATATATATATATATATATATATATATATATACTTTTGACAACATTGGCAACAATTCCACCCAGAAAAAAGCTATAATTTCCAATACAATGCTCTTGAGATTGAAAGGAAAGAGGCAATAAAAGAAAAGAGCAGCTGACTTCCACATTCATTGAAATTTCTGGCTTTCTGGAAATAGATAAAATGTTTTGATTTTGTAAACCTGATTTTTGGTGACAACAATTTTTAAGCAAATGACCTAGATCAATATGCCATGAATACTAATGTCCCCTCTTGTGGTCGTAACCTAAAACAAATTGCATAAATGTTCATTTTCTAGCAGATAAATAATCTTCATGAAGTGGAAACCATATTTCTGCAATATTACAGGTTGGTGGTGAGACTTGACAGAGTGCATGCCTTACGGTGTTAAACTGATCCACCTCTGTTTCTTAGAGGTTATCAGCTGTTCTCTTAAGAGCTGGACTGTTGGGAAAGTACCAGCTATACAGCACCAAATACTCTGCTCCTCTCAGCTTGTGCTCTATTGTCTACACTCCCATCCTGCATCAGCCGTAATCTCTACCTCATCCCTCTCCAGCCCCACCAGAGATCAGATTACACCTCCATCAGATAATGTTAAATACTGATTTTAAGGTTTGCTGATGCCCAGACCTGTTAAGTCTCTGCTACAGATTACAGATAAGTTCTAAAAAACCAGGTAGCCACTGAAAATCATTTATAATATCCATAGGTTGTGTTTATATTTGTTCTGATATGATTATACACTGAGTATTCATGTGTTATGAACTGATATAATCACTCATTAAAACAAGGTTTCATATACTGGAAACATTAGATTAGCTGATGTGGCATTTATTGGATAGAAACTGAATAAGAGAACAATAATAACAATATGAAACTGATTTTAATCAAATGAAATTAAAGTCATTGTTTAAAAAAAGAAACAACATTTAATTTATTTAAAAGATAAATGTGAAGATTAATATACAGCCATTGATGAAGTAATTGAGATTCTGAATTAATGTAATTAATGTAATAATCTAAGACTCTAATTAGAAGTCCTAAATTATTAATATAACTGTAGTAATTTGTTTGCTAAACAGAAAGGAGTAACAGCTCCTCAAGCAAAACAATATTGTACATTTCATGGCAGTAATTCCTAGAAATTGTTTAGTTAGTAAACAAATTGTGTGTGACTGTGTATGACGTAATGGGTGTTCAGGATGGGGGTTATGGGGTTAATTTGAGACTTGATCATTGAGGGGAATTTCCTGAGCTGCTTGGCCATTCATTAACAAATATATTATATCACCCTTCAGTGCAGACAGGGCTTTGAATCAGTTATAGGAATCTTCAAAAACAGGTACCATGTCATCACCTTCTCTCAATAAAAGACCACCACCCCTTTTGTTCAGCCCTAGCCTTAGGTCTGGCAGGATATGGAGAGCCCCCCTTCCTCCCTCATTCATTCTCGTAAAAGTAGCAGCTCCACACAACAACAGCAACTTCCTTTCTGCTCCTGAAGGATTTTTCCATGCGAACTGTAGGAAACAAACAAAACTGGTTGCCAGCTAATGTTATTTCCTTTCCACAGTAAATTGCATGGTATGATGGAGATATTCGCTTAAAGAACAAAAAGAGCAGTGAACTCCCGCATGTAGCCCATGCTTACCCACCCTGATGTTGCCTTATCGCTTTCTAGTATGGGAACTGCCGCGCGCCTGCTCACTGACTCGTGGCAGAGGCCGGGCCTGAAATGAAAGAGCAGAGGGATCAAAAGCCTAAGCAGGTGTGGGGGTTGAGTTAGTCTGGAAGATGGGTGCAAATGGGAGCTAGGTGTTGAGTCTGGCTGGAACTGAGGCCAAGGCAGATTGGCAGAGACGATAAGAAGAAAGCTGGTTCAAGATGAAATTTTCCAGTGTTAAACAGGAGGGAGGAAGCAGGGTTCGGAGCACAGCTGGTTGCTCTTAAAAGGCTGGACAATTTCCTGGTGGCATGCTGGTGGAATCATAGAGCACCCCGAATCCGATCCACTTCAATAAACAAAACATTGACAGTACTAGAAGATCATTATTGAATGATGTATATGTTGTTTAAAACCATATCCGATTTCCTAAGCCTATATCTGGCCTATTGCACTACAAAATAGACATGTACTGTTTTCTTTTAACTGGGGAGGCCTTTATTATACATTCAGAAACTTATAAAAACAGCCGAGAAGAGCCCAGCCTCTAACCAGTCTAGACACTGTACATTTCCCTTAGGCATTCTCTCTCTCTCTCTCTCTCTCTCTCTCTCTCTCTCTCTCTCTCTCTCTCTCTCTCTCTCTCTCTCGTGCTCTCTTTCTCTTTTTGTCTCACAAAGATCAGCCTGCACAAGCACCCAAAACGGTTGAGCTTCGTTTTGACACTGGAATGCATGCTTAAGAAAGCATTCCACCACAAAATGCTCCAAGACATTTCTAACAGTAATCAGATCCAGCCTGACAGCCTCATCACTCCTCCGTGCATCTTCACACAAATACAGACAATGACGAATTAAAGGAAAAGATGGTGTTGTGTCATGCTCTGGGTGACGTATCACTGGCATGGGCTGGATCCATTGTGCCCTAAGAGCACAGGAGTCAATCTGGCCTGTAGGCAATATACAGCTTGCTGCATTTGTTCATTTAGCCTGTGTGAGTATGCAGAAACTAACACTAACATTTGGCCTATTACTCAACATTTCCACAGAAGAATGAAGCATTTAGACCTGTACTGACTGTCTGAGTCCTGTACAAGCCACTGTACAACATGCATGACGCTCTTTCCAGTCATGCTGGTTAATCAGCCAAGTCATCATTGTTGTCTAAGGTTTGCCTCACATATTTATAGGTACAATGAGGCTAAAGTAGTTCATAAGTAAGAAATACACTCTTCGAAAAAAAAGGACCTACGTACATGAAGAGTTGGTTGAGAATATGGTTTGTCTAGGAAGAACACCTAAAAGTTTTGTGTACAAACTGACAAAATGTTCAATACAAAACAGCTGGATGCTGGAAAACCCTTAATTAGTAAACCAAAACTCTCTCACTCATTTTCTACCGCTTATCCGAACTACCTCGGGTCACGGGGAGCCTGTGCCTAGTAAACCAAAACTAATGATGATACACAACTTATCTTCTCTTTCCCACCCGCAGATGCCACAGCTTCTGACCGGATCTCTGCATGTCTGGCAGAAATTTCATCATGGATGACTGCTCATCAGTTAAAGCTTAATCCTAGCAAAACTGAGCTGCTCTTCATCCCAGGTGATTCATCCGCAGGTCATGATCTTGCTATATCCTTGCACAACGATCTGATCTCCCCTTCAGCCACAGCTCGCAACCTTGGGGTAACCATGGACAATCAACTGTCCTTTTCCTTTCATGTTGCTAATGTGACTCGCTCATGTCGGTTTCTTCTCTACAACATTAGAAGGATTCGACCATTTCTGTCCACACAGGCTGCTCAGGTACTTGTTCAGTCTCTTGTCATTTCTAGACTGGATTACTGCAATGCACTGCTGACAGGTCTACCTATGAACGCAATCCGTCCTCTGCAAATGATCCAAAATGCAGCTGCCCGGCTTGTTTTCAACCTGCCAAAGTTCTCTCATACCACCCCGCTGCTGCGATCCCTCCACTGGCTTCCGGTAGCTGCACGCATCAGATTCAAAACACTGATGCTGGCCTACAAAGCCAAAAATGGACCAGCTCCCTCTTACCTCAAAGCCCTCATCACTCCTCGCACTGCACCCCGCACCCTCCGATCTACCAGCACTGCTCGACTGGTTCCACCATCTCTCAGGGTAAGAGGCAAGTATACTACAAGACTCTTCTCTGTACTGGCACCAAGGTGGTGGAACGAACTTCCCCTAGAGGTCCGGACAGCTGAGTCACTGGCTATTTTCAAGCGGCGGTTGAAGACCTACTTATTCAGGAAACACTTCAACTAGCACTTCTTTCATTATCTTTTGCATTTAAAAAAAAAAAAAAAAAAAAAAAAAACACACCTTTGACACTTTCATTGTAACTTAGAACAAATGTTTTAAACTCATGGTATCTTAAGTATGTAACTTAGTGATCCAGCATTAATGTATTCAATGTTAGAGATTTAAGCACTTATGTACGTCGCTCTGGATAAGGGCGTCTGCCAAATGCTGTAAATGTAAATGTAAATGTAATTATTATTATTATTATTATTATTATTATTATTATTATTATTATTATTATTATTATTGTACATATCAAAGGAACATTAGCTGTAGTTTGGTGCCACACCAGGATGTTAGTGCCTCACAGCTCCAAGGTCTGGAGTGTGAACATGCTATTGGTTACTGTGTGTAGTTCTGAATGTTTACCCCAAGATCAAGTGTGTGTGTGTGTGTGTGTGTGTGTGTGTGAGTGTCGGTGTGTGTGTGTGTGTGTGTGTGTGTGTGTGTGTGTGTGTGTGTGTGTGTGTGTGTGTGTGTGTGTGTTAAATGGCTGTAATACTTGATGCATAATGCATGTAGTTAAACCAAAGGCGGCTATGAGCATGTTGTGCTTGTCAGCTACATTTACCTCATAGATCAAGTGCCAAACTAAAGAGGCAAGCTCAAGACACTAAACATGTCTTAGCTAATCAACTTCATTTGATGTATGGGGAAATTTCTATTTACACTGTCCCATTAAAGCTATGAGCATAGCTGAAAGTTTTGAATGTTAACATGTTGGAGGAAGAACTTCCAAAGCAAATACACATACACAACTCAAAAAGAGGCCCAATTTGTCTAAACATTTACAGTAAAATTTAAGACTTTTGATTATGTTATCTTCCTCTTTTTCTCTACCAGTTGGGGATTTTCCTTCATCCTCAACAGTGATTTGAATAAACTGTAACCATCTTCAAACTGTTTTTAATTTTGATTGCCTTTAGGATCAAGCAAGGTTTGGATCACATTCACAAATATTTTCAAATCATTCTGATACTCCATACCTAAATGTGGTTTCTTTCTTTTTTAAGCACAAACATATGCTGTGTTTTATAAAAAAAAAATTATTATTATTAACTCAAACATACTCAAGCACACAATGCAACAGTTTTATTGCAGGTAAGTTTTTCTTTAGCTGGCCACATTTGAGGAAATAAAAATCAAATTTATGCTTTGCTAGCTTAAATCAAAACTGAAAAGTGGGTTAGGGTTTTTCGATGCTTCTTTATTTTAAGCAAACGCAGGCTACAATAACACATCTGGGAACTGAATCTATGCATTTCCCACAACTCACTGCAAATGCTCTATATGTGCTATGGGGAAGAGTGACTCATGTCCATGTCACTTTAACCAGGAAATTGTTATTAGAGTAAGAATCCTGGAAGTACAGCTGTGAGAGGTGACCGTAAACAGAAGAGGGATAAAGAGATTAATAAACATCATAGGGAATATAATGGAAATGGAAATATTAATAATAATCATCTCTCAATTTCTGCAATTTAGCCATCAACTATTGTTCATTTTATTTTATTGATTTTATATCTACAGGCTGGTAATAAATGTTCTCGGCCCTGTAGGGTTTTATTCCCATTAAGAGTTTGTTAACTGAAAATTATGGTATATTGTAATAACAGTCAGAAGAATTCTGTATAGTGTGCAGGAGTAGATATGTGTCTGTGTTGAACCTTGTGTCATGAGGGGTGCATGTTGGTATAGTCTAGTCTGGGATTAACCAGGATAAACCATTAACTGACAACAAACTGAGTCAGCCTTGCACCAGTATGCTGAGGGACATGTTTGTTTAGGATGCATGTGTCCAAGAGGGGTACCTTGGGAGACACGAAATGCTCTGCTAAAGGCTATGCAATGGCAATGAATAAGTGTAAGCTCTGGGGTGAAAAAAGGTGTCTTTCAAAGAGCTGTACTATAATAGAATGGGAGCTTAGGGTATACTTGAATAACAGAATCTGCTAGAAGGGAGAGAAAATCTGAATAAAGCATTTTGTTCATTTTGCCTATAAGTAACTGGAAACCTGGAATAGAGAGAAAGAGACAACATTAGACCAGACTGTATGAGATGGAACACATCTTTCCATAGTGAGAAATGTTCAAATGTTACACTGATTTACAGCTATTCTTTCTCTCAGATCATTCCAGCAAAACACCTACACCCTTCACTCTGAGTTTCTATACATGGACGTACAAAGTGAATCTTATTCAGTTAATATTAGAGACATTAGAAGGGGCAATTTTGTGGTACACTGTCTTTTTAATTGCAAGAATAGGACGGGCAGCACCTGAACAAATATTTACTTACTGTTTATGTATGTTTAAGTCATAAAAATAGCATAAACACTTCAGACATATTTTGTGGTTGTTGGTAATTCAACAGGTTCCCTACAATGAGCAGATTTATAGTTCATAAGCTACTAAGTCTATAAATGCTAGTTTCAGTAGGGGTGCTAATGCAGCTGATCTCTGTGCTATGTAATTAACGAAAGTCTGTAGGCCCCCCAGCCTGAAGCGTGCTAGTGTGTTGAACTGCTACGACTCTCTGTTGCCGAAATGACAGCCTCTGTGAAGTCCCATGAAATGTTTGCTCAGTTACAGCACGAAGTCCTGGAATGGCAGCAATAACAAGCCCCAGTGTCTGGAAGGAATGATGTCAGCCGCCTTGCTTTGGAGGGATTAGAGCCTGGGCACAGACTAAACGGTCTAGAGGGGGCCAACTTTAGCCACTGTCAAAATCACATGCAGTTGGCTCATTACTCCACTAAGTAAAGGCATAAATGAAAAGACTGAATGGGCCATTCATGCTTTTTATTTTTCCTTTAGAACACCATTAATAATGCAACATGGTAAATAGATTATGCTTGACTGGTGGAAACTCGCTGAAATATTTTTACTGAAACAATTGTAAAAATCTGGGTGATAAATTGCAGAGCGAGTGTAAGGATTAAGGACTGTAAGGACACGCCTGTAATGAAACAACGTAATGTAATGAAACAACGATCAGTAGCAGGCTGAACTAATCAAATGGAGATTGTTGTTCATAACTGTATATATAGTATATTTTTTTTTCAAAATAATCTTTTTACAACTTAATCTAACATAACAATTGTTGTGTACTCATTGGGGTCATTATCTTCTAGTCTTGCTAACCTCCTGACAGATACAAGCAAGTCTGGGGACAAAATAGCATTATACTTTGAATTTCATCAAAGTTTCTGCAATATTCACAAGACACGCTAATAAACTAGCTGCAAAAAAAAATCCTTCATGGTGTTCAAGATCATGATATGATATGAACATATTTGACTCTGGACATCCTCATGCTTCTTCAGTATGGAAGAATATTCATTCTTTTCGCTGGTGTTCACTCGAAGTAAGTTCTATCAAACAGTGTTTCTTGGAACAGCGTGGGAACATTGGCTCCTTCCAAGGCAGCAAAAGTCCTCACTTTGCAATCAGATATGAAATAAGCAAGATTGATTTAGTTGGAATGATTACAAACAAATTACCCATATAGCCATTAATAGTAACCCAGTCTCAAACCCTAACCTTAAGAATTCATTGAATTATTAGTAATAGTTGGCTTAAATTTGCAATTTTGTGGCCATGTTAACCATTAATGTAGCCACAGAAAATAATACTGAAAGATCCAAACCACCTTGTATGATGAGGCAACCGCATCGTTTACCCTGACAACCCTGTAGGTAAAGGGCCACAAGTTAATGAATGTGGAAAATGAAACTAATTTTCTGAACTTATGTTGAACAAGAAAAAGTGAATACATAGTTAAATATAAATCTACTGTAGTGTCCCATTGAAGGCAACTGCACCTGTAAAAACGGTGCAATCATCTTTTTTTTTTTTCCTGGGCATGTAACTTACATGTTCCTTAAACATTATAGAGAAACTACAGTTATTGGGCAGTTTTATTTTGTGTGTTTATATCTTCTGGCTATATTGTTCAGCTCATCATTCCAAAATAGCTCAGCTAAGATAAGCTTAGGCATTTTAGCAAAGAAAGGTCCTTCACAAGGGAGATATTGGACCACCATCTGACCAGTTTCCCACTATCTGGCTCTTTGAACACACATAAATCAAACGGGGTACTTTCACTGAGAATCCATTATTCATGGTATCTGGATGTGGGCAATGCGTCCAGAGGATGTGGTATTGCGGTGTCCTGTTCAATTGCTAAAGCCAAAATAGAAAAGAAAGGGCTGTGCATAATGTGTCTATGGCCTGTCAGATAAAAAATAGAAAGAAATGCAAAGTAGGGTTTATGCTGATAAAAGGCTCTGAAAAGCTTCAGGGGGAAAAACATTCCAGGAAGTCTTACACGGGAACTTAAGGGAGACACTTTTTAAAAGAACCACCCGTGCTGAGATGCTCAGGATGAATGACTGAATGAATAATTCTCTGGGAAGGAAATGAGCTTCTCGTCTGCAGTTATTTTCACTATAAATCCAGAGTTTCAGCAAGATAACTCGCATACTGGAGCGTCACAGAAAAAATGTCTGGGAACATGCGTAATTATTTATCATTCTGAATGAAAGCTTTTTGATAAAAAGAGACATATTCATATAGTGAAATGTCAAGATACACAATAAATAACAAGTTATCAATCATGAGCTGTTACATTGGCATTTACAAAACACAAAATACTCTAAAAATAAAGATCTTGATCTTGAAAAAGCTGTTGATTTAAGCAGACCTGCCAAAGGATTGGTACGGGAGCAGTGAGTTAGAGTAATAATAAATTAGGCTAAAGAGATTTCTGTGTTGAATTTCTGTGTTGAATGTAAATCTTCGGAAATACAGCCTCCCCTATATATTTTACTTATGTCTGTACTTTTGAGTGTCACAAACAGCTGGAACCAAATTCCTCGTGAGTGTCAACACACTTGGCCAATAAACCTGATTCTGATACTGATTCTGATAATTCACTTACTCTTCCCACACTTTCCTTCTAATGGGGTTGGAACTTTTCTTCCTAGCGGATTCAATTGATTCCAGTAAGTCAAGCATTCTTCATGTGTACAGAGGAATACACAATGTAGTAATATAATACAGGCTAAAAGTGCATTAGAGGTAGGATGTATAAAATGCAATAACAAAAACGGTGCAGTTCTGAGCTCAATCTATTTTTATACTCTGATATTGCCTCAAGCATAAATTGTGACACCACAACCTCATGAAAAGAAATAGAAGTTTGTGAATATTATTAATCATTCATTAAAAGGCAATTTTTGACAATACTTTTCCTCAGATCTGTTGTCCCTCATTGCCAAGTGTGATGACATCATGTCCTTTTGGGATGTTTCATAATCAATCTGCCTGGAGCACTGGGGAAAAAAACAGTCACAATGATAATAATCATATCTTCTAGCATAAGGAGCACTAGCCTGAGGGCCACTGAGACAATAAACTGTTGCAACTCAAAATGCAGCCAAGACAGCTAGGCAGAGACACATGAGAATTATAAGCCAAAACTCAGCGCTCTGTCATTAGCTGGCCAGAAATGAGATTTACAAAGGAGACTTAGAGTGCAGGTTGTCAGGTTACATCTGACATCCGTAACAAAAAACTCGCCTATATTAAATTTTCCAAGATTTGCCTGTGTGTATTCACAAAATTCAACAGCTTATATTTCCTTTCTCTGCTGAGTTAAAGATTATACAAGAAATCCTACTAAAATACAAAGAAACAAAAAAAATTACATTTAAAATGAAAGGAAAACTATTTAATTATTTGAAGTTGTTCTAACTTATCTACTTACAAAGACAATAAAAATTAAAGGGAAACTATTTAATTATTTGAAGTGATTCTAACTTATCTGCTTACAAAGACAATAAAAAATTGTTCATTCTTTTATTCATTCACTATTCTTTCTTACTTTCGTCCTTTATTTCATTTCACACTGTCTTGTTCATGTTGTAAACAAGGAATAAATACAGCTTGACAATGAGTGATTTATTTTTCCTCTTGGTGACATGGCATCTAATGTAGGGCAGATGGAGCGAGTGATTAGGCAGCAGTTCCTATCACTCACAATGGAAAAATTACATTGCAACTTCCAGAATGACTTTCACAGTTATTGTTGTACTGGTACTTATACTTGCAATGGCCTCAAAAGTGTAATCTAATACGTATAACACGAAGAATAACTCATAAAACTGTTAATAAAAAAAAAAATATATATATATATATATTGTTCGAGAAACATTACCGGAATGTCTGGCTAAAGGAAATGCATTGTAGTGATGCATTGTGTGTTCGGTCTTGTCCGTGTTCCAAAGCCAAATAGGCATATGGTCTCTTGACACACCACAAGTGCAGACAGAACACTATGATGATGGATGCTGCTGACTTGCCATTGACAGAGGGCCTGTATGGGCAGAGCACTGATTTCACAAGAAATGCCTTGTGTGCTGTATTTAAGTCCATGACCTAAAAGGACAGGGGTAACAGTCGACCTAATTAGTGTCACTCTGTATGTGAGCACAAATAAACAAATGAATTATATTGGAAGAGAATGTAATCATGCTGTGGGTGCAGTGGCGTAGGCACTTTAGACATATCTCCAAGGTAGTGGGTTTGATTCCTTTCTGTGTGCGTGTGTGTGTGTGTGTGTGTGTGTGTGTGTGTGTGTGTGTGTGTGTGTGTGTGTGTGTTTGATGTTAAGGCATCATTTAAGAGATGAGGAAAAAGCACTCCTTTATGATTTATGCATCTCTTCATGCCTTCCTTGTGCACGTGTGTGAAGTTTGCATTTTCTCCCTATACTTTTGGGTTTTCTTCAGTGTACTCTGGTTTCCTTTCCTAGACCAGTGACATGTGATGTACCCTGAATGGTAATGGTCCTGTATCATACTGGCACCCTGTCCAGGGTGTCCTGTGCCTTGTGCCCCAAATCCCCTGTGTAAGATAAGTGGTACAGAAATTGAATGGATGATGAATATAATCACATTTCAGTGTTCACTTTGTATTTTGTATTTTTATTTTATTTTATCATTTTGTATTTGAACTTTGTTGCCACCTCACAACTCCAGGGTCCTGGTTCAATCTTGAGCTTGATTTACTGTGTCCATATGAGTTTCCAACCGTTTCTCTAGTTTCCTAGCTCTTCTCAAAAAAAAGCTTTTGTAAATTGCCCCTATGTGAGATGGAGTGTATGAATATGTGTCTAGATGGTAGCCTTTGATGGACTGGTGTCCAGAGTGTACTTCACGCCCTACACTCACTGTAACTGGGATATGCTCTGGATCAACCACAACTCTGACCAGAAGAATGTGTAAGAAAAGAGTTCCTAAAGATGAATGAATGTGTTCTAATTTTATCCCTTAGTCCTCAAAAATGTCTAATGTAAGCAATACTGTGGGTTGAAAATAATTAGTTATTACTTGCATGTTGTTCTGCTGTGCTTTGTTTGGCTGGTGTAATGACAGTTTCCCTCACAGGATCAGTAAAGTGTATACAATACGTGTGTAATTATTAATCCATCTGTCACTCTGTCTGTGTGGAGAACTGTAGGTAATTTGGAGACGCAAAGCACAGTGACCTTTATGCCCTGAAATGACTCCATTAGCAGGCATAAAAACACTGAAGCACTGTAAAATCTTGCTTATAATTCATTTGAAGCAATCTACACTTCTGATGATCTACACAACCTTAGTGTCAACTGATAATTAAGAGTTATGAGCAGATCCTAACACTTATGCAAACTGTTTTCCACTTCTCCTGTTGTTCCACTGATCTCATGTCAGTTGTATCCTGGCCTGCATCCATTGCTTCAGAAAAAAAAGGCAGTCATATTGTTTACATCATCAGCAAGCTTCTGGTTCATTCATTCCAATGTTAGTCATTTAATCAACAATTATGAGGATGTGTTGTTATAGCCAAATGTCTGTGTTCAGGTTGATTCATCATGATATCATTTCAGAGGCCTCTAACTCATCAAAGACACTTTATCTACATTTCACACTAACAGACATGCCCCCAGTAACTAGCACTGTTATATCCATCTGAGCCATTCTTTAGACTTAGAAATACAATAGTAACATCACTGAATGCTGGGAGGAAAAATACAAGCCAGGGAACATCTACCTTTTTTTTTTATTTCACTTAGAGAGTGTTTCTATGGAGGAAAAAAGGACAGCATCATCTTTGCAATATGAATATGACTCTTAACCATTTTTTATGTTTACAGAAATGAAGCCACTTAAAGGGGGAAAAGTCTTGTGTCATTTTGTCACCATGGGGTGTATCAATATATAAAAGTACCAATTTCCTTTAAACAAACAGCATGCTTTATTTACATGCTACCAATTTAGCATAAGTTGTTTTTATTTATTTTATTGTAGTCCATTAGAAAACCTTGGACACCACTGCCACCACGTGGCTCTGAACGCCGGAAAGAAAGCAAATGCCTTATAGTTTAACTTATACCGCTCTCTGCTGTCAAAAACTGGTATAATCACTGTCAGTTAAATAATGTTTCTGACAACAGCAACAAAATCTATGAAATACTGTTAAATAAATGTTTGTACTGTGAGGAAAAAATACATTTTATGAGGTGCGTATTTTTGTAATCCTTTAATTAGATTATTAAACGTGAAGAGGGACATTAAAAATATCAACAGCTTCAAAATACGTTCTTTTAAAATCTATGACAACTGAAGGACTGTAACCATTAGTCGCTGTATCTACGGTTATTTTACAGCTGCATTTATTAATTGTATTTGAAAATACAGTATTTGATAGCTGCTTTAGATATGATCCACTTCGATGTTCGATGTAAACATATAGACATAATTCAAAAATTCGTGATTCAGTTTTAAAAATTCGTGCTCCAGGTGAGGCTCGAACTCACAACCTCGGCATTGCTCTGCATTGTACTGCTATATAAGTACCGCGCGCTAACCGATTGCGCCACTGGAGCTCCATCCACCTACTGTTCCTACAAGGCTTATAACATTTATTATTATCACTGTAAACACTCGTTTGTTTGTTTACTGATTTAACGCGAGAAATATATTTGTAACGTGTGCTTTGTATAACCGACCGATGCTTTACAATAATTAAATTAGCTGATATATTAACTAGGTCAGCTAGTTAACCGCTAGATTAGTAGCAAACAACTAGCTGTGTTTAAACGGCGCTTTCATTAACATAAACCAACATAGCAGGAAGACAAACTAGGTGACTAAGACGACTATTTATTAAACATCGGTCGAATATACTTCATGGCTTTAGTAAGGATGTTTTCACTTTTGAAAACTATTTTTTTCTTTTTTCACTTTTGCTTTTATTTCTATTTTACGTGTGCATGTTATGGAAGACCAACGGGGCCAATGTATGCGGAAATAGCCAGCTTACTTCCGGTTTAAAGAAAATGCGAGATTCTCACAGGACCAGCTTTCCACGGGTAAAAAAAAATAGGAAATTAAAGGTTTCTGTTTTAAAAAAGTGTAAAAAATAAGATGTGCCTTGCAAAATCAGACCACTGATGTTTGTTCTCAGCAACAAAAGGCCCGGATATGATTCATTATCATTCTTTTTTTTTTTTTTTTATTTCTGATGACTTTAACAAGGACAATGAGGGGCGTTTTTGGAGTTACGGCTTTTATGCTTCGTTATACACAACAAGTCAAAGTCAACCGTTAAAACACTCAGTATAAAGAAAACATATGTTGTTTGAATTATTTCTATAGCACAGTGCTTCAACTCCAGTCTCATATACACTATATATATTTTTTATATTCCACAACATCACAAGAGTGTTAACTTGCAGTCTTATATGAGTCCTCCTCTACAGCATCATGCAAAACAGTGTATGCACGTTGCATTGTTTCTTTACACTGGTTTGTCAAAAAAAAAAAAAAAAAAACAGTGAATGAGATGGAAGTAATGAAAGTAAGTAATAAAAAATAAGGGATAACAAAAACAGCTTAAGGAAATAAAAATTCATTATCAACCCCTCCTTCTAAGAACTAATGTATTTTTTCCCATTAACTTACCTTTTATCAAAGAATATATGTTTCTTTCACCAAGATTCTGTCAAGACTATAAACACTATTGTTTGAATATTTTTTACAACAGATATATAATAATATAAGACAAATAATATTGTCTCAGAATGTTCTTCCTTCCACAATTTCATCTGAATTGTTCATTAATCAACATTTGGAATTTTTGTATTCCTGCAAAGCTGCTTTGGAACAATATCCATTGTTAAATGTGCAATACTCATAAAATGTAAATATTTGTAATGTAACAATACATGGCAAACCAGTTTGATTGAGAAATATGTGTATTCTGTGCCCAGGGGACTTGGGGTTACAAGTCAAGGGACAACCTCAACAGGGTGCCAACCCATCACAGGGCACAACAATTTAGAAATGCCAGTCAGCAGATAATAGTAACAGCCAGGCTATACAAACTTCCAAAGGTTTGTATTCATGGTTAATGTATGTACTATTACATTACCAGTGAATTCTAAACAAGGATTTCAGTTAAGCATAACCTCGCTCCTACACATGGACTGTGCTCCTCCCCACCCCCTTATTCTCTCTGCCAACAGGTACAGTGTTAACGGGTGAAGAGTAAATACACAGCATGATATAAGTACTTAAAATTGCTGCTGCTATATCACCGTAGCCTAAACCAAATAAGAAAAATGACAAACGAGTCTCTTCATATCAGCATAGACAAGTGGATTAAGGAGAATGAGGATTCTTTCTTACCACCTGTCTGCAACAAATTAATGTAAGTAGAATAGATAATAATTAAGCCTAAAAGGATATGATCACACTAAAATGATCACACTAACATTATCTACACTGAAGATTAAAACTGAACTAAAATATATTATATTCAGGTTCTTCTATCAGCTAAATATCATGTATGTTGGAGGTCCAAACATACGGAAGGATTACCACATAGAAGAGGGTGAAGAGGTGAAGTATGACTTTGCAATGAAAATTGTCATAAGGGCAACTTAAGGCTCCAAATCTCTCATACTATTTATTCGATTTTTGCTCCATTGGAAGAAAGACATTGATTTTCTCAATTTCATATCACTTTGGTTTTTGACAGGCACTGTAGGTGATTGCCCTCCAATTATAAAGCACTACCGTTACTATTCAGAAAGCCTGCTGTTTTAAATTTTCTTTCTGTACATGCTAAAGAAGAACCAACCAGATCTTGAGTAGCTTTTCAGGTGCAATCTCACTTACTCACGGATCAAGTACTATTTTTTGTAACTTCTTAATGTCATTCAACTCACTCATAAATAACTATAATAATACTTATAGTTAATTTTATGGAATCTACTTAAAAAATTTTTTTTTACATGGTTTGACATGACCTTTTGTTAACTTAATAATTTTTCAATTTTAGTTTGTAAAATAGATTTAAAAAAATGGCCCACACTTGCCTTCCTTCAGTTTATCTCATGGCTACAGATTGTTTGTTAACTTTTAGGAGACACAATGCTTACACAAAGTTTAGAGGATTTGGACTTTGACCCCTCTAAAAAACAGTTACGTTTCACAATGAGAACAAAGTACCACTACCAGTTACTGTTTAGCTATGCTCACACTTCATATACTGTGTATAATTTACAATTTGATACATATGTAAAATAATAAAGTGAGTAAAAAAATAAAAATAATAAAATAAGTTGTAGTTTCAGTTAGAAAATGGTTGAATGTTAACTTATTCTTTGAATAAAATCCATTCATCTGGGCCAAATGCAAATCCCTGTTCATTAAAAAAAACCTGGGAAATTAACCAATGAGTTAAACCAGTTGTGTTAAAATAAAAATGCTACTGGTTGTATGTCCTAAGGCTGGTATGCACTGTGTGGTCAGTAGAGGTCAGTGCATGCCTAAATAGGGTGACACTTAATTGGTAAACAGTGCACATAATGGTAAAGACAACACTATAATATAGAAAAAGAGTTATATATAATTTCCTGGTGAATATTTGTTTTGGATAAACTTATTCTTTTGATAATATTTCACTTTTAAAGTAATGGATGAAATGAAACAGCACAGATGGTGTGAACCAGCTGTCATATTGTTGTTTTTGTTACTGACCTCACAGTCTCTTGTCTCAGCTGTTTTACCAGATCCGGGGTGACATGGTCTTAAAAGTGATTGAAAATGGCAACCACAAAGATGTCCACATCCGAGAAGGAGAGGTAGGAATCATGACTTTCTGCTGATTAAACTGTCAGCTTCCTTTTGCTTTCTCTGCTGTAGCTCTGATTCTGATGGTAGTCAGTTCACTGTTTCTATGCACCTATCAGAATTATCACTGGGTGTTTGGATGTGTAAATATGATGCATGTTCTAGCCCTATTTTTTGCCAGATGTTTTTGCTGCCGGCACGAATCCCTCACTCTCCTCAGAGGCAGGCCAACACAGTGGGACTAGTGGTGGAGAGGAGACGACTTCGCTCTGAGACAGACTGTCTCCGGTAACTAAGCCAGATACTACTAAAACTATGTCACATTTACTACTTTAATATTATCAATAGGTCCTCATGGAGTGGGCATAGCTTAATAATTATCATGTTTGGATTTGATTTGCATGTCTGGCCTGTGTGTATATTTTGCATGTTCGCCTTATGCTTTGGGAGTTTCCTCAAAGTACTCTGGTTTCCTCGACCAGTCCATAGACATGTGTTGTAAGCTGACTGGCATTTCTAAATTGTTGTGCCCTGTGATGGGTTGGCACCCTGTTGAGGTTGTCCCTTGACTTGTAACCCCAAGTCCCCTGGGCACAGAATACACATATTTCTCAATCAAACTGGTTTGCCATGTATTGTTAAATTACAAATATTTACATTTTATGAGTATTGCACATTTAACAATGGATATTTATCCAAAGCAGCTTTGCAGGAATACAAAAATTCCAAATGTTGATTAATGAACAATTCAGATGAAATTGTGGAAGGAAGAACATTCTGAGACAATATTATCATCATCTGATAATCACTCATCAGATGATCACTCATCTGGTGATTATAAATTATTTCAAAATAATTAATATATTTTGAAAAATATTAAAAATAATTTTATAAATAATTGTGTAACCAGGTGCTTTCGAGTCACTTATTAGTAATAGCAATCAGTGTAATTTCTGATTTCGTTAGAGCTCTAACATAGATTCCATCTGGCCAAAGCCATCAAATACTCTATGAAGGAGACCTGAGCACAAAACCGACTGCAGATAATGTATATAAATATATACATATATATATATATATATATATATATATATATATATATATATATATATATATATATATATGTATATATTTTTTTTCAGCAGGTTGTTTTTTTATTCCAGGTACTATGTGGATAACAGTACTGACATCCTGTTTGAGCGCTGGTTTTACTGTGAGAACCTGGGCACTCAGCTAGTTCCAGTTATTCAGGAGTAAGTCATTGTTATGAGTCTAAAAATGATCTCTGAGTACACACACTGTACAGACAAACTTTGCTTTTGCTGACAGATTTATGGCATCGAAGCAGCATAAGACTGGAAAGCCTGACCCAGGTAACTGCTTTTTGTCTTCTGCACCAAGTGGTCAGACTTTTGAATGTTTTTTTTATATGAACACTTCTCTTCATGTGAAGTCAATATAAATGTGACATTTATGACATTCTGATCATCAGCATTTATTTTTTTGGTTTACTTTTTACTTTACTTCTTGTGGCATGCTGTGGAAGCTCAAACACACCCCATAACGCAATATTTTGCAATCTTTTCAATATGAAGCTGATAGAATGTGCAGTGCATTCAGAAAATATTCAGATGCCTTCACTTTTTCCTCATTATTTAAAATAATTACATTTAAAAACATTTTTCCCAAAACTTTAAAAAATGTATATAAAAAATTCACTGCACTATTGCACAAGTATTCTAAACATTCAATCAGTAATCTTTTAAATCACATGCAAAAATCTGCAGTAGCTCTCAAGCACTGTCGGTTTTGACAGGGAGAAGAACTATAACTTTATTTTCAGGTCCCCTCTAGTAATGTTCAATCAGCTTCTTGTCTAGGTTCTAGTTAGTCCATTCTTGTCCCAAAAACATCTGTGTTGTTACGGTTTAGTGTTTTAGGTCATTGTTGTATATCAAACCTTAAATCTTGAATACAAACAGACTGAAATAATGAGCACTCTGGAGCAGGTTGGTTTCACAACAAATGCTTCTGTAGTTTTATCCCTTCATCTTAACCTTGATCCTGTCTCCCAGTTCCCACAGCATGATGTATACATCACTGGGCATCACATTATAGATAGAATTGGTCAGATGATGAGCAGTAAGTGGTTATACTTTACCTTCAGGTCATAGGTCATAAACTGCACTCTGATTTCATCAGACTATAAGATTACTTACTTGTGGTTTGAGCGGTCTTAGGAGCGTTTAATTTAGCTAACTATAATTTAGGTAGCATGCATCTTTCACTGAGATGTGACTGTTGTCTGGCCTCATTACCATAAAGGCCAAAATGGTTAAGTGCTGTAAAAAGGTTTGACCTTTTGGAAGGTTTTATAATATTTGCACAGGAACTCTGGAGTCCAGCCACAACAATCCTTAGGACACCTCTCAATCTAAAGCCCCTCTCCTCTGTTTGCTTGGTTTGGTTAGGCAGCCAGCTATAGGAAGGATTGCTGCTGTTTTGAACTTTTTCCATCTATGTATGGAAAAGCCACTGTGCTGTTCTGAAACTTCATAGCTAATGAAATGTTTACAATTCCCAAAATGTTTGCACTGACAAGGCTCTTTTCTGTAATCATTCCCTGCAACAAATATTTGCAACATACTTTGTGGCAAATATAATAATTTTGACAACTTCAACAACATATTCACTGACATGACTGTTTGTAGCTGATCCAATCAAGCCACCACCTTTCCCTCTCAACACGATGAATGTGATGACCCCATTCTGCTTCAAAGACTGGGTGGGGAAGCAGAAGCCTGCACTGGTCAGTGGACAACCTCTGAACATGTTTGGAACTCAGTTTGAGACTGAGGTAAGAAAGAAAACTGCGTGATCTAGTACAAATTCAGTGATCTAGATCTATTTCTACACAGTTGACCACAGCATCTTGGTAAAAAGGGTTCATGTTATTGGGATATCCCATCAAGCTGTTGGGATATCCATTCAGTTGGTTTGCTGAATATCTTTCCAACAGAATCCAGTGTGTGCAGATAGAGGGCTTAAAGTCATCTGTGTTAGCAGTTATCAAGGGGGTTCTTCAAGGGTCAGTTTTAGGCCAAATTTGATTCTATGTATATATAATTAATATTTGTGACAACATTTCTAATTTTCAGTATCATCTTTATGCTGATGATTCTATTACTTACTGTTCCTCATCTTCTGCCTCACTTGCATTATAATATTTACAGTTAACTTTTGACCTCATTGAATTGGTTAAATTGGATTTAAATATGGAAAAAAAATTAATGCTTTTTACAAATGCAAAAGTTTGGTCATCAAACCTCACAAATATGGCAAGTGTCAAGGCACAAAAATTTGACATAAGTACCTATAAGTACCTGGGATAATAAGTTATATATATAAGTTCCTTGATATCTACCTTGACATTCAGGCCACATGTTTTTAAGCTTAAATGAAAATTGGGTTTTTATTTTAGAAATATATTTTTTTATTCTTTTATGGTGATATATATTTTCGTATATATATATTTATAAAATTCTATCATTCTCTTTATTCTAAGGTTGAACTCAGTCTTTAATCTAAGACTAATTTATGATGGCATTCACTTACGGTCTTCTTTGCTGCGTTCTTGGCGAGGTCACTTGATAAAGAGATTTTATCTCAGTAAGATTTAAAGTTTACTTTCATGGTTGTCCAGGTGGTCATGTGACATTAATACTACACAAATTTGATCTGTAGAAATGCAATGTGTGTACACTCGTAGCCCTGTTATAAGCACACACAAACAATATACATCTGAATATTAAATAATCGGCGT
Organism: Tachysurus vachellii; assembly: GCF_030014155.1. Classification (NCBI taxonomy): domain Eukaryota; kingdom Metazoa; phylum Chordata; class Actinopteri; order Siluriformes; family Bagridae; genus Tachysurus; species Tachysurus vachellii. The sequence goes on along the minus strand of NC_083465.1, from coordinate 9,978,731 downwards.
AACTTTTCCCGACATGGCAAATGAAATGCAGGTGAGCGATCTACATGCAAGCTGTTGGTTGCCTGATTTGATTTGTAGGTATTGTCATGTGGCAGACAGTAATGAAAGACAGGGGTTTCTGGGATATCCTTAGAAACAGAATTGGCACATAGCCTGCAGTTTTCATAATACCTAGTTTTTTCAATGCTAAACTGTTTCCTATCGTTAAAAAAATAATAATAATAATTCAATTTATTTGCATTTTGGAATACATTTACAACTTACATTTTTATATGGGCTTTTAAAATGTTCATCGATTGCATTTTACTATGGTTCTCATCTTACTTAGAACGATCAAAGTTATTCAAATATAAAAATAAGTGATTAGTTAGTTTTAAGCAATGCACTGGGGTCTTAAAGGGAAATTTTATTAAAGGTGAGGTGCACGATCTCTGAAAGCATATGTTGACATTTGAAATCACCTAAACAAACACGCCCCTAACCCAAATGGGTGTCACCCCTGTTTTGATAGCTCCACCCCACACATACATACGTAACCCAGGCAGCTATTATGGCGGAACCTGCTTGGGCAGCTGGCCGAGGGGATATTTTTATCAGTAAATGAACCCAATGAGTAATACTATGGTAACACAAATGTGTTTTTGTCGTACTGTGTGTTGTACTGTGAAAGGTTTAGCTCCGTTTAGCTCCAAAGACGACGTTCAACACCTGCTTCTTGCCTTATCGTAAGCCTTTTTTTGCTTTTCGTTTTTATCCGCCATGTCAGTGTTTCAATCTCTTTTGGCTAATGTCAGACATGCGCACTGACATGCCCCTTTCTGCTAATTGGCTACATGTTTGTTTTGTTAGTCGGCCCGACTCAGCTTTCTGAAGCATTTTTTCAAACAACGTGCACCCCACCTTTAAGAGACTGGTAAATAGAATCAAGAAAGGAAAACTGATCATCACATCATACATGATTATTTGATTCTTTTTCAGGTTATGTTGTATGGTCCTGGAGAATCACAGACATCTAAAAGACCTACTGATGGATGGATCTGGCAGCTAGTATATTGCTCAAATTTTCTTCTTTATTTCTTGTGTCACTGTCCATGTTGTCTATCATATGTTTCTTTAACTGCCATTCAATTTAGGAGGGATCTTCAAGCATCTCAATGAATGACCAACACTACAATCTCTCTCAAGGGGACTGTCTTTTGGTACTTGAATCAACAGAGTAAGTTTTATTTGTAAAATTCAGTTAGCAATAGCACTTTTTGGGATAATGTACTAAAAGTCATAGTTTCGGTCTTTACTGATGTGTGTATACTTTACAAGTGTGTATATCTTTGTGTTCTCCTTAGGTATAACTGGAAGAGGGCTGAGAATTGTGTTGCCTTGTATGTTGTTCAAAATCCAGAAAGGAAAAGGCCTTTCTAAGTAGTGGCAGAAAAATGTTTGTCTGTGATCGGATTTAACATTAAGACCTGCTGCTGTAATTGCACAGATGACTGTGCAATTACATTTTAGGAAAAATACAGTATATTGCATTTTATTTTATAGTGTCATGAATGATGAGTACTAGATTTTATTTTTAAAATCACACTATTTCAGTAATGTTCCACTTATGAAATAAACATAATTCCTTGCATTCTGTGTAAATTATTAAAATACTTTATAACTAATAATAATTTTACTGATTATTGGATGAACAATACAGAAACTGTCAAAATAACACTAGACATAATAAGAGTCATATTTGTTAAAAAATAACAGTAATTTCTCCATAATACTATACTCAACACAGTGCCAAAGATGGTAAGGGAGCTAAAAGATAAACCGTATACTGTACCATACTTACAAAATTGCGGTTTAACTGATTCTTGGAATTGCCTTCTGCTTAACTGTAACCACTTCCTTTAAAAACAATCTGGACAAGTCACAGGATAAATGAGAGCAGCCCACGAATTACAACTCCTAAACTTCAGCAAACAATAATCAAAAGATGGGTTCAATGTCAAACTTTGCTGGCTCACTAGGTTACATACTTAAGATACCATGAGTTTAAAACATTTGTTCAGAGTTACAATGAATCACACTACTCTAGAACAAAGTGAGTTAAGCAGATAGTATACAAAAATCAGGAACCTACTTTACCAGAAGACAATATATTCAAATGTAGAGAGTTAAAGCACAAAGAAATGCATGTGATACCACAGTGTGAAATAATCTGGATCACTAATAATTCAGGGTTGTTTTGCAGCTAGTATTTCAGGTCTGATTCCTGTTGGGAACCTGGCAATTTGCATACAGAACAATAAAATTTTGAAGGATCTTGAAATGTTCTGCATGAAAGAGTGTCTTAAGATCCCTCTATAAGTATTCTCCAAACTTAAGAGTCATAAGGCTCTTATTATTCTCTCTGGGGAGTTTTTACCAAATCATTTTAAACCAGTATTCTGGAGGAAAAAAAGATCACATTTTACTGAAATGGTATGTGGACACCTGGCTTGGTACCCATATGTTTCAGTATCAGTCATGTTTATTACTGTTTAAGTGACTGCCATTTGGTTACAAGGGTCTATCACTGGAAAAAAATTTGCAATCATTATATGGAGAAGTGTCAGTTCAAGCAAAAATAGTACTCAATCAAATAAAAAGATTTTTTTAATCTAATAACCACATGCCTCAAATATTTTACATGAGGCACAGTTTCCAGTAAAGACTCTGAACTGATGTGTTAAAACCTGCTGTCCATGTTATACTTTGCTCTCATTAAACACATTTTACTTGAACCTGGCTAAGAATTTTTTAAGGGCACTACAATAAGGGAATCAGAAATTTTTTTTGTGTCAAATCATTTGTGTCACTAAAATATTGAATGCCAAAAAGAGAGATGAATAATATGCATTTTGTAGGGCAAGTCAGGTTTCCAGAGTATAAAATAATCACGTGTGGTTTACTATCATTTGAAAATCATGTCTCAACTTTACCACATTTATTTATTTCCTGTACATCAGACCATCTTAAAACCTCATCCTTTGACCTCATTTACTTGAGGAATAACTTACCTCAGCAAAAACCAAAACCTAAATTTGAAAACTACACTGAAAATGTCATTGCTAAAATATACAAGATGTTTATTTCATTATGTAAATAATGTGGCTTTTGTTATTTTCCGTGACCGAGATATTAACCATAATACTGTTCATTGCCATTTGACTCATTGGCCTACCTGCAGAACATTAAAAGCCTAGAGAACCTGTGCCAGGAGAACAAACCCATCCTGAACATCAGCAAGACAAATGAGTTGATAGTGAACTTCAGCATGAAGTAGAAGAGGAACTACCACTCCCTTCAGATTAATGGGGCACTAGTGGGGAGCGTGAGCATATTACATTACCTTGAGGTTCACATCATATAGGACCTGTAATGACACTTAAACCTTCCCTGTAAGGCAGTGCATCTTAATGGGAAGCATCACAGCCTGGCTTAGGAACAGCTGAGTATATCAGCAGCACTAAGGTCCCTGACCTATATTCTATAGCAAACGGCGGCGGACCAACGCTAGTAATAAAAAATGAAAATGGTATATAAAAATCCTTGACTTTTCTCTTTGCTGTGGTCAGTGAAATGCTTCCACACACTGAAGGCCAACACAGAGAAAATGAGGAACTTGTCTGAAACAACTCCCTCTGGCTCAACCTGATTTTGTACAGCATATATTGTGCACTTATACAATTGTACACTTGTACACTTATTGTGCACTATATTCAAGTCATGCTGTTTGCCACACTTTTCCAATATTAGATTTTTATGTGTTCTATAGGGTATTCCCGATTCCCACCTCCGCCTTGTGTGTGTGGAGTTTGCATGTTCTCCCCGTGCCTCAGGGGTTACCTCCGGTTTCCTCCCCCAGTCCAAAGACATACATGGTAGGTTGATTGGCATCTCTGGAAAATTATCCATAGTGTGTGAGTGCGTGAGTGAATGAGAGTGTGTGTATGTGTCCTGCGATGGGTTGGCACTCCGTCCAGGGTGTATCCTGCCTTGATGCCCGATGACGGCTAAGATAGGCACAGGCTCCCCGTGACCTGAGGTAGTTCGGATAAGCGGTAGAAAACGAATGAATGAATGATATGTTCTATATTTTTTCCTCCTACTTGTATTGAAGTAAATTGTGGCATATGTAAAGGCTATATAAATTCTTTATTTTTAATTTTAATTTTTATTCCATTTTTATGTCAAGTCGAGTCAAGAAGATTTCATTGTTATTTCAACCATATATAGCTGACACAGTACATTTTCAAATAAAACAATGTTCCTCCAGGACATACTTCTACGTAGAACAACACAGAGCTAAGGACTGAAAAGTTATGGGCAGTCGTAAAAAGCATTTAATTACTGTCGTACTGTACAAGTGACCAATAAAATTTGAATTTGACATGTTTCAGTGCTGTTATAGTTCTAGCAGTATAAAAAGGTTTATTAACAAAACAAATAATTTTAACATTAATTAAGTATTCACTCGTATCTTCAGTGTATACCTAATAACATGTTTCTCTGCTAGGAGGGCAGCCATTGCCCAAGGCATAGCATACTCCAAGGTCACAAGTCCCAGGAGATTATATTTGAAATGTGAGTAGTCCCATGGACATGCCTCAAACAGCCTGAGCAAGACCCCCCAGCTGAACTCCCACAGGTATATGAACAAGATGTAAACAGTCAGCCGTAGCAATAAGTGGAAGTGTCTCTGTTGCAGCCATGTGCTCAAGCCCTCCATGAAAAACATAGCTAAGCTATAAATAAGGAGCGACCACAAGCTGGTGTAGCCTGGAAGCTTTTGGTCATGAGTGTAATACCAATTCCAGGTAGCAGTAAATGCCACCTCACACAAACACCCATGCAAGGCATAAACATAGAGACGAGCAAGAGGAGAGAGAGGTGAGGGTGTCAGAGAGGCAAGTGGTTCATTTAGATAATCAGAGGCTCCCACATCGACACCAGGATCTGTTCCAGGAAGAAACAGAGGCGTATTGTTAGTACAAATCAATTTACTATCAGAAACATTCTTTACTGATTATAATTTGTTCTCTATTAACTAGTGGACAAATATATAACATTGCTTAGTAATGACGTTTCTTTTTTAATCATTTCACTGATGATTCACAGTTATGAAGAAGTTATGAAGAAAGTTTAAAAAAAAAAAATTAAGAAAATTTAAAAAATAATATAAACCCAAACTAGGCTTGTATATTAATGGCAGATTAAAAACCTTCAACATGGTTAGCGTAAAAATATGTCAAAATAATAAAATACTTCTCTTGGTATATCTGCATTTGTGTGATCTTGGTATTAGAAATTAATACACTTGAAAATTTCATGAAACATTACTATATCCTCTTTTTTTCAACCACAAAATTTAACACTAAGCTGTTATGAAATAGAACAGTCATTGCCATGAGTGTCTATGCAAGTAAAGGCTTTATGTTTATGCAATAGAATTGTTCCCAAATTTTGGGCAAATGACTCCAAAAGGACTGTGAAGATATCATGAGCCTTCACTCTTGTAACAACACATTCTAATAAATGATTATTTTGAAGTGTGTTTTCTTGACTTCTGTAGTTCCACTGAGTGAAAAATAGCCATTTGTATTGCCTATGTGTCAACAACACCCTAAATCACTTCCTTAAAATGTGGCTTTTTAGAATATTTTTAAAATAGTAGCAAATAGAAATAGCAGTTAAATTCATAGTATTTATAATATTACTTTATAAAAATTCTGAAATGACTCCATTTGTTTCTTTAACCCCTAATTTATCAAACATATATATATATATATATATATATATATATATATATATATATATATATATATATATATATATATATATATATATATATATATATTCATTAATTTTCTACCGCTTATCCGAACTACGTCAGGTCACAGGGAGCCTGTGCCTATTTCAGGCGTCATCGGGCATCAAGGCAGGATAAACCCTGGACAGAGTGCCAACCCATCGCAGGGCACACACACTCTCATTCACTCACACCGGACAATATTTCCAGAGATGCCAATCAACCCCCGAGGCACGGGGAGAACATGCAAACTCCACACACACACAAGGTGGAGGTGGGAATCGAACCCCCAACCCTGGAGGTGTGAGGCGAACGTGCTAACCACTAAGCCACCGTGCCCCCATATATATATATATATACTTATGTCCAGATACTTATAGTTTTTACATACATTGAAGAAATTATGATTGCAATATTATTTCATTATAATAATCATTTTCCTAATTACTCTACACAGTTACACAATTCCCTTTAACAATTGCCACTTGACACAATTTCAAAACTATGAGTTTAATATGAGTCAGTAATCTTCCACAGGAAGTGCGTGCGAGGTTTTTGACTGCTATAAAGTGTCAGGTATTAAACGTGTGTTAACTGGGTTACTGACATCACTGCTCATTCATACCTTTATAATCTATGGACGTGTGTGAGGGAATAACAATACTATAAAATAAATTGTGTATAAACATAATAGTAAACTGAAAAAAATAGATAGATAAGAAATAGAGATAGTAAAATAGATAAGCCATGGGCCTAAAACTGTTGTTTTAATTGTGTATGTATACACAAGTCAAAATAGTGACTTGTATGTTGAATGTCTGAACGAAAACTAAAATTATTGTCTCATAAATATTTGTAATTAAATATAAATTTATCGATATTCAATGCTATCATATATTTACAATGAATGATCATGCATGCATATGACAGTTTAACTTCAAGAATGCAGACGTTTAGTTTACCACAGAATAAAATATATTCACATTGAACATTTACTGCTACTCACTATTTGACTGCCTCTTTCTCGGATACAGGGTTTTGGATTCCATCTCTGTGTCAGTTCCCTTCATCAGTGTGCCACAGCTTTCCACATTTTCCTGTTCATCTGTGGACTTTATGTTGCCTGAGCTAAACATTAAGCCAGAGCATGCTAGAGACATCCCTGCCTCAGATTAAGGCTTTTAAACATAGAGTAGAGATGAAAACAACTTAGGTCACATCTTTATTGTGTGCATGAGAGAATAAGAGTAAATAAAGATGATATAATGAATATGGCATATATAATGAAAGTTGATCGTTCTTTGACATTTCTAATACTAAGGGAATATATATGCTTGTAGGTTGTATTTTTTTATACACTACAGACCAATGTGTGGAAATATATTTTGTTCTTGTCAACTGATAATAACCATCACAAAAAATGTTTTTCCTTTGGTTAACACATTGAGTTTTTTTTTTATCAAAAATATATACAGTGTGCAGTGATGTGCTCCTACTTTAACAGTAATAAAAGTTTTTATGGGTTTTATAGATAACAGTCCCTTATGTTGACTATCATGTAATGATTAACTCTTTAATTTACTAACTCTGGTGATATGTGATCACCTAAATGTGATAAATCAGGCTAGCGATAAAGGATGTCAACTAAGTTCAGGTTTCTACAAATTGTTTGACTAAAAGGATGTCGATGTTCACACACATATGTGCATAGGCATGTGTTTTGTTGTTTGAGTTCCTTATTAGGGTTCAGCCCTAGAGCTGTGTTTGGAAAGAAAGTTCTGCTTCTCAAAGAAAAACTAAGAGACATCACATGATAAAACCAAACTTTGCAAACAAAAATGTTTCCATAAAGAAAAAAAAGGAAAAGAATAATGCAATGAGGCAAATGGTTGATAAAAGGCATTGAATAACTTGAGTTACTGGGGATCAGTGTCCAGCAAACTTTTACATACACAAATAAACATGCACACACACATTCACACCCATACTCACACAAAAATACACATCCTGTACATCTCTTCTTTCACACACGGTGTCAAAAGACTGCAATATCCTGTGTATAATTTCTAATATACAACTCAAAGTGTTATGCAAAGATCTTTTCAAAGTCTGTTTTAAATATGAAGCTTGGCATGCAACACTGACAGATAGAGGCTTGTTGACATGTAGAAATATTTTTATTTATATTGATTGAATTATGTAAGTGACTTGTCCCAAATACGTTTGAATGGGCAGGTTTGTAGAGAATGACATGCAATGATGAGGTTGTGTTTTCATATTTAATATAAAATGTCATATTTAATCCCTTTCTCTTTTTCTTCTACATCAATAATAATAATAATAATAATAATAATAATAATAATAATAATAATAATAATAATAATAATAATAATAATAACAACCATTATTATTATTATTATTATTATTATTATTATTATTATTATTATTATACAAATACAATACAAATATATGTTAACACAAAATAATACAGACAGACACAGACACAGATGGGCACAGAGAGCCAACAACCTGTCTCTGAATGTTGATAAAACTAAATAGATTGTTGATTACCTCAGGACAGTACAGAGCGACCACTCTCCACTGAACATCGACGGATCATCTGTAGAGATCATCAAGAGCACCAAATTCCTTTTTGTTCATCTAGCGGAGAACTTCACCCGGTCACTCTACTTCTTATGAAAGCTGAGGAAAAACCCATCTTTCTCCCCTCATCCTGAATATGTTTTGCAGAGAGACCATTGAGGGCATCCTGAGCAGCTGCATCACTGTATGGTTTGGGAACTGCACCATCTTGAAGCGCAAGGCCCTGCAGCGGATAGTGAGGAGAGCTGAGAAGATTATTGGACCCTCTCTTTCCTCTATCACAGACATTTACACCTCATGCTGCATCCACAAAGCCAACAGCATTGTGGATGACCCCACACACTCTTCACCCTCCTGCTGTCTGGAAAAAGGTACCGAAGCATTCAGGCCCTCACGTCCACACTGTGTAACAGTTTCTTTCCACAAGCCATCAGACTCCTCAATAACTGAACTGAACTGTACCGAGCACAATACACACACACACACACACACACACGCACAAACACACATGCGCACTCAACGGTATGAACTGCACTACCTACACCAAATACACACTCTTCCAATATACACTCTGCCATGTACACAGCACCATGCATATCAAACTGTTTACATGCTGTTTTTGCTCTTTGCACATGCTGTCTTTCAGTCGATTGCTGTTTTGCACAATTCATTACAATACCTCACGTAACTGCTATATAAGTGCATATAAAGTGCATATAAGTGTTCATTCCAGTATTTCTGCACATGCAATACAGAACATATAGTATTTACACTGGTCGGTGCTGCTTTTTTGTTTTGTCTTTTGTCTTGCACTGTTTGCACCAGGTTGCACATATGCACTTTATGTGGACCATATGCAGGATGCAGGACCTGTTATGGTTGGTGACTTGGTGAGAAATGCCAGACAGTGTCCTGCACCATTGAGAGCATGCCTACCTGGAACCATCCCAACCTGGTTTGGTAACAGCACCAAGCAGGATAGACAGGCTCTCCAGAGGGTTGTCTGATCAACTTAGTGTACAAGCCACACTGAGCTCCTTTACTTTGCTTCTATCTACAGCAAGCAGTGCTGGACCAAGGCCAGGAAGCTAATGGTGTCTTCTACAGAAAGAATGAGGAAGCACTTCTTCTTACAGGTCTTTTAGACCCTCAACAAGGAAAATACATAAAACAGCTCTGAATTTTCTGGACTTTTATGCACAACACCCACTACCTCAATATGATTTTGTACACATATTACATATATTGCACACATCTGCACTTTATTCACAGTAGTCATTTGCAAATCAGAGGCGAGTGCTTCTAGCTAAGCACAAGAAGGCATGAAGAGATGCATAAATCATAAAGGAGTGCTTTTTCCTCATCTCTTAAATGATGCCTTAACATCACCACACATACACACACACACACACACACACACACACACACACACACACACACACACACACATGCACTGTAGATATTTTGGTTCACAGTGATAATACAGTGAGATAAAAACATTTTCTGCTAGCATTGCTGTGGACTGTTTTGATTCTTGATGTGTTTGCACTTTTTTTTATAGGGCAGGATGTTTAGTAATTTGTTCTGCTGTGTGTTGAAATACTTTCTTATGCATTTGAGGGCATATGGCATCACAGCAGCTATTTCCTGTGAAGTAGCGCCTGGCTGAATTTCTATTTCTATCTATAGAATTATATTTCATTCAAAATTAAATGAAGTTTTTCATAAACAGTGCTTGTGTTCTTTCATGCTGTTGTGAAATTTGTCACAAGTAATTTGTCTTGGTTCACATCCGATTTACTTTAGATTACATTCTTGATAAACGTGATAAGTAACAGTAACTTCCTGTATGTCAGGAATTAGTTAGACAGCCCCCTCTAATTTAGAGTCATTTTATGGTTATTAGTCTACCTGCTGCTCAATCAACATTATTAACTTTATTTAACATTATTAACTATTGTTAGCAACTTCATTTTAAATCCATCACAAGGTTCTTTTGATTAATGCATCCAAAAAGTGAAAGTACAAAAGTACTAAATATTAGTGTGAGTTTTGTTTATAATTAATGAAGGTTTAGATCAATGACTTCTCTCTTTACTGTGACGTATCATTGCGGGGGGAGTAAGCTTGCATAAAAGTGATTGCAGTTACAGTTTCCTGTCTTTACTCAGCCTTGGAGGAGTGACTAAGCGTAAACATTTTTATCTAGTAAGTAACAAGTTTCTGTGAGATATGCACTGAAATACTTACAAAAGAAGCAGTAAAAGTTTTTATATGGAATATATAAATCAGAATTTTTAATGTCTGTGTATATGCTAATAAACGATTCTACAATCTTTTGAAACTCTAATCTTTTTGGATTACACTATAAGAAAGTATTTGTTTCTTTGTATTATGTGTTGGAATTGTTCTTAATAATGCTAACATTAGTTTAGTTGTGTATTATTAATGTAGGTTAATAGTTTTTATATTTTTGTCTAACTTATTCATTAGAATGTTACATTTAAATAACCAAAACAATTATTCTTGGATGAACATTTCAAAGAATATAAATATTTGCTTTACATTTGTGGGATATTAAATTGTTGGCAGGACTAAATATTGTGTTGTACAAACGTTTTTTATACATTCTTAAGTTTAAATGTTGCACAATTTCCTTTTTGCTCTGTTTTGACAGATCTGTAGATAAGCTGTATTCCAAAAGAGGAAGTGGAATTCACACTTACAGAGACGTGAACACAGAAGGACTGTTAAGAAACTATCAGAGTCAGCTTTTGAAATCTCATTAATACCATGCAGTACAATAACACTACTTGTAATCCAACAGGAAAAGTGGTGCCCTCTGTTCTCCCTTATTTACTTATCACTGAGCTCCTACTTGGCCTGCCAGGAAACTTGATGGCTCTGTATATCTTCTGTCGCCACCTTCGATCTTGGAGACCCAATATCCTGTTTCTATTTAACTTGCTCCTGGCTGATTTTTTCCTCTTGGTGAGCATGCCATTTCGGATTGATACCTATCTACATTCTGAAATCTGGCTGTTTGGTAATGCATGGTGCCGGATCAACCTCTTCATGCTAGCAGTCAATCGGTCAGCAAGCATTGGTTTCATGACCACTGTGGCTGTGCATCGATATTTTAAAGTAGTCCATCCACATAATAAAATCAACTTCATTAGCTCACGCCAAGCTGGATGGATCGCTGGTTTCATCTGGGGTGTTATAATCTTAATGAGGCTTCCACTGCTGATTGAGGACCAAATGAATATTGAGGAAAGAGATCCTGTCTGCCGGAGTTTTAACAGCAAAAATGTCACATTTGGTCTACAGTTACACCAAGCGATATATGTTGCTGAGTTTTTCCTCCCTCTATTGGTACTAATATTTTGCTCCATTCGAATTTCCTGTATATTACGACAACGGCAGCTGAACAAAGAGAAGAAGGTGCGACAGGCTATCAACACTGTCCTAGTGATTGTTGGGGTTTTTATCTTTTGCTTCTTCCCTGGAGTTGCCACAGGACTGATTGCACTCTATTTTAAAACAAATTTGACTACATACTGCAATGCTTACAAAGTATTCAGTCAGCTGTTCGTCTTGTCCATCGGGTTCACATACCTGAACAGTGCCCTGGATCCTATCATCTACTGCTTCTCAAGCTCCATGTTCCGAAACTCACTAAAATCTTCGATCAATCGAGTTGGAATTGTGCAATTACAGCTAAGCCGTCGAGCTAGCACAGTGAATGGCAGCGAAAGCTAAGTAGCTGTTGATTTATGAATGGAAACAATTATTTTGCAAATTATTATTCTTTTTTTTAAATTGCCTTCAAGTATTAAAACGCACACAACAATTTCCTTTTATAAGACTAGTCCAATAGATGTATGTAGGTGTGGGCTAATGCTTCCTTTTTTAATGCTTTTCTAAAGCTCATTCCTAAAGCACATGACAAAATATCCATTTAAACATGAACTCATGAATTAAATATGAACTCATTGATGAATGAGATTTAAAGAGGTGCGTTACCACAAGAAGTAAAGCTTAGTATGAGTTTAATAATAAAGTATTTCTAATATGTTTATGTAAAAAAATAATCTCCAACAAAAATATTTGAGATGGTGTGGAGTGCTCACGCCATCATTCACAGAATGAATAACAACATTTTGAGTGAAACAATGAGAGAAACAAGTGGTATCAATAACTATTCAAAATTATTTTTTAGCAAAATTATGAATCAGAATAATGCATATTTTGGGAAGGAAAGCAGGCCACTGGCCACTAGAACGTATTGTAAATGCCTGAAAGCTCAACTGTATGCATCTGTATATATAAAATACATATCAGCAATGACTTTTTATGAAGCTGACCAGTTCTGTTACTGATATTTTATTATTATACCTGTCATGTTCCATCAGCCATTGAAATGCAATGAGATATCATATGTATTTGTAAATAAATAATAATATTCTAAAGCAATAAATAATGCACAAGCAATTCTACATTACCAATTCTATTTTGTTTTTATTCATAAATGTTTGTGTACAACTTTCAAATTCTCTGTAACTTGAAGGCTGAAACTCAGCTGAATAATCAGCCTCCTGAAGACTGTGGCAGTTCATCGATATCGTAGTGGGCAATCAGCCACAAAAATTCATCTGGGCTATGGAAATATTCACTGCAACTCTATTGGCACTCGTTTTTTATTTATTTATTTTTTTGCTGTCACTTTAGTCCTTTTAGATCAAGCAATCAGAGTTCATAGACTACTTTGCTATCTTTGAGTCCTCAAGATTTCAGCTCTCAATCTTTCTGTATTTAATATTCATTTTAAATAAAATCTTAAACAAGTATAGTTAAACTTTATTTGCTTAGAAACAACTAAGTCAGATAAACATTTTTTGAAAAACTAGCGAAATCTTCTCACCTGATAGACCTTTAATTGAACTGCCACTATCTCACATAAGTGACCTTACAGGCTCTGGAGACACATTATTTATTTATGTTCATGACTGGAATTAGTATACTTTTAAGGAAAAATACATATTGGAATCGGTTGTGTGTGTATGTCTGTTGTGACCTGAGTAGGGGCAGATCGTGGCCTAATGGTTAGAGCGTTTGACTCCTAACCCTAAGGTTGCGGGTTCGAGTCTCGGTCCGGCAATACCACGACTGAGGTGCTCTTGAGCAAGGCACCGAACCCCCCAACTGCTCCCTGGGCGCCACGTCATAAATGGCTGCCCACTGCTCTGGGTGTGTGTTCACAGTGTGTGTGTGTTCACTTTGGATGGGTTACATGCAGAGAACAAATTCTGAGTATGGGTCACCATACTTAGCAATATGTCACGTCACTTCACTTCACATCTTGTGAAATTTCAGGTTGATGAATTAAGGGAAAAAGTGTGTTCTGAGCCACCTGTTTTGTAAACAACAATTTAGAAGATTTTCTTCCTTTGTTTGCACTCATTGTGTATTTTCTTAAAATTCTTAAAACAGGCTAAAATAGTTTGCTCTTCAGCTAGATAATGCTAAATGTTATTCTATTACCATTTAGTACTTTAAATAAGACTAAAGTTAAAGTGTTACTAAAGTGTTAAAGTTAGTAACAGCAGTCACTGTTGGGCCCTTGAGCATGGCCCTTATCCCTCAACACAAAAAAAACCCCACTACATTCAATAGGTAGCCATTTTCCCAAGTGAACGAAACTACAGGAACCAAATGGGAAAAGTAAGTAAACCCTTACTAGACGTAACCCTTACTAAAAGTGAACACATACTCATCATGTGACCAGTAAGGCTCTGGAGACACATTATTTATTTATGTTCATGACTGGAATTAGTATACTTTCAGGGAAAAATACACATTGGAATTGGTTGTGTGTGTATGTCTGTGTCACAACCTGGGATGGAAGGAGACAGACCCTATGCAGGATAGCTTCAAATGAAAGGGGTTTAATAAATAATGACGACAAAGACAGAAATGACGATAACTGAAACAATACAAATGACAACACTTAACAATGACTAGACATGACAAAATGGGTAAACGTAACTAATGATTCCGCTCTGCCATTGGCAACGCAGCTCACTTAAACATAAAAAACAATGATGACACAATAAGGATCAGGTGTGACGACAGGGAGGAGCAGACGAAGGCGGGGCAGACACGTGACGAGGAACGACAACAAATGCACATGGCCAAAAAGTCCGGGCTGAGTCCTGACAGTCTGTTGTGACCTGAGATTTTTTTTTTGTTTGAGGCTATTTGTTTCTTTATAGAAATTGATGAGAATTGTTATTAGGACCTGATAAATAAAAACATAGAACTGAAGGTGGGTGTACTTGACTGTACAGAGGCTTTATTAAGAATTCTTTATGTACATATACAAAATAAAAGAATAACAATGTAATAAGATAGATTATATTAGAGTTGAGGAAATGGGAGATTTAAAATTGTGTTATGAGCTCAGGTATTTTTAACAACAATTTATCAATATACAATATATTGCCAAACTTTTTGGGACACCCCTCCAACTCATTGCACTCAGGTGTTCCAATCACTTCCATAACCACAAGTGTATAAACACAAGCATCTAGGCATGCAGACCTCTACAAACATTTGTGAAAGTATGGGTCGCTCTCAAGAGCTCAGTTGCCTATGGAGGCGCGGAATGCTTGTCCTATGTCATCTGGTCATGTCATGTTTTGTCGAGTCCTTGTCCCAATAAATTCAGTTTATTTTACGCTATCCTGCATTTCGTTTTTTTTATCCCCGCACTACGGTGGCCGGGAAGTGCAAAACAAATTAACAAATCCGAAAACACATTAACAAATCCCAAAACAAATTAACAAATCCCAAAACAAATTAACAAATCCCAAAACACATTAACAAATCTGAAAACAAATTAACAAATCCCAAAACAAATTAACAAATCCCAAAACACATTAACAAATCCCAAAACAAATTAACAAATCCCAAAACAAATTAACAAATCCCAAAACACATTAACAAATCTGAAAACAAATTAACAAATCCCAAAACACATTAACAAATCCCAAAACAAATTAACAAATCCCAAAACAAATTAACAAATCCCAAAACAAATTAACAAATCCGAAAACACATTAACAAATCCCAAAACACATTAACAAATCCCAAAACAAATTAACAAATCCGAAAACACATTAACAAAACCCAAAACAAATTAACAAATCCGAAAACACATTAACAAATCCCAAAACAAATTAACAAATCCCAAAACAAATTAACAAATCCCAAAACAAATTAACAAATCCCAAAACAAATTAACAAATCCCAAAACACATTAACAAATCTGAAAACAAATTAACAAATCTGAAAACAAATTAACAAATCCCAAAACACATTAACAAATCCCAAAACAAATTAACAAATCCCAAAACACATTAACAAGTCAGACAACCTGGAAGCGGTTGGTATAGTTTGTGAATGGAAACTTACCATCATTGGACGAGACACCTTTCATTCACCTTTATATCTTTAATGACAGGTGTCTTGTCCAATGATCGGTAAGTTTCCATTCACAAACTATACCTACCGCTTCCGGGTTGTCTGAATCGGTGCACGAAACACATTAACAAATCAGAAAACACATTAACAAATCAGAAAACACATTAACAAATCAGAAAACAAATTAACAAATCAGAAAACACATTAACAAATCAGAAAACACAACGACATTTCAGACAACCCGGAAGCGGTTGGTATAGTTTGTGATTGGATTGTCACCTGTCACTCAAGGTATACAGGAAGTACAACGGTCTGCCGCAAGGAAAAGTTGGAATGTGTCTGTAAAGTCCTTACTGTGGATTCAAATTCGATGTTTTGGCAAATTTCTGCAGTTCCTGTGGAAAAAATCTTCAGGTTTTACAAGAGACACAGCAGAAATCCATTCAGCCGAAGCCAACGGATGTCACAGGTATTACCTTAGGTTCGCTAGCTATAACAGAGCTAGAACTTATTTTCTATTTCCAGTAGCTGTGTGTATAATGAATATAAAGAGTTAGTTTGTGATCAGTGATGACTTTTAAACTCGCCCATAGGTAAAGGCACGGACTCAACACCTGTACTATCAACTTTAAGTCAGTTTTTGGAATATAGAAAACTGAAAGCTGGGGAAAGAACCAACTTTCCTTTGGGCAAGAAATGTGTAAGCAGAAAGGAGGAGAAGAAAGTCCAGGTCAATGATCATATTTAAGTGGCTGTTTAGCGATGGTTTGTGAATGGCACATTTGTTATAGTGATGTTGTTGGTACTCTTTTCTTTACAGGTTGTCACTACAGAATGGCTGCATAAAACCACAATGAGGGAAAACGATCCCGTTATTCACAAATCCACTTGTAAATGCAAGTGAAACCCTCATTATGGCTGAAAAAATATTGAAAGACTTCAATAAAGACATGGAGGAAGGACCCTATGTACTTCTGTACCCAGATAGCTCAGAGGTCATTAATGTTCCTGGGACATCGAGGCCCTTTACACTGAAGGACTATAAAACAGAAATTGGAAAACCTTATGCAAGGATAAATTTGTTTCTTTGCAGAAGGAAGGACATTGGAGGTTAGTTTGCCATATTTAAAGTATTGTTTATGTTTAGGGTAATAACATGGTTTGTTCTGTGTCTAGGAGAACAGGAAGTCAGTTCAGAATCAGACACAGAAGTTATCATAAGGACACAAAATCCTGAGAGATCTAACCTGGCTGACACACTGGTAATGTCAATAAATCCAATTTATTTTCAATTGTTGAAAAATGTCTGTATAAACTGATTATATTTTTTTCTTTCAGCCTTTGCATACAAGCACATCTGAAAAAAGTATGGATAATAAAATGTAAGATCTTTTTAATCTTGTCATGGTTCATGCTCACTATAAAAGCAGAACAAATAAATACTTTCAAATCTTAAATGTCTGATTACATCTGCGTCTGTTTTTTGTCTGTAGTGATTGTGCTCCAGGAAGTGAAGTGCAGGTTAGTTTTAATAGTGGTTTAAGTACATTAATCTGACTAACATGCCATATCTAACATGATCTCTGGATACTACTGCCATGCATACCATGTCGTTTTCTAAATATAATATTTGTTGATAAAGTCTGATTTCTGTTTTAAGCTTATACTCTCAGATACAGAGGATGACCAACCAAGTACTTCAGATCATGTTACAGCAGAAAACCACTGTTACAGGTTTGTTTGGTTCACTAAATATTTTCTTTATGTACTTAAATAGAATTTGCATGGTTATGTATTTGTTCCTGCTGCCTGCTTATTGGTAGAGAATACATGGACATTTATGCACCTGTGATTACTGAAGAGGATGATGAGTTTGAAACTACAGCACACTGTCTTGACGTCCCAGAACCAATAGAGTAAGCTGCAAAAGTATGTTTAATGGAAAATATAAAATACTGATTACATTGTTTTAAAACTCACTGTTTTCACACTTTAGGGAACAAAGCAGTTTAACAGCTCCTGACATTATTGCAAATCTGGCTCTTGCCATTGATCAAAAAAGTGTCAGCAGATTCAACATTATGAGATCCAATGTGTGGGATGGGGCAGTCAGAGGATTTAAACGTGTCTAATACTCGGAATTCAATGACATGTTTGTGAAGTTCTCTGATGACGCTGGCACACTTGAAGAGGGCCTTGATACAGGTGGACCAAGGCGAGAACTTCTCACTTTGCTGATGAGTTCCCTGCAGTATCGACCCATTTTGATGGACCTCCCAGTAGTCGCTACCTGGTTTACAATTCAGTTGGTATGTACTTTAACATAAAAAGTTGTTTGCTTTAGAAGCAGAAACCGGTTACTGAAAAGTTATGTGTAACAAACTCATTTTTGGTATTTGCTGTGGCTTTACCTTTGACAGCTGTTAGGGAGGATGAGTATTTTTTGGCAGGAAAAATGATTGCTGTGTCGATAGTGCATGGAGGACCAGGGCCCCATTTTCTTTCAAAAGACCTGGTAAACCACATTGTAGACCATCCCTCATTCAGTGCCACTTTGAAAGATGTCTCAGATGAGGGTATAGTGAAAGTGCTGGAAGAGGTATGGAAATAGACATAACTCAGAGGATTAGTAGGAAGGTTACTAAACTATTTATTTAAGAAATTTTAGGATTGTCAGTAACAAGTGTAAGAACCTTTCCTAAGTATTTAATGAAAGTTTAATTATTTAACTTAAATATTCAAAAAAGAATAATTTGTTAACCAAATCACTTTTGTTGATTATCTTCTCAGATTCAGAATGCAGCTACTTTGGAGTCACTACAAGATGTTATTTTTAAAAATAGCACCCTGCTCCAGACTGCTGGGTGTTTTCGACATGTGTCGAACATTAAAGAAAAACATACCATTCTTGAAGAATATGTCAGGTGGTATGTTCATTCATTTTCTACCGCTTATCCAAACTACCTCGGGTCATGGGGAGCCTGTGCATCATTGGGCATCAAGGCAGGATACACCCTGGACGGAGCACCAACCCATCGCAGGGCACACACACACACTCTAAACACAATTTTCCCAGAGATGGCAATCAACCTACCATGCATGTCTTTGGACCAGGGGAGGAAACTGGAGGAAACCGAAACCCCGAGGCACGGGGAGAACATGCAAACTCCACACACACAAGGTGGAGGCGGGAATCGAACCCCGACCGTGGTGGTGTGAGGCGAACATGCTAACCACTAAGCCACCGTGCCCCCCTCAGGTGGTATGTGATTGACAGAAACCATACTCTTATTAAAAGTTAATCACCACAAAATATATACCTACCACTATATGTTTGGTTTTAAGATATATATTTAATTATACATATTTAATTATTAAATTGTCCTGTTTTTCACAGCTTTTCACTAAACAATTAACTGTTTATTATATATATATTATATATATATATATATATATATATATATATATATATATATAATATATATATATACGTACAAACACGTGTGTGTGTGTGTGTACATATATATATATATATATATATATATATATATATATATATATATATATATATATATATATATACATACAATACCTGTTACAAGCCTGTTAATAAGACAACCTAAATTCTGACTGCTTTGACAGATTTAAAGATGGACTTGCCACTCTAAACTTTCTGACAGCACTTCAGAACCATCAAAGTGTTTTGGCTCCTTTCCTTTCCCACACTGAGAAGAAGCTGACCCAGAAGGTAGCAACCAGAGGCAAAAAGAATCCAAGACACTTTGCTTTTGGTCAGACTATCTCCTCGACTGTGAAGGTTTGTTATTTGTGCTTAAAAATAGATATTCTGGGTTTTTTTTTGGTGAACTGGTGAAATCTTTAAACCAATAAAAAAATCAGAACACAATTTTTGGGTAAATAACTTCTTTAATGAAAAACCTGAGTCTTGTTTTTTTGTTTGTTTTTTTAGAACATCAGACTGAAGTGTCATTGAAGAACGTACTTATCGTTTCTACCGGCCTGACTTCACTTCCTCCTGCTGGAATTACACCACGTCCTTGCATTGTGTTTCTGGCCAGTTCACCCTTCCCAATGGCAAATACATGTGCAAACACCATCAAGTTACCACACTTGGACACCTACAGTCTTTTTCAGGCTCAAATGGATTTTAGAATCCAGAACTCTCCAGGTTTTGGATGTATTTAAATAGCCATAATTGAAAATGTTGAATTTTAATGGCATCAATTTCACATCCTGAGTATCATGGACATGAGCCAAAAATAATACATGCGATAAAAATCTAACAAAAAAAGAAAAAAATAGTCCGATTTTAAAACAATAGTTTTTTCCCCCAAAATACTGCTGAAGTTTGCTTTAGTTAATTATTATCATTTTTTTTACTCAGTTTATATTCATGCTTTAGTTTTTATCCTCATTTCCAAGTCTGTTTTTGCTTATTAGAATTATGAAGAGACTCATGCAGGCCATGGGCAAGTTAAAAGTTTCTCTTGCTCTTCTGATTCTAACCTGACAGCTCCTTTGTAGACAGTCAATTAGTTTTAATAACGTGTTGAGAATTTGTAAGTCTTTGTTTTTAATTATGATACACGTTTGTCATGTTTTTATTACCACAATATTCATGATGTGAAATTGACACCATACAGTGTTTTTTCTTAGTTGTCCTTAGGTTGTACTCTGGTTCCTGTATGTTTGTTATTATTATTATTATTTTTTTTTTTTAAGAAAATTGATGTTCAAAGACCAGTTGTTACCTTTGATGTGAAATAAAGTTGTAATGCTTCGTCACAGTTCTCTGGCCACTGTAATCGAGTATGTTGCATTGCAAACTCTAGATATTCCCGAATGTTTTTATCGCCACATAACTGAGGTGTCAGCCTGGATTCAGGAAAAGCAGATAACATGATTTCCTCAACTGCAAAGCCACAGTCCCTTGATCCTGACCTGCAAAAAGATAGATTTCTGTGAAAATGTATTTAGCAGATACATTTATAAAATATAACCGTTGTAGTTTTGTATTTTAAACAACCTTTTATAATTAGATTAATTATGAAATGCAGTTTTACAGATATGATTTGCTGACCTGTGTGGTAGATGATAGAGTTCACTTGGTATACCTCCAGGACACATTGCAAGTCTGGAGGGCCTAATCCTGTGCTTATTCCAGAGTTCTACAAATTCATCCAGAACACAATGCTCTTGCAGAACATTTTGGAAGCAGAACTGAAGCAGGCACTGGTGTTCGATGCTACCATTGAAGTGACCTTCATTCCTGAGATCCCCAAACAGTTCTATCCAGAACTGAGCCCTACAACAAACGACCAAATACAAAAATCACATCATACAATAATTTATTCTTATGTAATTTTGTGTGACAATTTAATTTAAATAAATGTCATAATGCATAACTATTACACTAACCACTAAGGCATCAAACAAACTAAATTTTCAGTCTTGGAAAAAAGCTTAAGAATATGAAGTCAACACAAAGCTTAATTTTCTAAAGCTGGACCACCAAGATTCAATGCGCTGATTGCTAACTGATGTACCATACATATGGCTTCTTGAGCCAGCATAGTAGTCTGTATGGTGATGACGGAGGGTGCACTGTACCGCTGCCAATATACCATTTTCTGTTCCACAGTCCATTCGTAGTCTCATAGGAGTAACACCAATGTGTTGTACACAAGTAATGAAGTTGTGTGCAATTACGGCAGGATCATTGTTAGTTGGCCCACAATTAAGCCACAGGACACGTCTCGAAAAACTGTCAATGCATCCTTATAAAGCGAAACCAAATGGCTTTAGTTTATCATAACCATCCACATGCCACAGATAGTTTGATCCCATGGAATGATAAGTACGTCGAACAAATCTACGACGTCTCCTTTGCTCTGTCTGAAATGTCGTTGTGTTTTCTGATTTGTTAATGTGTTTTCTGATTTGTTAATGTGTTTCGTGCACCGATTCAGACAACCCGGAAGCGGTAGGTATAGTTTGTGAATGGAAACTTATTGATTATTGGACAAGACACCTGTCATTAAAGATACACAGGTGAATGAAAGGTGTCTCGTCCGATGATGGTAAGTTTCCATTCACAAACTATACCAACCGCTTCCAGGTTGTCTGACTTGTTAATGTGTTTTCGGATTTGTTAATGTGTTTTCGGATTTGTTAATTTGTTTTGGGATTTGTTAATGTGTTTTCGGATTTGTTAATTTGTTTTGGGATTTGTTAATGTGTTTTCGGATTTGTTAATTTGTTTTCAGATTTGTTAATGTTTTTTGGGATTTGTTAATTTGTTTTGGGATTTGTTAATTTGTTTTGGGATTTGTTAATGTGTTTTGGGATTTGTTAATTTGTTTTGGGATTTGTGTGGTGTAAAGCACCTTGGCCCCTTATTTTCAGTGAAAGGAATTCTTAATGCTAGCATACCAAGACATTTTGGGCAATTTCATGCTCCCAACATTGTGGGAACAGTTTGGGGATGTCCCCTTCCTGTTCCAACATGGCTGTGAACCAGTGAACAAATCAAGGTCTATAAAGACATATATCATCAAGTTTGGTGTGGAGGAACTTGACTTGTCTGCACAGAGTCCAGCCCCAACCCGATAGAACACCTTTGGAATGAATTAGAGCAGAGACTTCTTGTCCAACATTAGTACCTGACCTCAAAAATGCACTTTTAGAGGAATGGTCAAAAAATCCCATAAACACACTCTTGAACCTTGTGGAAAGCCTACCTTGAAGAGTTGAAGCTGTTATTGCTGCAAAGGGAGGGCCAGTGGTTGAGTTAGTCTCTGAAAATCTCATTAATGTATGTCTGGAGCACTGAAATAGTCAGGCAGTATGGCATCATATGGATCCTGGCATCCAAGGCCTCTATGGCCTTGGTTTCAGAGATGGAGATAGGATAGACTTGGCTCCTGGGAGGCAATGTGTTAGGTGATAGTTTAATTAGATAATTACTTCTAGGAGGTTGAGATAATCCTAGGGAATGTCTGTGACCTTGCTGGATGCTAGACTCTCAATGTTGGTGGAGCAACATGGGTAGTGTTATTTGGAGTGTTATGGTGGATGGCTTAGTGAGTGATGAAGCCATCCCCTATAGGCTGACTCACCATGGTGGTCCTGAAGGGGGCAGGGCAAGGAACCGTTGGCAGGTTTAGTTCTTGAACGAGCTGGTGATGGATCATGGTGACAGTGGATCTGTAGTGAACCAAGGCTGAGAGAAATGATGATGAAAAACATAGCATATACAGACAGGCAATAAGATACTGAAAGGACAGGTGTCCATGCCCACCTTGGGGTTTGGTGGTCCTGGTTTTTCAGGCAGACAGTACAGTGGTGTCCAGGCTGTCTGCAGTAAAAACATAGATGCTGTTGTAGATGATGTTTGCACTCCTCAGTAGACACTGAGTATCAGTGGCTTGCAGAGATGTAAGTGGCTTGGTGGCCTAACTCTTGGTAGGCTACCAAGTGTTCACCCTGATGGGCTATGAGGGCCTGAAGCTGCAAGACAGCTGCTAGATTCATCTGTGGAGAAGTATTCTGTAATGAATTTCCAGAAACAGTAGGTACAGAATCCTGAGTATTTCTTGAAACAATTGTGTCAGCAACGCGGAGATAAAACAGACCAAAATGCAGGATAACATAAAATAAACTAAATTTAGTAACTAAAAAACACAAAACAGGGACAAGACTCGACAAAACATGACATGACCAGATGACATAGAAAGACAGACGACTAGGATTCCGCACTGCCATAGGCAACGCGGCACGGTTAAATACACAAGACAATTAACACATGAGGAACAGGTGTGCAGAGGCAGGGAGTAAGTAAACAAGGGCAGGGCAGACACGTGACACAGAACATAAATGACAGCACGTGGCCAAAGTCCCCCCACGAGGCACGGCTCCCGATGCGCCAATCCCTTATCAACCCATATCCGAGGGGGCCACAATCCCGATGAGATCCAAGAGGGGGGGAGCAAGGCAAACGGCGAGGCATATGGGGGAGCAAGGCACACGGCGAGGCAGGTGGGGAGAGCAAGGTACATGGCGGCACAGCCAGAGAGGGCCGCGCGAGGTCCACAGCCGAGCATAAGGGCCGAGCAACGTCCACAGCCGAGCAGAAGGGCCTGCAACACCTCCCGCGGACAGTCGTCAGGCAACGTCCTCCGTGGGAAACTAGGAAGTGAAGCAGCGTCCCCCACCGAAACAAACACAGACCGATGTCACACTCACACACAAAAACAAACAAAAGTCCTGGTAAAAAAAAAATACTCCCACAGTCCCGGTCCAGGCTAAAGCTATCCTGCTGGGTCTTGGTCTGGCGGAATCCTTCTCTCAGCATCGCGGGGATAAAAACAGACCCAAATGCAGGATAGCCAAAGTAAACTGAATTTAATAACTTAAAAACATGAAACAGGAACAAGGACACGACAACCAAATACATGACTAGAGACGACAACAGACGACAAGGATTCCGCGCTGCCACAGGCAACACAGCATGGTTAAATACACAAGACAATTAACACATGAGGAACAGGTGTGCAGAGGCGGGGAGGAAGTAAACAAGGGCGGGGCAGACACGTGACACAGAACATAAACAAAAGCATGTGGGCAAAGTCCGGGCTGGATCCTGACAAATTGTGCACAAACAATCCAAGAACATCAAGCAAGGTTAGAGTTGAAAAAACAGGCACAGTTCAGGAAACCAGAAAATACAATATACGTAGGAACAAAGACAAAATAGAAGAAATCTAAAACTGGAAAACACAGAGCAGAGTCAAACACAGAAAAACAGGTACAGGGATAAAACAGCTCTGTACTTAATGATAATGAAACTAACAATACTTCACCCTAAATATTGGCATGAGCGTGGCTATAAATAAGTGACAACTGCCAGTAAACTTTAACCTGGAACTGATATTCTGGAGGTCAGGATGGGGCTTTTCAACCAAAGCCGTTACATTATCTTAGCAAGCTTTCAGCCAACATGCTGTTGCAAATCATCCCTTGCTGACTGATGTTACTCTCTACAATTATTCTATAGAGTGACCATATCTCTTTTCAATTCTTTGCAGCACAGCCAAGGCTACAACTTCAATTCAGGGGAGTAGGGTTGCTAAAACTGGACTGGCATTGCCTTCGCTGTGACCCAAGGAAACAATATCTCAACAAATCATATAAAATTATAAATATACTGTAATGTTAAAAACATTATAATATATAGAATGTTTTTTTGAATAATAAAATTTGTGAACACTGTAAACTACACTATGTGGCCGAAAGTGAATTTTATAAAAATTGTTAAGTCTACATAATAGTATGGGTGCAGGGTGGCTTAGTGGTTTGTATGTTTTTGTCGTACCTCCCGGGATGGGAATTATGATTCCTGCCGCCTGTGTGCAAAATGAGCATGTTCTCCCTGTGCTTCAGGGGTTTCCTCCAAATGGTCATGTATTGTAGGCATGCATTGTAGGCAGATTGGCATCCCTAAAATGCCATAGTGTGTGAATGGTGTGTAAGTGCATGTGCAATTGTGCACTGCCAGCCAGGCTCAAGGATTTACTGTGTATGATAAACGGTACAGATGAATGGATGGAAGTTGGAAGTATACAGTTCTCTAGAGACTCTTTTAAAATTTCCATGCCTAAACCTTTTCCATTATGACAGTTCCTATATCCACAAAGCAGCATCCATAAAGACACAGTGATCTCCATATATTCTAAAATATACTTACAATATATTATTAATTATATTTTGAATAAATAAAATATATTTTATATTAAGATTTTAATTTCAACCTGAAGCTTCACATTTATATGCTGTGTGTAATTTGCATAACTGTCTCATTCCCTCACACATATACACAAATGGTTGATTTCACACTAGCTGTTATGAGCCCAGGCTGTAGACAATTGGGCTCCAATCATGCTGTCATTGCTGTAAGAACAGACAGCAGTGAGAGTAGGGAAGGATTCTCTTAACTGTCTTTGGGGATGATTGCACTTCAAATGCTCCCACACACTTTTGGACAGCCTGCTCATCTGCTGTATTCCTGCAGTGTATTTGTAGGGTTTTCAGTCTCAAAATATTACACTCTGTCTCTTTTTGATTGTATCACGTACATGTTCGTGTGTACACATGTAGGTAATAACTTATTATTGACAAAAAATTTGTCAATAATTGACAAAAAAAGTTACATTTTACAGTAAAATAATTACAATCATAATAGCCAGGTTTAGCACAGAGAACAACTCTATCAAACAATAGTTAGTGAAAGTGTCAATTGTCTGGTACTTAAGTGTGGGAGTATTCATTAGTGGTGTTTGAACTCTCTATTAGCATAGTTTTCAATGCAGTGTTATCAGCCTTTAGACCTGTAGAGTAACAGCCCAGCAGATTACTGATTCTGTGGGAAAGTCTTAAATCCAATCTCCATTTAAAAATGTGACCCAGAAAGTATGCACTGGCTTTATGAGGTCCTTTTTTGTTCTACACAAAAGGTTATCCACACATTACTATAATCATGTTACTATCAAAAATAGATTTATTTGCATGACAATTCCCAAAAAAGTCGCTAGAAAATAAAGACAGTTTTAAAAAGACACTAAAGATGAGAATTTCTTGCTTACATTTCTGTATATATGAGCCAATTTGGAGTCACTATATCTCAATCCAACTGAGCAACTATATGATATTTTGGAGTAACATTTTAGACACTGATTTTCACAAAAAGTTCTTTTAAAAACAATTCTAGAGACTTGGTAGTCATACTGAGGTTGAGCAAGCACAATGAGAATTTAGTACTGACATTTTTCTAAGTGGTATTCAGAATTCAGATGTAACTACAGACTTAAATTCTAGTCAGAAGTGATGCTAGAATTACACGTGGTCTTTGAGTAAAACCAAGGCATACACTGTATCTCAGTTTCATGTGATTCTGCCTGAAGTGTGAATATTGGCTTGCATGAGAAGCAGCATTGTTTCCAACACCACTTTCTGACAGTTTGATGTAAGAACCTTATATTATGCAGAACAAAATAATTTATTCTGTCAGGACCACTTTGTCAAATGAAGCGCTAGAAAGTGGCTCAATAAATGGGAATTTAAATGGTCGGGTAATATGGATGTCGTAACCGGATTGGTGCGCGTCATGGACAGCTGATGAACAGCTGATGCACGCTTGATGACGTAGCCTGCCAGAACTGACGCGATGCTTGATTATAGCACAGTTAGGTAATAATAGGTTTCCATGCAAAAGACATTAAATGACATCTTACTTTATCTTGAGACATAACACCATGGCACTTTTTCTGTTTCGGCTTTATTTTCTCCAATAGATTACCTGTATTTGCATCAGCCTCATCTACCAATTCATGACACCAAAACTAACTGTGAGATTGCAACTAAAAAATATATAATGCAATATAATAGAGGTAAGCAAGTACTAATTCATAAGCTGTGCATAATGAAAGTGGAACCCGTATTGCAAAGTTGAACAAATTTTCAGTGACAAAAAAAAATATGTGCAAATTCTCACCCATAAACAGCTGCATTGCATTTTTACTTTAAGTAATTATTACTTTAAGCCTTGTAGAATCTATGCCTTTTTCAACCTACGTTGAAAACCTTTTTAATGACTAAGTTCAGGTGTTTCAACCACACTCATTGCTAACAGGTGCATTCAAATAAAGCATACAACCATGCAATCGCTGAAGAGCTCATTGGCTTTAAATGTGGCATAGGATGTCATAATGTAGCCAGGTGCTAAAATATACATTATTGTGGTGTTTTAAAAAATGGTCATGGCTCTTTTAAGAGACGCTCTTTCTCCTCTTGCAATAATGATTGCAGGTTTTGAAGCTGTGGGCTCAATAGGAGAAGCCATCTTTTTCACGATGTGAGAGAACTTTGCTTATTGTGCTCACCGCAAGTTGTGATCGTTTTGACACATTTGGATTGTTTGTGCATGTGATGAGTGAATCTCGTGGTGATTGAACCGATTAGATACGTAAACTTCATTATTTTTATATGTAAAAGGTTTAAGTGCCATGTTTATCCTTTATGTATGAATGTTTACATAATGATTCTGTAAAATTTGCATGTGAAATGTACATATGCATGGTTTAATGTATGTTTTATATGATGATTGTTTAATGAATGAAACAAAGATAAGACGGCTGTACTAATATGCTTTTATTTACTTTGTACATTAGCCACTACCGTATTAGTTAGTATTGTTTTAAGTATGAGTTTTTGTATAGCCTGACGTATGTATCTCAATTAGTAGATGGATTTTGTTTTTTTAGTGTTAGAATATGGTTTTTTTGAGGTGTGTTCTGGTTTGATTTAAGTGAGGAAATATCTCTTGTCCTGGGGTGGATTAATATCCTTCCACTGACTAAAAGTTATCTTTTTTGTGAGATTTAACCTTGTCATCTCCAAATTTATACTAGATTCTTTCTTTTTGTAAAATTGTTTATTTAGATTTTTGGTTCTGTTCAAATTTGCTCCCTTCGACCGCTGTCCTTTTTTTTTAACAAACAGCAGTCAGAATAAACCCCAGATTGAGAAGAGCATATTTGCTTTCGGTGTGTTGTTTTCTTTATTACACCCGGCCACAATAAGATCGAGCATTTTGTAGTTCGAGCCCTGCTAGATTTGCCAAATCACCAGAAAAATCATGCAAACAAAAGTGGGGCTGTCAAGTGCTAAGGCATGTATCATGTACTGTAAATATCACCTTTCCTCTGTTGTATCACTTACTATGGAGCTCCAAACTGCCTCTGGAAGGAACACCACACACAAGCCTAAGATATAAAGCACACCACTAATGGATTCTGGAGCAGTGGAAATGTGTTCTCTGGACTGATGATTCATGCTTCACTAGCTAGCAAGGGTATCTGAGCTTGGTGAATATCAGAAGAATACTACCAAGCAAAATGCATAGTGCTAACAGTACAGGTTGGTGAAGGGTTGTTTTGAGGGTTTGGGCTTGTTCTTACAGTAGTTCTTTTGAGGGGTAATGTTAATGCTACAACATACAAAGACATTTTAGACAAGCATTTACTCCAAGCTTTATACAGTTTGAGGAAGGGTCTTATTCTGTTTCAGAATAACAGAAAGCTAAGCTCATAAAAACAAGGCTGAAATGCCTGATCTTTTAAACCCACTGAACATTTTTAAGATTAATTAGAACACTGATTGTAAGTCCGCCATTCCCAAATGCTTAAATGCTCACAAATATAACATGCATGGGCACAAATTTATGCCCCTGGTTTGATGGTTGTGCACACATATTTTTGGCCATATAGTGTATATTAAAGCTGTTCTGTTGGCACATGCTAGTTCAACATCTTGTTAATACACTTTACTTTCTCACCTGTTTATATATATCAGAGTATCCCAAGGGATATCTCGGTGAATCTGTCATTTTAGTGGGCACAGTGTCCTTCATGTGGAAAGGATTTATTTAGCATTGGCATATTGAGATTTTGAGAGGCTCCGTGTTCAGTCTGTGGTGCAAAAATCTGCCTGCCACAGTCTCACTACATAGATTTCTCAACAAGGTCTTCAGTTTTCTCCAAAATCAGCAGCTAAAAAAACACATTATCCTGACAATATGTGCACAGTTGAATTTGTTGGCTCACATGAACTCAAATGATGTGATAAAATAATGGTCATAAAAAGAGTGTGTGTGTGTGTGAGTGTGTGTGTGTGTGTGTGTGAGTGTGTGTGTGTCTGTGTGTGTGTTTGTGTGTGTGTGTGTGTGTGTGTGTGTGTGTGTGTGTGTGTGTGTGTCACTGTGGTGCTGGTCATTTACACCAAACCTCACAAGTTCCCCTGAAAGCAGAAACAGAGCTCTGTGACGCTGTGGGTTTACAGGAAGACTGATGAGAGTAGAGGACACACTGAAGAGCGCTCACCACAAGGAGAAAGTAAAGTGACAGCTCAGGCGCTGTGTGTTCAAATGTTTACCATGAACAGACAGACAGAGCGAGAGAGAGAGAGACAGACAGAGAGAGAGAGAGACAGACAGACAGATGCCCAGTCTTCTTTGTGCTGTATTCTGATTCTGAGAATTTTGTCTCTATGCCTCTAACAGTTATGAACATGAACATAATTGGATATTTGGACTGTTGGTGGCGCTAGAGGGTTTGAGCTAGATAGACACACCAAATTTGCTATAGTAACTTCTAAGACTGGCCTCTACATGTGTGCCAAATTACATAACTTTCCTACGTACGGTTCTATGGGCTGCCATTGACTTCAATGGCAGAAGAGGAAGAATAATAATAATAAGAAAACTAACGATAACAATAGGTGTCTACGCCCCTTCGGGGCTTGACCCTTAATAATAATAATAATAATAATAATAATAATAATAATAATAATAATAATAATAATAAGAAGAAGAAGAAGAAGAAGAAGAAGAAGAAAACTAACGATATCAATACGTACTACGTCCTTTGGGGCTTGACCCCCAATCATTCATTGCTATGCTAAAGGTTTGATGTTGTAACCATGCCCCCCCCCCCCCCCCCCCCCCCAATGAACCAGATTATGGGTTTCATAGCAATGAGGTGAATAATTAAGCATTTTTAAAATTATTATTTGCAATTAATTCTGTAAACTATTTTCTGTACATTGATTTAATACTGTATAAATGGAGTATTTTGTGTAGAATCATGACCTAATCTTTTAAGTCAAATAATAATACAATTGTAGTAATAAAACTACCTTGCAAAAATATTCATACTGATTGAACATTTTTTGTAAATAATTTTTTTTTTGTATTTTATAACATATTTTCTATGTTATAAACCAACATAAAGTGGCACATAATTGTGAAGTGGAAGGAAAAATATAAATGGTGTCCAAAATAATTTACAAATAAATATCTGAAAAGTGTGGAATGCATTTGTATTCAGCCAATTTTCGCTGCAATTACAGTTGCAAGTCTCTAGTAGCTTTGCACATATAAAGAGTAAAATTTTTCCCTTTCTTCTTTGCAAAATATATAATATTTGAAAAATAAGGAAATGAATTTCAGCTTCTGACAGGATCCTCATACATAGAAGTGAGGTGTTATGATAAATGCCAAACTACATCATCACTCTTCCCTTAGACAGAATGCAACACATCCATATGGTACAAAAAAAAAAAAAAGATTAAGTAGTATAACTATGTGCCCTAATGATCAGTAAATGAGAAAAATGCAGTTGCCATATTTTTTAAAATTTTAATAGAATCCCTTAACCTTGAATCCAGCTATCAACTCAAGACAAAACAGTTTAGAGCACTAGGGAATTGTTTCCCATCACACCAATTACTCTACAACCAGCACTGTACAAACAACAACACAAACCAACCATAAAGAGTGAGCACAGTCTAATTAAAGTGTTGTACATCAGAAACATTTCTTTTATGGACCAATCTACAAAGATGCCTAATTACTGTAAAAATAACACTTTTAGCTTTTCCCTAACTGCCTAATACAAATTAAATAAGCTTCTTAATCACAGTTTATCTTATTTTGATAACACGCCACTTTGGAATAATCTCATGGTCTTAATTAACACTAGATGAGTCAGAGAGGAATAGAGTAGTTAGAATGTCCCAGACTGGGACAGTTGTTTAGGCTTGTTTATGACCTTGACAACATCAAAGAAACTTATATTTAACAGATGAAAGTTATGTAAGAAATCAGTCACTTTTAGTATTTCGAAATGAAACACAAGCACACTGTCTATTGTCTAACTTGTCTTCCTGACGTAAAAACAAAATGAAATAAAATTACAAATTTATATTATCTGTGAAATGTCCAGCTGAAACAAATAATCAATCTCACCTCAACTGGCAAAATGCATGTAACTTATAACTCCAAGTAATGCAATATAAATTCTTTACAGTAAAGTGCACCAACATGAGATTCAGACACTAACGCATGCTCACCATGCTTTCTCTAACTTCAACTAATGATAACTAAGATGCTTTCTGTTCTTATATCTAAGATAAAGTAAGCTGAGATGAGAACTAAATATTTTTATACATAAAAACTATACATAATATGTTCTCTAGAATCTGCTCGACATCTGCTTAACTCTGAGTTAACATAATATGCTGTAAAACTGCTGTTATCGTTGGCCTACAGGAGTCATGGCCAGAGGTGGTTTATGGTTTCAAGTTTTGTTATACTGGATATACACTGATGAACCAATCTATCAACTGCCTAATATGCTTTTGGTCTTCTGCACGTCACCACAACAGTTCAGCCGAGCCATGGTGTAGCGCCTCTCCTCAGAGCACCAAACCCGCTTCACAACAAGTGAACAAACCGGATTGGTCTTGTCAAACGATAACGTGGACCAGTATCTAGGTTTGTAGGGAGTAGCAGAAAGAATGAAATGAACAGAGAGACAACAAGGAAATTTTTTAATTATATTTGGATATTTACATAAAAAAATACTGATGAAAGTGAAAATGAGAAAATAGATTTTAAGACCAATTTTTAAATAAAATACAAGAATTACATGGAATACTGTTTCTGTGGTACAGTATTCCTTTCTGGAATTGCTGACTGGTTTTGGTTCTGGTTAGTTGGCCCTATTTAAGTTTTACATTGAACCTGTGTTATCCTTTAAGCAATTGGCACTTAAGTAATACACTAAACAAGTTTCCTATTTGGAATCTATGCTAAATCTTCCCTTGATTGAAACCTGTTCATTCAGTTATACCTTTCATGTACCCAAAACTTTAAAGGTCAGTTAAGTTCACAAAAACAGAAAAACTTTCAAAACGTTCAATACATCACAGAATTAAACTTCTATGTCCATAATTACAACTTTGCAGTGAAATATGAAACAAAACCATTGAATGCAATGTCTAGCTTTTTAGATGGGAAGAAAATAGTCCCGTATTTTGGAAATACACAATCAGCTATGTTTTTATGAGTTGTAAAACACAACAGTTCAGTCCTACTGTCCTGTTGTATGGTACAATCCGTTAATGAAATGGTCCAGCAAATGTCTGTGAAAAAAAAAGACCAAAATCAACTCACTTGGTAATCCAGGACAGTTTTCACTTCTGCTGCCCAAAATTAGGCAGTGAACCATCTGAAAGCTCTTTCAGTGCTTCAACAGGTCTCAAGACTCATGAGTGGCTCTCCATCTTGTTCCATGCATGCAATTTCAATCCAGGTCTTCACAAGGTGTTCACAAATAAACTCTCCTGTATCTAATACATCGACTATGAAAAGCAACTGTTATATTATCATCTAAAACATCCCTTTATCTGTGCTATTGTATGAGATAATATGGGTGTTATTCACTGCATCTATGAGTAGTCATAATGTATTGACTCATCGATGTACATCCGTGGAACTCTTTTTATTAACAAAATCTGGTAATCTGCAGTAATTGGGATAATGAGCAATTAAATCAGACTAGTAGTCAATATATGAACTACTGTGAACAAAACTGGAAAAATGACATTTCATAACTATTGAGTTGTGTGAATTCTTACAAATGTTTATGCATAAGTCCAAAAATAGCACTGCTGCCTAATGACCAGTGGTCCCAATGCGTTTTATATGTCAAAATCTCTCTCAAGTGTAGAAAATGATGTCATAATTAAGACTGTGTGTTTGTGTGTTAGTTTAAGTGTGATCTGTGCAGAGGGGTGTTATGGCACCTCTCTGGCCCCTGTGTATACTTCCATTGCCCAAACAAGTAGATTAATCAGTTCAGCTGGACCAATTACAACACAGCTTTCTCATCAATCAGGCATGTGAGATTAAAAATAATCACGGAGAAAGAGAAAGATAGACAGAGAGAGGATTTTCCACTCTCTGAAGCAGAGAAATGTCCAGTAGGTCCAATTGATTTGAGTGTCAGGATGGCACCACAAATGAGCCAACAGCCAAAATTAGCAAGGCATAAGAAACTCAAAACTAAAGCAGGAAGACACCAGAGAACAGAAATCTCTTTCTTTCATTACTGAGAGGATATGGATGACCAAAAACAGCTTTAAATCTTTAGTCAAGCTTTCAGATTGTACTTAACAGAAATAAAAAATTTCCACCTTCCAAAAAGTTTTG
This sequence comes from Tachysurus vachellii, assembly GCF_030014155.1. Classification (NCBI taxonomy): domain Eukaryota; kingdom Metazoa; phylum Chordata; class Actinopteri; order Siluriformes; family Bagridae; genus Tachysurus; species Tachysurus vachellii. The sequence goes on along the minus strand of NC_083465.1, from coordinate 9,944,673 downwards.
GAACAGATTGAAAAGAGGAGGTTGTTGGTTTGTCAGTCAGATTGTGAGCAGCTGGTTCTGTTCATCCTTTCTCCTCTAGACACTATCAGCAAATCCGTCCTCAGCTGATATGGTAAAGAGCAACCTGCGAACGAGCCTTTCTTATCTGTGTTTGCAGAAGGATCTCAGTGATGGCTTGGGACAAGAACAGAATTGTCGAATCCAGATAATGAAACTGCACACTCAATTATTGCCCTTAAGAAGCCTGGAACAGCTTAAAGTGCCAGGCATATCAGGCATTCTGACATACTATACAGTTTTTTTTTTTTTTTTTTTATGAATAATGACATTTTGTTGACAGAAATCTAAACAAACACTATTTAAAACCCACACTGGCTAACTCCCTCTCTCTCTGTGTATATGTGTACAAAGAAATGGATAATAATGCCAATATCTATACAGATTACTAACTTACTGTAAATGAACGAGTATTGATAAAACAAGACAATACATTTGTTTAGTATATATTAGAGGTTTTCTCTGTCTATTTTAATTTGTATTCTCAATAATTAAGCACTTTTATGTTGCAATAATCCTCTATATGACAGTAATTAGTGGGGTTTATAGTATACAGTATTGGCCACTGGAGTGTAAGAACCCAAGTGTCCTGCACAGAGCTCTAACCTCAACCCCACTGGAATAATTTGGGACACAGACTGCACCCCAGGTCTCCTCACCTCACTCCTCATCTTGTGGCTGGGTGTGCACAACTCTCCACGGTTCACAATGCAAAATCTAGTGGAAAGCCTTTCCAGATGTGTGGAGGTTATTATAAAAGCAATCAGAGACTAAGTCTGCAATGGGTTGTTCATCAAGCATATATGGGGTGATACCTTCCAATATAGTGTAGCTTAAACCCATGACCCAGTTAATAGCAGCTGTGCTGTTCTCAGTCTAATTTATCTGGAAATAAATAACATTGTTGTAGTATATTATTATTTAGATTGAGAGATTTGAGGTCAATTGGGTTTAAACCTTATAAATGGAATAAAATTATTTCCAAAATGGTTTAGAACTTATGAATGGATTGAATTAAAATACATTTAATTATTATTTTAAATAGGGAAATGGCATCACCTTCTCTCTGCAACTTCTCTGTAAAATATGACAATATAAAGGTTTATTATAAAAGACAGGTTTATTTAAAAGATTTATGAAATTGTATCAGGATGAGAAATAGCCCTTGTGCCCCAAAACTGAACAACAGCAGTCAGATCTGACGTGGGAACCCTCCGCTTTATCTGAAATTAGAATGGTCTACATGATTTATAAAGCATGCTGTCAAGTAGCATATTATTTTATTTAAAAATGTATTGTCTTTGTTCAGCAAACAAAATTCCATAAATTGGAATTAGCAGCCTGAGACCTGTAAGAGGTGGAACATACTCACCCTATTTACCCTCAATGAGTTTGAACCTTGATTATGTTTATACTGTTGGCAGATTGCCTGACCTGTGCCTGGGTTTTATTCCAATTTTGCCCAGTATTTTAAATTGTTTGCTACTTCATTTATAAGCTACCTTAACTGCATTTGCATCCACATTTGCATCTGCAACAGATGCAGTGGCTGGCTTTTTGTATGTGTGTCTTAAAGGAAGTATTTGCTAGCCCTATTTGAATTTATGCCACTTATAAATACTTTTATTATGGCCTTATTGGATGTTGCTTCTGCAATACTTGACTGTATTACTATGTATTATTTTCTACTTATTTTTGATTAATTGTTTTACCCATCCGGTGGGTTTGGTATCTTTGGTATTTTTGTGCAATTTTGTGTTTTGTTAATTGTTGTCATGTCTATTGCTACCTTCTTGGTCAAGTTTAAAAAGATTTTATCTCAATTAATTTTATCTTGGTAAATAAAGGTTACTGTAAATCTGCAACACACTGGAAAAAAATCTGAGAATAGTCAAGTGTATAAAATTGTGTAACATCACCAGTTTTTAATTAAGTGTTAATATTAAGCATTTGGGGACTTTAGACACTAGTTGAATAAGTTTAGAAAACATTCCATTATGCAGGTCTTCAGCTGTGCAGTGCAGTTCAGCTGTGTATGGAGCCATTGTTGCACAATGTGCCACATATTCTCAGTTGGAGACAGGTCAGGACAATCTAGCACACACACTCTCTGCTTACACAAACATGCACTTGCAATCTGGGCAGAATGTGGTTTGGCATTGTCGTGTCCCTAAAGAAGTGCTTCTCTACATTGTTGATGTATGGTTTATGCTTTGCATAGCAAAGCCTTAACTTGCATCTCTGTATGCAGAGGCAAATAGCTTTGACTAACAAACATTTACTGAATTATTGTTAAAAGGCGGTGAAATCTGAGGGACCAAAGATCAACACTTGACGTGAAAAGATTCCTTGAAGCTTTTAATTTTATTGTAGAGGGTGAAATGCCCAAAATCCTACTGATTTGTTTTTGAAGAACATTTTTCTCAAAGTGCTGTATTATTTTCCAAAGCATCTGTTAGCAAATTGAAGAGCCTCCAACCCATCTTTGCTCTTGAAGAACTAGGCCTTTCTTGGAGGCTCATTATATACGATAACCCTTATTTATTTAAATAAATAAATAAATAATCCACATCAGAGTGCTATTTTCAAACTGGTGACATAGTTGTTACTTCAAAAGGAAACGATTATCTGCATACATGAGGGTACATACACAATATGCAGCAAATCTGTAATAAAGAGATCTGGATGACTACACAGGCAAAGCTTTGCAGAAGCAGTTTAAAGCCTGACATACATAAATGCCTCTAACAGTGGGGGATCAACGAGCAGCATAAATAGAAACCTTTCAGGAAGTACACTAAATGAACTGAATGATAGAATGGTTCACATCCTGGCTTTGATTCACAAAATGTTCACAAGAGGATTTGTTTCTTATATCATCCAAAAACCTTGCAATAGTGCTGAAAAGAACAATAAGAACAAATGTTTATTTTGAATTGACATACTAACTTTTGTATATATTTTGAGATTCTGAACTCAGTTATTATTATTAATATCATTTAAGTCACAATTAATTGGGATTTAGCATCTTTCGCATTTCCATCTTGTTCCATCTTCCATCAGATAAATCTTGTATCTCAACAGTGACACAGTGTTTTAAAAGGAATCCGTTATTACATACAGCATGCTGCAGAATATTTATTTCTCCTGGAAAGGAATAACAGAAAAAAAATGATCAAGATGTAAATGAAATGTTTTTGTGTCAGTCACAATACAATATCACAAAATTCTTTGGATCAGACTGATAACATTTCATCGTAGGATTGACATGACATGAATTTGTCCCTCACGTTGTTCTCATTTGTCTTTACGGAAACAACCTTTCTTTATTCTCAAGATCTTTTAATTGACTCACTCTTATGACCTTGATTATTTATTGACTTTATATACAGAGATATTCATTCATTCATTTTCTACCGCTTATCCGAACTACCTCGGGTCACGGGGAGCCTGTGCCTATCTCAGGCGTCATTGGGCATCAAGGCAGGATACACCCTGGACGGAGTGCCAACCCATCGAGCACACACACACTCATTCACACACTACGGACAATTTTCCAGAGATGCCAATCAACCTACCATGCATGTCTTTGGACCGGGGGGAGGAAACTGGAGTACCCGGAGGAAACCCCCGAGGCACGGGGAGAACATGCAAACTCCACACAGACAAGGTGGAGGCGGGAATCGAACCCCGACCCTGGAGGTGTGAGGCGAACGTGCTAACCACTAAGCCACCGTGCCCCCTATACCCAGATATGACATGAAATAATAATTAAGATAATGGTGTATAATTGTTTTAAATTGACTCTGAGTTTCTCAGTAATGCTGCAATCATAGCTATCTGCCTGAGCCAATGTAATTCAGATATATGCTGCTTAACTATTAGTAGTACTGTGATTGCTAACGTCCATGCTAATGGCTCCGTGACTAGCAATAGAAGAAGTAGAATTTGCAAAAGAAATCATGGCTTGAAAAATATCAAAATATTTTATTATTTCCTTTTTAATTTAATGGTTGCTATGCAGCTGACTGATCTGAGCTAGCAATCTGAACAATGCTTGTGTATGTTTAATCTTCTGGTCTCTGCTTTCCTTAATTCATAAGATATACTCTCCACATGGCCTTGATAAATGCAGAATCACAGCTGTACTCCAAATAGTCTTGAGCCTACATTGAGTTTTGTCAGCAATGTTAGACATTCATCCTGACTTCCTAATGCATCTGCAATACAAAGCTGTTTTCATAACTGGTCTTTTTCAAGGCTTGGTTATGTTTCTGTGCCTGTGTATTTGTGAGCATTTAATGGTGTCATATGCAGGTGGTTTCTGAGGCCCCTAGCTTCATACTTAGCATGAATGTGTTGGTTATAGTGCAGAAAATGAGCAGAAAGGAGAAGAAAATTAAATTACAATATACATATTTCACTGCAAAACTAAGGGAAAATATACTATTTATGTATGGGTTATAAAAACAGTTTCTTCAGATTTTCTATATTAATATATTGCATATTAATATTAACAGACAATACCTAGTGGGATAATTAGCATCACCAAAATCATGTAAGAGCAATGTATCTTTGCCAGCTCAACAACTGTCATGTTTTTTGAGCTTGATGGAACTAAGAGAATCCTGAGCAAACCCACACAGACATGGGGAGAATAATCAGGATAGTAATCTGACTCAGGTTTGAACACAGGACTGTGGAGCTGTGAAGGCTAACAGACTGGAAGCTACTACTGTCAATCAGTGGCAAAACATACACTGGACATCCTTGTACACCTTTGTGAACTTTTTTCTTTTGTTGTTTTTTCCATTCCCCTGACAATTACACTAACTTGTGATGTATTATCACATTAGTCACATTATTTAAGTTCCTGTGTTTGACTCTGTCTTTGTCTTGCAACTGTTGTTACCATGTTTTCTAGTCCTAGCTTTTATGTTTAGCTATCTCAGTTTATGTACCATGTTTTTTTTTTGTTCCCTTTTACATTATTACAATAAACATTTCACCTCCTAACGCGTGACTGATTGGAAGACCTACAAAATGTATTTGTCAAAGATTTCTTTTTCGCTAATGGTGTAACCAAGATGAAAAGATCCAGGAGAACCAGAGGCAGATCAGCAGATTTGAGGGTCTACTGGATCAACTCATGCCTGTATGCCTGGGGTAAGGTTTATTGTCTGAGGAATTCTTGGGGAGGAGGTGGCCACCCTTACTGGACATCTCTCCACCTCTCTGTTCCACTGAGGACACTACGCCACTTTCCTGGTGCACTGAGTACACTGCTCCACTACTCTGTTTCACTGAGGATGCTGCTCCACTTCCCTGTTCTGCTGTGAATGTTGCTCCACTTCCCTATTCTGCTGAGGACACTGATCCCGGTTAAACAGAAGAATGTTGCCTTTCTTCCTCATTCTGTGAAGGATGTCACTCTGTTCTTCTGCCCTGCAGAGGATGCCATCCTCCACCACCACCAAAGTTCTCTCTCTGCCTCCCTGTCTCAGCTGAAGATGTCACTCTGCCTCCCCGACTAGCCCTAACCCTGTGCTCATTGCACCCCCCTCTGGTCTCACCATGCTCGCTGCTTTCTCCTCTGGCCAGACTGCACTCGCCATGCTCACGGCTCTCCCCTATGGCCTCGCCATTCACATTGCTGTAGTTACTGCTCCACACTAGGTTACAGGGCCTGTTGAGGTCGGGCATTTCAGGAACCACATTTTAAGAGGGTCAGACCACCAGGCCAGCAGTATAGTGGAACCTGGTACACTGATGTGTTCTTATTTTGTTGTTCTTCCCATCTTTATGCTCAATATGTCACTAAAGGGTATTAATAAAGGCTCAGCTCAACTCTGATTTCATCTAACCTGATTGACTGACTGGAAAATATTACATTCAACAAACACACTCACATGGCTTTAGTTAATCTAAACCAAATTGTTAGCTATATCTCCCCGTATGATATTTTTGAACAAATAATTCTATAGTACACCTCTTGTTAATAGTGCTATGTTGTTACAGAATCCCTTCATTTCTATTTAAATTTTCTTCTCTTATGAAACTGTCACAGATATTTTCACTCCTGATCTGCCAATCAAAACAGAGGAAAACAGTGGAAACTGATATAATACAGGGCATATGAGAAGTACAGTGTAAGATGGGTACAGCAGCAAGGACAGCATGATTGGCAGATATAAATCTTTGACTTTGAGGTTTAAGATATCATGATTTAATGTTCAAAAGAAAATGACAGTGAATTGTGATTTTTTTTCCCTATTTGGCTTTAGTAAAGCTCATAGGCTTAGTGAGAATAGCAAATATGGCATTTATGTGGGGAAATCCTCAGTACTGAAAGCTTTAAAGTTGAACTCAAAAGGAAGCGTACAAAAAACACCCACAGCATGAAAGTAAACCCAAGTGGAAAGCTTCAAATATTATTTTCCAGTTGAAGGCAGTTTATAGGCAGCTAGGCTTTGTAAAATAATCTGATTCTACATTTGTCATTGATAAAGACTATGCAACTATGTTTTTATATGAAATATGTTTTTAGATGCAGCTATATGTATTTTCTTCTTCAAAGCAGGTGTCACAGTGGCACAGTTTGGCACACCACAGCTCCAGGCTTCCCATATTGATCCAGAAATTTTAAGTTTTGCATGTATTTTGTGTGTTTGTGTGGGTTTCCTCTGGGTTCTTCGATTTCCAAACATGCTTCTTTCCCCACAGTGTGAACGAGCATGTGAATATGTGTGTGCTTGGTGCACTGAAATGAACTGGTATCTTATCCTATTCCTGTCTCATGCCCAGTGTTTGTGGGATAGGCTTTGTGACCCTGACTGGAATAAAGTGCTTACTGAAGATTACTACTGACTTTTTGTACGTTTATATGTGTCAAGTGTATTGACACTATAGAACTATAGAAAATGAGGCATGTGACATATGATTAGAGTATAAACAGGATGCCTGAGCTGCCTAGTCAACAGGCCTTATCTCTGCCATTCAGAGTTGATGGAGGCAGACAGACTGGCATACTGAATGTTTACCAGAAAGAAATGTGACTCATAACCAAGGATAACACTGACAGATGGGAACACACTCTCTCATTCCCTAGTCCTTGTTTTCTCTCCTTTTATAACTCCTTTATACCCTTTTCATCAATGGTTGTATGTGCAAGCACACACACAGACACTAACATGGGGGAAGAGAGAGTCAGCAAAAGGAGTCATCTCCAGTCATTAAATTCAATTTAAGATTGTTATGTTCACCGCCTGGAATGTGAAAATGATCAAATCAGTGCCATTTCAAAACCTTTCACGTGTGAATTTCTTTGACAGCAGTGTGACTTGCTGTGCCAGATGGTATCGATGCTTATTTGAGTTCAGGGTGACATTCTTATCAACATCACACAGCTCTCACCTCTCTGAAAGAACAGTGGGTCTACTGCTGATTACTTCGGTCGTCCACACACTTTGGGATATAAACTGCCACAAAGCTGGCTAGAAAGTACTAGAAATGTTGTCTATTGGACTTAGAAATGAATTCCAAACAGCAAACAACAAGTTATAAAGCCAAGCTCTTCATCTTTTTTCCCCAAAATGCCTTGAAAGGAGCCTGAGAAATTTCAAACAATCTTAGTAATAAATTCTAATATAGCCTTCGTTTTATTTGAACCAGCCTACAGTAAACAACATATTAAAAGGAAAAGGCTTCTGAATACACCACACATCAAAGCAGACCAGTGCACAGAAGTTCATAATGCATGTCAGTGCCTCTGTAAAACACCAAGTGATGCATTACATCATGACAAGTAAACTAAAAAATAATGCTGCTAGTCTAGATTATGCCGAAATATATGCAAAAGAAATATATATCTATCTGACATAAATTGATGTGAAAATAATTGTATTTTGCTCAGAGGGTTATGCATGCATTTGTGCTCCAAACACTATTCACATGTTCCAGGCTATAATAATGTGGTTCAACAGACTGTTGACACTATAAGGTGGTGGTCAACAGACTAATGCGCAGTATGCATATATATTATTATATCATATATTTAGTTTTCACAGACAAATATAATAATAATGCTTGAATAAGTGCTACATGTTAGCGCCAGTCCAGAGATTTACAAGCTACTGTCAAATCACTTATTCCCACCAGTGGCTGATAGGCATGCTGCTCTCAGAACCTTGCATTCAGCCCACACACACACTCAAGACTCCTCTACACCTCTCTATTTGTTCAAGTTTGGCCAGAGAAGCCGAAACATTCTCTCCCCGCTCCTCTTTACTGCTCTTACTTCACTTTTTCCACCTATACTAGCCCTCCTCCACACATCCTTCAGTGCACCCTGATTGGCACATTGCTCAGTTTAGAACTTGATCATTCTGCACATCCTCTTCATCTTCTGATTGCAAATTAGTGCTTCTCTCCTATTTTGTCTCATCAAAAGCAGTCAATTAGTAGTGAGGCACAAGAAGTTGAGTTTGTATAAATTAGACACGGGTCATGCATAATTGTCATCTTTTGGTTCTTCTTTTTTAAGCTCCTGTGCCAAATGAGAAAAAAATTCACCATTGATGACTTTTGGTGAATAATAACAAAAATGAAGAATAGGGAAGAAACACTGTGTTTTTTGTGTACAATCAAATAATGCATGCTGGTTAAAATCCCAGTTTCAAAAGCAGAATTTAAACAAATAATAGACAGACAGACAGACAGACAGACAGACAGACAGACAGACAGACAGACAGACAGATAGATAGATAGATAGATAGATAGATAGATAGATAGATAGATAGATAGATAGATATATAGATAGATAGATAGATAAAAAAAACATAGTGAATATTAATTTTCTCTTAAAGAAATTGTATTAATAACTTTTTTAACTGAAGCAAATATAAAACATTGCTCAAGTTGAAATACATTCACTTTTTTCACACTGAAGATTATATATTATATAAAATACTATAATATATAATAAACACATTTTTACCCTGTATATACCCACTTCATCCTATGCCATACCATGTGTTTTTATTAGACATTATACATTTCATTTCATTAAATACTGAAGCACATTTAAATACTTTTTTTTAATCTTTTATGAATCATATTTGCCCATAAACATGCAACAAGTATTGACTGCTGCTCACCAGTCATGGCCTCAGACCTGTGTACTAAATTAAAACCTTCTAGACGAGTGTGGAGCAAATTATTCATTCTCATTTAGGAATAATGACTGTGAGTGTGCAGCTGTGCATGTATAACATATGCAAAAAATGCTTCATTAAAATGAACTAACAGCAAAGCTGCAAATGAAAGTACTCAGATGTCACCTGGATAGATTGGCCATTTCACACTGATCCATGTCCATGAATATAAAAAAGGACAGGAAATGAAAAGCAGTAGATTTAAAGGTCAGAGGATGATAAAATACTCTAGAGACCATGTAGGTCTACCTGCAAAATCAAGCTGAAAAGACCGATTTTGCTCTTAGTTTACTGTGAATAAAGTACATCAACCTGTACAACCTTTTGAAATGTAAAAAGACAGCTTGCCTTGCTTTGCCATGTTATTCAACATACCACTGGTGCTTACAGAAATAGAGAGAGATGGAGTTCAGTATTAAATAGACAGGCCAATGCTACACAGATACAGGTCAGAAAGAGGCTTTAACAGGCACAGATAGATCAGATCCAAGATCAGAAGATAAAAAGCTATACTTATCCAAAACCTTCCATTTCCATTTATATATATGCCATTTGGCAGACATCCTAATCCAGAGCGACTTACAAAAGTGCTTTTGAATTCTCTGTCAATGAATACATACATATTGGTTAACTAGGTCACGGTTTTTCACTTTTGAGAGTCAAACTTGAGAATGAATTATAATATTTGTTGGGAATAAGATTCTTTTGGGAAGCAATACAGCAACAAAAGCATACAGACAAATAATAAAACTAAATTTAGATTAGAAATTTAGAATAGATTAAATATTTCAGTAAGAAGTCGGTCTTCACCCGTTGTTTGAAGATTGCCAGTAACTCATCTTTTCAGACATGTAGAGAAGTTTATTCCACCAAATAGGTGCCAGAAAAGAGAGTCTTGATACATGACCTAGCTTGTACCATGAGAGATGGTGGGACCACACGAGCAGAACTGGAGGATTTGAATGTGTGATAAGGGCTTTGAGGTGAACTGGTGCTGGTTTGTTTTTGGCTTTCTAAACAAGCATCAGCATTTCAAATCTTATTTCAAATCTGATACAGTTTTAAATTCATTTTCATTCACTATTGCTCATTAAAATGTTTTTTACAATGTTCATGTATTACACAAAGATTGATAGAATAAGTACATTTAGTGTCCAGGATTTAATAAAATTAATTAATTAATAAAACTTTGGTTTCCTCCCACCTTAAAAACCACACTACTGTCATGGTTAGGCTTTGACAATTCTCTGCTGGACCATTACGGGGCTTTCTTGCAGTGTGTGTCTTGTACCATGTGTTTTTGTTTACGTTATGTGCTCACTTGTGTTTGCCTCGCACTACCATTTACTCCTTCCCACTTCTGCACATCTGCTCCTCACCGGCTGCATGGTTTAGTTTTTGTGTTTGTAATGTTCCTGCAGTTCCATTTTTAAAAAATAAAATTCCCAGTTATTGTCTATCCCTGCATTTGGGTCCCACAGAGGCACCCAGCTCTGACAACCAAGTGGATTAGCTATGTGAAAATTGGCTCTAAATTTAAATGAGAGTGTGAAAAATGTGTGTGCATGTCAGCTGTGAGGAGATGGACTGAGATGGAGGTGGCATTCAGGGATATTCATGCCTCCTGCCCAGTTTTCAATAGACGGATCCATTCTAGTCCTGACAAGAATGCAGCACTTCCTTAAGATAAAGAAATGACAATGAAAATAGGTTTAGGTAATGAGCAAACAGTCTGAAGTAGACTATTTTTAGGAGCAAAAGGCTAAATCAAAATAATAATAATAATAATAATAATAATAAAAAATAAGGTCCGGAGGGAGAAGAGTGCTTGATCAGACATTTGATAACAGTTATACTTCTGGTCAATATGGTCAATATGGATATGGTCAATGATGCATTTATATTTCATAATAATTCTTTCATATAATAATTCCTCCACCATGCAGGGACAGAGAACCTTCTCTAACTAAAGGGTAATATGGAATAAAAAAAAGACGCAAAAGAAGTAAATGTAAATACAGTAAAGGTTTATTCCCAGTAGTTTGTACCATCATTAGGCAGAGCACATTTTATTTTGTTTACAACTTATTATTCAGGAGATCATGGCCATGCAATATATTAAATCCAATGTAATAATTAAAGTATGCATCAACTTCAAGCTAAGCATGATGCTGATACTCTAACCACTCTAACAAGCAGTGTATAGATCCACTGTTATGGCTTTCACAAAGAGAGGAATATGAGTGTGACTGAGCACTTTATTACCAATTCTTTTATTCATTTTACCTTATTATTACATTACATTACATGTATAAACACAAACATGTATGTCACAAACTGCCACAGAATAAGAGAAAGAGTAAATTAAGAAGATAAACATTTAGATAATGAAGAACACTTAAAGGTTTCTCAGTTATACCTCTGGAATAACTCTTAAGAGTTGAGTGTAGATGATTACAACAGTGTTTCTTCAGAAGAAAGTGCTTCACTTAGCTCCTTGGTGTTACACTAAAAACCCCTAATTATTCAGTAAATCCTTAAAGAGCCTTGAACTTTCTTCTGATAGTCAAATAGAGCAAACAAGCAAGGGCACTATCCTTAGACTGACAAACCCTTTCTCTTTTATGATGTAAGACGAAAGAAATAAACATGGTTCACAGCTCTGAACACATAGCAGCATGCTGCATTGTACCTCTTTCATTTTTGTATGGCTGGCTGGTCCTTCTTTAACAATAATACAGTTGGATTCCTGGTGTTCTGATGCTGCACACATCAGAAGCCATTGTTCAAGTTGCATGTTGGCGTTTAACTCCGAACGTAAATGCAATTTACATCTTACCCTTCTCTGTCCTGTCAGTGTAGCTCTAAACACTGGGTACTGAGACATTTACATTTACATTTACAGCATTTGGCAGACGCCCTTATCCAGAGCGACGTACATAAGTGCTTAAATCTCTAACATTGAATCATTAATGCTGGCTCACTAAGTTACATACTTAAGATACCATGAGTTTAAAACATTTGTTCAGAGTTGCAATGAAAAAGTGTCAAAGGTTGTGTTTTTTTTTTTAAATGCAAAAGATAAGGAAAGAAGTGCTAGTTGAAGTGTTTCCTGAATAAGTAGGTCTTCAACCGCCGCTTGAAAATAGCCAGTGACTCAGCTGTCCATATAGTCTAACACTATATGGTAAAGAATGTGAAATATATATATATGAGAATGAATTAGTTTCACCGATGGTATGAACACTTCTAGCATGAAGGCAGCCATCATTAAGCTCCCGCTATGACCAGAGAGACACAGAGAGAGATAAAAGAAACGATCGAAGCGGAAGCCCATTATTCAAATGTACTTTCCTAAGCTTACAAATGCAAATTTCAAAGTGCAATAATTTCTCGCTTATGTTCATGAATGCACTGCAATTCTCCTACAGTCACCTTTTAAAATGGCTTTACTGGAACAACACACTTTTAGTAACTATTATGTCATACTCTTTACAGAATGAAAAATGAAACGTGTATTGGGAAGATGTAGGAGGACCGTCTGGCTGTGTATTTTATTGTTGAAGCTCATCATAGATCTCACACAACTCAGCACTTTCTGCTTTACAATCATCAAGGTGGCTGAATCGGAAGGAAAAGCACAGAATGATCATCTGAACAAAAACGCATACCTATTAGAAATCGATAAAGCACTGTCAGAAATCAGCCTGAAGCCTGATGAGAGTCAAGGCTGGTCCTTACTTTGTCTTTCTTACTATATTTATCATATCATACTGCACTCTCTCACTAACAATGGGTCATTTTATCTTTTAATGTGTGCTTAATCTAGCTTGAAATATCAGACTTTAATATAACTGTGGAGCCAGTCATTAACATTAGATCTAAAATGCTTGAATATTATAAAAGGTATTATAACAATAATCTCAGTATGTCTGACATGCAAGAAGATGACATCATATACCTGAACGCAGAACTTTATTGTTTATTACCATAATTACACACTGCACATATGTCCAAACATGCGAAATATTCCAACCAGAGTACTTTTATGGTATTATGCTCAAGCAAAGATCCATATTTTAGTCAATACACTGGTATGATGTTAGAACAGAAAGAAGTCCTTTCAGTATAATCACAAATACATTTTACATGTACTGTATATATTTAGCAGATTTTTTTTTAATTTTAAAATAAAAAATAAAAACAACAGTATAACTAATTAATCAGAATATGGTCTAGGCCTAAAGCTGTTAGTCAAACTTACAGTGACACAAGTTCACCAGAACATAATAAATCCTAATTTTAGAAAGAATACAGAAGCCTTGGCAAATAGTAAGCAAGGCAAATAGCAGGTGTTAATAATATGAGTGCAAGGAGATCAATTTTGTATCCAAATTGGGTAAGCTGTGGGTGATTTACAAAGAATAATTGCATGCATTATGTCAGTTGCAGGAAACAATGTGCAAATTAGATTTCTGGATGTTCTATTTGTTCTTGGTAGATGTGGAAAACCTAAAACTAAACTTTTAAATCAGTGTCTAGTTTATAACTTATAACAATGTTATAAACATTGCTATATGTATTGTTTAAATTACTATTTCAATGTATAAGCGTGAATGTTCTATTCATAGGGTGCTGTGTTTACATGCTGTTGAGGTGTACAGTACATGGCAATATTACACCATTTTATGGAATTAGATAACCATTTTGAAATACTGATGTCACGTGAATGCCGGAAATGTCATTCCTTTCCAGATCACTTTAAACAGAACAGCCTACAAACAGCTAATACAACTCAGAATACTACTACAAGGCCACTGAGCACAACAAACGTTCACCATGAACTCACACACATTACATAAAGTCTCGTCTTCCAAAGGCTCATTATAACACGCTCAGTGTCACATATGTGTCTATGCCAAGCCTACTGATTCTCTGCTATATTGTTTATGATTATGACTGCATTTCCAGTTTCTGATTTTAGTCTTTGTCTCTTGTACAAACTAACTCTGTTTGCATCCCGTTTGATTAAAAATAAAAATCTATCAAATAAAAAGAAAAGAAAAGAAATCTTAACCTGACTTCACCACTAAACACTGAGGCATAATATTAATACCAATCCCTATCTCCATCTAATTGTGATTATCAATCATTTCTCTTCAATAACTGTGTACTAAATGGTTAAAAAGGTGAAGTGTGTAACCAGGAGCTTCATTCGAGTTTTACTTTGAAGTCTATTTTATTGAAGTTATCTGATGTTCACTGATGGAAGCTTGAGTGCAAAACCGCTCATGGCAATTGCAGTCCTAAAGCCATCATAGCAATTCTAATTCTAAGCCATTGTAGCAAAACTGTTCTTATGGATTGCAGTCCAAAGACATCCACAATAATCTCATGTATCTTTGGTTTGTGATGAGAACTCTAACCAGATGTCAGGCAATAGGAATTTAAACTCATGTATTTTCACCAATTTTATATCCACGGACTACATATATTTATATTTACATTACACTTTATGTAATGTAAACTTTATAAATTATATAAAACATGCAGAACTAGAGACATGCTTAAGTTGCTCATGCAGAACCTGCAAGTTTTTTTTTCAGGTTTTATCAAGTCTGCATATGTTTTTATAGTAAATTAGGGCACTAAACAAAGAAATTAGGTATTTTTAAACAGAAAAACAAAAACATACTAATTACAAAGCACTGAGTCTATGTTATTATCTTAATTTGTTATTTTATTTAACTATAATTTTACAAGATTCCTCATTAAAATACAATTAACAGTTAATATTCTGTATTCTTACTCAGCTGTATTTCCATGGGGGGTGGGTAATTCTCTACATTTCCTTTAATTCTGAGAGATTATAACCATTATTTCTTTTCCCCAGTTAATGCATATTTTCCATTTATCATGTTATGGACAGCCCAACCATTATCTATGTGCAAGGATTGTCCATTAAACACACAAACACTACAGTATACAGTACATTACTCATTTTGCATAAATATAAATTTAAACAAGTGAGGATTTCATAATAATAAAATAAGAGAGAGAGAGAGAGAGAGAGAGAGAGAGAGAGAGAGAGAGAGAGAGAAAACAAACTAAACTGTGATCAATTTCAGTCTAGTTTTGGCTGGCAGCAGGTATGGAACATTAAGTTTTTTCTTAACACATTTTCAGAATCAGAATCAGAATCAGAAAGGTCTTTATTGCCAAGTATGTTTCCACATACGAGGAATTTTTCCTAGTACAGGAGCTCCACAGTGTAAACATGTAGCAATGGTAAGACATGAACATATAAATAATAGACAGTTGTATGTGCAAATTGTAATATAAGTGTGCAAATTAAAGTAAAGATGTGCAAATTCAAATGTAGATGTGCAAAATAAAATATAAATGCGTACTTGCAGACAATGTAAGAATAGGTATTGTTCTGTGTATGTTAGGTGTCCATCAGATGTATGTTAAGTGTTCATCAGATGTATTGCCTGAGGGAAGAAACTGTTCCTATATCTGGCCGTTTTGGTACACAGGGCTCTGTAGCGTCGGCCAGATGGCAACAGTTCAAATAGTAAGTGTGCTGGATGTGAGGGGTCCAGAGTGATTTTCTTTGCCCTTTTGCTCACTCTGGAGAAGTACAGGTCTTGGAGTGTAGGGAGAGTTGTGCCAATGATTCGCTCAGCAGTCCGGACTACCCTCTGTAGTCTCCTGAGGTCGGATTGGGTGGCTGAGCTAAACCAAACAGTCACTGAAGTGCAGAGGATGGATTCAATTATTGCAGTGTAGAACTGTTTCAGCAGATCCTGTGGCAGGTTGAACTTCTTCAGCTGGCGAAGGAAGTACAACCTCTGCTGAGCCTTTTTCACAATGGAGTCAATGTGAATGTCCCACTTCAGGTCCTGGGAGATTGTGGTTCCCAGGAATCTGAATGACTCCACTGCTGTCACAATGCTGTCCATGATGGTGAGTGGGGGGAGAGCAGGGGCGTTTCTCCTGAAGTCCACGATCATCTCCACTGTCTTGAGTGTGTTCAGCTCCAGGTTGTTAAGGCTGCACCAGACAGCCAGCCGTTCCACCTCCAGTCTGTAAGCAGACTCGTCACCGTCCTGGATGAGGCCGATCAGTGTGGTGTCGTCTGCGAACTTCAGGAGCTTGACAGAGGGGTCATGAGAGGTGCAGTCATTCGTGTACAGAGAGAAGAGCAGTGGGGAGTGAACACAGCCCTGCGGGGCGCCAGTGCTGATGGTGCGGGTGCTGGATTTGAGTTTCCCCAGTCGCACTAGCTGCTGCCTGTCTGTGAGAAAGCTGGTGATCCACTGACAGACAGAGGAGGGCACGGAGAGCTGGGTTAATTTGGGCTGAAGGAGTGATGGGATGATGGTGTTGAAAGCAGAGCTGAAGTCCACAAACAGGATCCTCACATAAGTCCCTGGTCTGTCCAGATGCTGCAGAACATAATGCAGTCCCATATTGACTGCATCATTCACAGACCTGTTTGCCCTGTAGGCAAACTGCAGAGGGTCCAGTAAGGGTCCAGTAATGTCCTTCAGATAAGCCAGAACCAGTCTTTCAAATGATTTCATGACCACAGATGTTAGGGCCACAGGTCTGTAGTCATTTAGTCCGGTAATTTTGGGTTTCTTTGGGACGGGGATGATGGTGGAGCTTTTGAAGCATGAGGGTACTTCACACAGCTCCAGTGATGTGTTGAATATCCGAGTAAAGATGGGGGCCAGTTGATCAGCACAGGTTTTCAGACAGGCTGGTGAAACACTGTCTGGGCCTGGTGCCTTTCTCCTTTTGTTCTTCTTAAAGACCTGACACACCTCATCTTCGCTGACCTGAATTTTAGGTGTGTTGGAGTCGGGGGTTACAGGAGGTGAAAATTGGGCTTTTTCAAACCTACAGTAGAACTCGTTCAGGTCGTCTGCCAGTTGTTGATTCACCACAGTGCTGGGGGATGGTGTCGTGTAGTTGGTGATGGCTTTCAGACCTTTCCACACTGAAGCTGAGTCGTTAGAGGCAAACTGAGCCCGTAGCTTTTCAGAATAGTTTCTCTTTGCTACTCTGATCTCCCTTTCTAGTGTGTATTTGGCCTGTTTGTACAAGACCCTATCCCCATTCTTGTGAGCATCCACTTTGGCCTGACGGAGCTGGCTGAGTTTTGCAGTGAACCATGGTTTATTTTATTTTAGACTCTTTGCCAGAGTGCCTGTCTTCCCACAATGATTTGGTGATGTCTACATATTTTATTCAGATATCAGAGAGGTTGCAGGTTGTGGCCTGTTACAGAGGGAAGGGACAAAGATTGGAGACTAATGTTGTAACCATATACTTCCATAAACTTCAATAAAGAAATTAAGTCTTCGAAACCCATCTGCTCCGATTCGTCCACAAAAGTAAAAGGTCGCAATCCTCTGCCTGACCTCTTCCATAGACATCCCGAGAATCTCACCTGATATCAAACTTATTTCTCTTCGTACCAATTATTTTCTTGTGCCCACATTTACTCAAATAAAATTCCAAAATAATGAGTAATGTAAACATAAAATAAGAGCCTTTTTAATGAGCAGTTTTTATGTTTAGCCTGCTAACCTGGTCATAATAAAACATGAGTGGTTTAACCAAGCATGAATAAACTTTACCCAGCAAAAAAGAAAAGGAAGAAAGAGAAATTGAAGAAGAACTTGTTTTTGAAATACTTTAATACCTTTTACCCCTGAGTTGAAAATTGGGTCAAACTCAGGTACAGAAGGAACTATTCAATTCAGTTCAGTTTTATTTCTATAGTATGTTTAACAATGGACATTGTCTTGAAACAGCTTTAAAAGAATTATTATACAAATTTAGAGAAAAAAAGTTTCAAAATTTAAATTTATATTCATCCCCAATGTGCAAGCCAGAGACAGATGATATAAGAAAGAAACTTTCAGCAGAACCAGACACAAAAGGGTACCCATCCATATGGGTGACACAAAAATAGTATAAGTAAATAATTTCCTGTCTACATCCGAAGGTAATGAAGTGGAATTGTGTAACCAGGAGCTTTTAAACAACTTATAAATATGAGAATTGTGTAATTTCTGAATTTCTTATAGTTTTAATGTAAATTCCTTCCTGCCAAAACCATCAGATGTTCAATACCACTGCCATGGTCTGTACCAAAGTGGTACTATTCCTAATAATCCTGTGTATCTCCAGGCTGTGTATCTCATTTAGAGCCATCCTCAGCATTAGTGAGCAACCTCCAAGTGATGAGACTCCAACCAGAAGCAGGGCATTAGAATGGTTCAAACATGAGGGCTTACATATAAAGTGGCCACCCACTCCACAGAAAACAAACCTGAGTCTACATTAGGGGTGCAACAATATCCAAACATCACAGTTCACCAAACACTCTATGATCATAAACCCTTTAGATCTGTTCTATGGAAATCTAGAAAAAACAAATGTATGTTCAGCCTGGACAAAGATTGAGCTAAAAACACTAATTGGAAGGCTGTTCAATAAGTGTAGGGCTTTGTAAGAAAAAGCTCTGCCCCTTTCTGTAACCTTTACTATTAAAGAAACCAACAAAGGTACCTTTGATTGAAGGAGGTGTGGCGGATCATAAAAAGTTAGTAAGCATCCACTGTTTATTGCCCGTTATACATTCTTCAATCTTATTAAGCTGGTGTTTCATCTGACTTAGCTGAAAGATATAACTGTGTGTCCTCAGCATAACAGTTGAAGCTAACATCATGTTTATGAATAATTTTACCCAGAGTTTGCATATATAAGGAGAATGGCAGTAGGCCTAAAACAGAACCATGAGGAACACCAAACTTGACCTTAGTACGTGTAGAGAACTCGAACTTAGTATGCATATTTATAAATGCATATTTATAATGATCAGTCAGTAAGTCAGTCAAGCAACACCAGCAAGGAGACACAACCCTGATCAGAGACTAGTAGCAGGTCATTTACCACTTTATCCAGGAGGTTCTCTAGGCTTTGATGAGGCCTACTGACATACATTTCATGAAAGTTATTTCTTGTATTTATGAGCAATAATTTATTATTTTTAGAAGGGGTTTAGTTAACATATAGGTAAGGGATTTAGTATGTACTTCCCTACAGAGATCTGTAGATTTGAGATCTACAGAGACCTTGTAGATCTGTAGATTTACCTTCTATTGTAGCACAATAGCTCATGGTGTCTTTGGCCATGTGATGAATAGTTATATCAAAGATATAGAACTTTCTACAGTGCTGGAGCTGGACATGCCTGACCTAGGTGAACATTTACCCTGTGAATTTGCAAACCTTGGTTTTTCTAGGGTAACACAGATCATATAATTTATCAAGCTATCACATCAAAAAACTGTTTTATAAATAAATTAGATATTTGCTATAAATGTAATGAGCTCCTAGCTCTTGCTAGCCTCTAATTAATGCTAATAACCTAAAATAAAGACCTCAGCAACCTACATAAAAAGAAGACTAAGTGGGGGGCAGACCTTTGATCTCACTCCAATCTTTAATTGTCAAGTCATTAACTTGCAGGCTAAAGATACAAATTGAAAGAACCTTTTTATTCACATTTAACTGCTGGTCAGTGATAGACACTGGGCAGACACAGCCATCATTAGTACTATGCGTAATCATGCAACTTTCGATCTGGTGTAAGCTTTTATTAGACTGGGCTCATTAATAGAAGACAGCAGTAAGACACGGCATACCAAGCACTGTGAAAAGATAATTAAAGGCACAAGGAGCCTTCATGGATTTCCATTATGTGCCTAATTAGTGCCTGTGGCACCAGGATGGCTGACCACGTACACAACCTCTTCAGAAACTGATTTTCCCCATGTGAGGCAATAAATGCCACAGATAAATATTTCTTATCCTAATCACTTCTATGTTTTAATTGTATTTCAAAATTGTGAGTTTTGTTTCATTTCTGCTCACTGATCAAGTGAATTGACAGTGTTGGTAATAGACATATATCAGGAAAGATGAAGGTAGTTTTTAATCTTAGATTACAAAAGCAGAATAGACTTACAGCCTGAACATTACATGTATTTTTTATTTACAGTTGCTCAATTATGTGAATGAACAACTGTGTCCGTAGAGCACATATAGTGGTTCAGTTTGTACCTTACATCTCCAAAAACACATTTTGCTTTAGTGGGCTGTGGTGGCTCTGTTTTTAAGCTACTGATTGGAAGATGACGAGTTTATGTCCCACCACCAAGCTGCCATGTTGGATCCTTGAACAAAGCTCTTAAGTAAACCACTGATCTCACAAACAATCATGCACTAAGTGAAAAATTTTATATAAAAAACTTTCCATGCACTCATTTTTAATGACTTTGCAGTCCTGAGTTTCTGAGTAATCTATATTATCTGTTGTATATGCTTTTATTCAACCATGCCTACACAAACACTGATCTGGTTTAGATTTTCATAACAGTGTATTAGCACTAGTTTAAACAATTGTTAGCAAAAAGCATTATGTCCTTTTGAATAAGAAATTATTAATCACTACATTTATACTGTTTTGATGCTATCTTAGTGATTCAGACTACACTGAATTCTATTTGAAATATTTACACAGAAGAGAGCAGCTTTCCTGCTAGTCAAAGCACTTTGCAAAGCAAAGCATTAATTCAATCTATAATTAAACATTTTAATTAAAGACTTTGCAAACAGTTCATTTCTTTATTTGCCTGGGATTATAAATATGCCTAGCAGGAGCTAGAGGTTGCTTACTGGATATTTTAAATATCTCAAAGGAAAATTACCATAATTAATCAAGCAAGGTTATGTAGGGTGAATTCAGTTTTATTGCAAACTGAATTAAGCCTTATTGCAAATTAATGGAATGTGACACATTTTTGAAATCCCCTATGTGTTGACACATGATTTGTTCATGGAGTCATAAAAATCTAATTTCAGGACTTAAGAAACACTGTACAGTATTCAAATCTGTAGGAATAAACTAGACAAAATAAAATTGACTACACATCAGGATGGTAGAATAAATAGCATCTTATAATGCATTTTATACAGCAAGAACAATTAAATCCATATTCAGCACACTAAGAGTAAACAATACACTATGTAAAAATCTGTAGTAGGCTTAAGTATTGTTAATACTTCTTAAGCTGTGTCTTGAAAACACAATTTAATACATATAAAATTAATCACTTCCTCAATTTACTATAGTTATTCCTTCATGTTTACCTAAATGCATTGTATATAAGACAGGCCCTACACACCTGACACAATATAACCAAATTCACCCTAAAAAGGCAATAAAGAACCTGTCTTCCTGGGTACAATTTTAAGAAGGCTTACAGTCGTCAAGTTGGTATGAGATGGCTGCATTGAGTCAACAGTACTTTCAGCTTGAGGTGGATGGACGGGTAGGTGTGAGTAATGGGGCAAAAAATGCACACAACGAGAACAATGAGAGAACACAGGGAGGAGGCGCCCTCTAGCTGTGTTGCTGTTCGCGCCGCAAAATCTGCTGCTGTTCACTAAAACTGTTAACCCGTTAAATTGTGAATTTGCGTTCAGTTGCCAGTGCATAGTGTAAATTATGCAATTTAACACTACGTGTCTATAATCACACAATTTGTATGTAGGTCTAATCTTAAAGATACCATGAACGTGCGCTCGCGCGTATGTGTCGAAGAATGGCTTTATTTAAATGTCCAGGTACAAGTTTGTGTACGTGTTTGCGTGTGTGTGTATGTATGTATGTATGCGTGCGCGCGTGCGTGCGCGCGCCTGACATCACTCCTGCTTTCCTCGAGTTGACAGTGGCACAGAGACGCCTCAGTGAGACGCTGTGCGCGCGTAACGGTGCGCGCCTCCATACTTTCTTCCGCGTCGACGCTCGCGTTTCCAAGTTTGCTCTCCGAACTTAATCTCCACGGAGACTGCATCGGGATCTTTAGAGCTTTTGTGTTCCACTCTAAGACGGCCAAAACATGCGCTCTGAGACTAACGCTCAGCGACGGAGTTTCTCCATCTGCCTACAGTTCGCCAGAATTGGCACTTTTCTATCGTGTTCTCGCTGAACGCAATCGAGGATGAAGTTTGGCCAAAGCGTTTGCATCTTAAACGTGGGCGGCACGCGGTACGCTTTTCCCATGGATGTGCTGAAAGACTTCCCTCTGAGGAGAGTGAGCCGCCTGCACAGCTGCGCGTCGGAGCGAGAGGTGCTTGAAGTGTGCGACGACTACGATAAGGAGCGCAACGAGTTCTTCTTCGATCGTCACGCTGAGGCTTTCGGCTTCCTCATGCTCTATGTAAAGCATGGCAAACTGCGCTTAGTGCCACGAATGTGCGAGCTCTCCTTCTACAACGAGATGATATACTGGGGTTTGGAAAGCTCACATCTGGAACTGTGCTGTCAGCGTCGCCTGGACGATCGCATGTCCGACACATGCACCCACTTCACCGAGGAGGAGCGACGTGTCGAAGACAAAGATGACCAAAAGCAGCAAGAGCAACGGAGTCGGCGAGGCACTGGGCGCGTAAAGGACGCCAAGTGGCTCGAGAGCATGCGCAGGACCTTCGAGGAGCCCGCGTCCTCAGTGGCCGCGCAGATTCTCGCTGCTGTCTCTGTCCTTTTCGTGATTGTGTCAATGGTGCTCCTGTGCGCGAGCACTCTGCCCGACTGGAAAACGGCCGAAAGTAACATGGTGGAGGAGCACAGGTACACAGAGTCTATAGACCATCCGGCCGGGTACTTATGCCTTTTTTTCTAGTATCTTTCATGCACGATGCACTGCTAATAAATTGTCAAAGCACGTTTTAAACAGTCCTGTTTTCGCTAATCATGTGCATGATCTCTGACCAAGACAGTTTTAGAAACCACACACTACTTCACGTGTCCAAGCCGGTTGACCTGTGTTTTGTCTTGTGTTTCTTGTTATATTTGATAAATGTTCGTCTTTTGTCTTCGATCATAGAACATGAATCAGTCGACATATATATTTGTTGAATGAACCTTCTATAGACACTTCATGTTTAATTAAACCCTGCGAATTTGGAGATCTAGCAACGACACTATAAAAAATGCATTTTATATATATATATATATATATATATATATATATATATATATATATATATATATATATATATATATATATATTAATTATGCTCATTCGTTGAACTTCGAGTATATATATTGTACTCATTCGTCGAACTTTAACTGGAACTTGGTTCCTCCTGATTCAAGTGTAGTAAAAGTAAATAAAGTAAAACAACTAATATATGGCAAATTGTCTGGTCACAATTTTTACAGCGCAAATTCGTTAGTACGATCACAATTGCCCCTGTCCAAGGTGCTGAAGCGTCGTTCTGCTATGTGTTTAATGAAGTTTTACAGTGAGCATCTGGAATTACATAATCGTTATATATTCGCGGGGAAAAAATACTAGAATGCGCAATTAATGGTAGAAATGCCCTTCCCTGTAGTGTGTTCCTTTTGTAGTGTGCATTCAGACTTATAAAACACATAATTAGCTCTTAAGGACCACTATTATGTCTTTTGCACTGTACATTGAAATAAAACAAAATGTAGTTGGATAGTATGCATTTCCAACAATATAGGTGTGAAAAACAAATGTTGTATTTATACTAGTTCAGTGATGTATCAAGCAATTACATTATCATTTAATGGTTAGGTGGGTTTAATGGGTAAAATTCAACATGAATTCTGTTATTAAACTGTTAAATATGTAGCATATCTTAAGAAATTGTTAACATATTTAAAATCTTATTAATGTTATAGCTATGCAATTAATTAAGTACAGTTCCTTTCACATTCCTGGAGTTGTTTTTTCTGTCCTTTTAACCTCTTCATGTGTCTGTCCTATATCTATATTGCCACGTGGACTGTTCTGAAGGTGTTGGTGCTGGTACCTATGGAGCGCCCAGGCTTTTCTATGTCTATATGTGTGTAAATGTGTGTGTGTGAGTGAGTAAGTGGGTGAGAGAGACAGATTGTGTGAGACAGGTTTGTTTAGGTGAGATGTCAGGTTTGTCATTCAAGCAAAGTGTCATCCATACATGATAGAGGATGTAATTGTGGATCTGTTCTCTTTGTAAAAAATGTGCTTTTATTCCAGTTCAGTGCTTGCAAAGTAAGAATTCTTTATATATGGACATGCGCTCTCTTTGGCACCATCATTAGTTCCACACCACTTGGCATAAAGATTTCCCTGATTAAATTTGACCACCATTTGCATTTTACTGTAAAAAAAACACAAACCTACATAAGGAATACAATTTGTGTTGAGGATTTAATTTGGTATAGGGTCTTTCAAGTGGATGTGAAACTTCCTTTATAAGATGGTCATCTGTAGTAACAAGACATCGCTAGAGACATGCTTCAGCCTAGCTTACATAATCATGTGTTTGTTAACTCCTTTTCAGATTGCCCAGCATTGTGCTGATCATAATAAAGAAAACTTAACTGGGAACAGTCATGTTAAAAGTGCAATAAATAGAAGTTATTATTGACTGGGTATCTGAACTGGACCTATACTAATTCCTTTTGAATTTCTGAAGTCTTTAAGACCTAGCAACACTTTAACATGCTTTTATGCAATTTTACTAAGCCTCAAAACAGAAAACAGAAATTAATTTTATATTTGACACATTTAATTAGTATGGCTTTGTTGTTGTTTAACACATTTATTTCTTTAATGAATATTATCTATTTAATTACATACCACATACACTAAAACCTGTTAAATAAAATGGCATTGTTAAGTAAAAAATGTTTCTAGGTCTTAGAGAACGTTTAGACATTTGCATGACTAACACTGTAACAAAGTCTCCAGAAGGTAATAGTTACTCAATTTCACACACTAATGAACTTGATTGTTTATCTTGTGTATAATGTCTATGCTAATTAGGTATTAGTAAATGCTTATTTAGTGTGAAGTTTTTCAATTAGTTTTTTGATTATCATTTTGTTACTTAGATCCATTATATAATGTACCAAATATTTGTCAGATTCTTAATGGGATGGCTATGATTGAAAAATAATTACTCAAAGTCTGTTTAGCAGTAAATATTGATCAAATTGCTTGCTACAGTAAAATGCATGCTAAGTAAATGGCTTCCCCTTTATTAATGCCTCTCTCTCGAATTTCTCTCACATAATTGTGCGTCTGCTTAGGATCATCGAGGCGGTGTGCATTGGCTGGTTCACAGCAGAGTGTATCGTACGTTTCCTTGTGTCACGTGACAAGTGTGAGTTTGTGCGTCGTCCACTGAATATCATTGACCTGCTGGCCATAACGCCTTACTACATCTCCGTGACCATGACAGTCCTGACTGGAGAAAACTCACAGCTGCAGCGGGCCGGTATGACACTGCGTGTGCTACGCATGATGCGCATCTTCTGGGTAATCAAGTTGGCTCGCCACTTTCTGGGCCTGCAAACACTGGGCCTGACACTGCGCCGTTGTTACCGGGAGATGGTCATGCTGCTGGTGTTCATCTGCGTAGCCATGGCCATCTTTGGAGCCCTGGCCCAGCTGCTTGAGCATGGCCTTGATCTGAAGTCCAGCAATGAGGAGTATGCCAGCATCCCTGCCGCCTGCTGGTGGGTTATTATCTCCATGACGACTGTCGGCTATGGAGACATGTACCCCATCACCGTGCCAGGGCGTGTGCTAGGAGGCCTTTGTGTGGTGAGTGGCATAGTGTTGCTGGCACTACCCATTACTTTTATTTACCACAGCTTCGTGCAGTGCTATCATGAGCTCAAGTTCCGCTCTGCTCGCTGCACCAGGAGCCTCTCGGCTGAATTCCTCAACTGACTGTGTCTCTGTCAGACTTTTACATGGACATTATTTCAATAGATTCAGTTTGTTCTCTCGGCTCAGTGAATGATCTGAACCATTCAAATATCTGGTCTCAGGTAGAACTTAGGAGCTTGGTCTTAAATGAGTTTACGTATGTTTAGCCCATCTGGTACTCAACTCAGTCCACTGAGGAACTTAGAGTCTACAGGGATTAGTTCCAGCCCTGCTCCACATAAATTCATTTCACTAGAAACACAGACTGGAACACATTCAGTCAGGTCAAGTGTGGTGGTGCAAAGTTGGAACAAATACTGTGAACTCTGTGTTCCTCCATGGTCCAAGTTGAGAGTCCATGGTTTACCCAGCAAGTCTACCGCTGACATACAAATTTTCAGGAAGTCAGGATTCACTCAGCTGTGCTGATTTACAGTAGCAACATTTACTGGCCTTTCACAGTTAGAGGCAAGGCTACCATGGAAATGTCTTTCAGTCCAGATATCCCAGTCAGGGGCAAACTACAGGAACTGCTGGTGGGCAGCTTTGACTTGTCTACCAGAAACCTTAAGCACACTCAACAAGGACTAAAAAGCTTCATCCTCCCAGCCAGAAGACTACTTCATCCGCTAGATATGGCATGCAGCCACTGAAAGATTTTTGCTTCTTAATATCATCTAGACAACCTACAGTTTTGGCAAACATACAGGAGAAAAAAAACAATTAAACTAATTTCATTGAGTTTTTTTATTATTATGATAGCATTGTTTGTATTAAAACAAGTTCTCAGATCTCAGCAGTCCAGCTGTCCCTGAAACAAAATGTTAGGTGGTTATATAAGGGTGAAATGTGCAAACACTCAATGAAATTATTGTGTAAAATCCAATGATGTGTGACACAAAATCTGCAGGGACATTGGAAAAACCAAGCATGAGAGAGAGAAAGAGAGAGAGAGCCATAGAGAGGAATGATGCCTAACTGTGTAGGCAACTGTGCAGCATCGCCAAATATGTAAAGTGGAAGACAGAGAGCTACTGACTGAGAACACTGATAGATGGTTTAATTGGCCATGCGATACATATAAAGTTCTCCCAATTCACCACCAGTGTGAATCCATTCTAGCTCAACATGTCTTCACATTTGAGCAGTGAAAAGCTTTGAGTATTGTGTTATGTTATGTCAAAAACAGCTTTTCTTAGAAAGATCCCTGATGGTTTAAATATGAGCTTAAAACTGAGTAGCTACTAGGCACAAAGAACGCAGTTCAAGAAAGCAGTTTGTTGAGAAAACTTTGTTACAGGTAAATGTGAATACATATAATGAGACAAGAATAATAACATAAACTAATGTACATGACATTAATCTTTCAGGTCTAAGCATTCTGTTTGCTTCATCTGTTGTTTTTTATTTGAGATTTACATTTTTATTTAATGTTTATTTTTATGCAAATTGGGCAGGATTATTGTTATTATTGGGGAAAATGCTCCTTTTCACAGTAAAGAAAAACTGACCAAACTGCATATAAATCACTCTAGCTTTTCATATCACATGTACGCCTCATTTCAAAGCCAAACGAATTATAATGTCTCACCAAGAAACAGGTAAAAAAAAACATTCAACTTCACTGAATCTCACACTCTATGGAAGGAGGGAACACCACAAATTCACCTCATATCCAGCCATGTTTCCTTTAACTGGGTGATACTCCTCCCTGCTAATTCTGTTATTGTCACTAATGAGCATCTTTGTTCATTTGCTGTCATCTCACTGCTTTCCTCTTGAGGAACTGATGTCTTGATTGGAAGACGATCCATTCTGTGGGCCATAAAAGGAATGAAGATGTATCTGATGTGCCTGATGTGCTATATCTTCCTTTATATATATCCCTATTAAAAATTAAGCCCCATGTCACATGGGAGGTGTAATTTCATTATTCTCTCTCGCTATCTCTCTCTCTCGCTCTCTTTCGCTCTCTCTCCCTCACTTTCATTCTCTCTCTCTCTCTCTCTCTCTCTTTATTTTTGCCTGATGCTGCTTTTTGCTGCCTCTTGCTTGTTTCCATACACACAGCAGATAAAGCTTAAGAAAAGAATGTCAAAGCCAATTTTTTTAAATCCAAGGTCAGGATGAAAAACCTTTTTCCCAATACTGCTGAAAAGCCAGTTCAATATATATGGTAAACATAATTCTCGTTTACTTTACATGTTTTGTCAAACAAACCATTACTTTATTACTTTACCATTACTTTTTCATTTATCCTTAATGAAAAGCTCAGGATTTCAGTGAAAATGAATGTGGCCATTGATTTGAGTGCCAAAGGTTGATTATTCAACTGCCCTCTTAAGCCATGTGAGTTTATAAGGAGGCTCATTTACTAAATCGATAATACTGCCAGAGTCCACTGAATAAAACTTTATTCAGTGCTATTTTTAAAATCTTTCTGAAGAATGATATTCAGTGTTTCCCTTTAAGGTTTTTAAGGACATTCATAAATTTATTCACTCACTTAAGTAATCAGTATGCATACTGGTTTACAGAATCTTATGTACAAATATACCTTTTTATATTATTTGTTTAATTGCTAAATCTAAAATCAAGTGCCAATACAGAAAATTGTGTGTTATGATATTGTGTTTTCATACTGGCACTGTTCACTGTGATGAATCTACTGCCTACTGGCTATATAACATTGTTTTTTGTTATTTTAATTTATTTGATATTTGAATTATAACCTCATACTATGTCAATCACAGAGAAATTCCAAATGTATTCAGTCGAACCCACACTTGTGTAGGTTTTTGGCGTTTGAGGATGAAGCCTGTTGTTTGTCACATCATGCAACAATGTCCACAAATACTAAAAAGTAAAACTTTCAAAAAACAAGAAAAAAAAAGTTTTTGAAAAGAATATGAAAAAAACATTCAAAATGCCGTTGCTTATTTTACTCTATGGATTGAGTTTCTTGTAGGGGAGTTTAAACTTGAAGGTAATTTAGTACTTAGATATTTTGTTACAGTAGATTAATAGGTGGGTAGCTAGGCTACTTTTGTAAAAGTCTAGTTAAGCCTAAAGTCTAAAATTCCAGTAATCTTTTTTATTTGTTTTTAGCACTCCCTGTGTTTTTAAAATAGAGAATCTATTTTGTATAAAGTAGCATAAAATATGTGTTTGTAATGGCTGAAACAACTCTGTGATAAACTATGAATAAATTTATCCTTGATGGCTAAATGCGATGGTCTTACTGTTCATTTTAAGGATGTTTTATTTTGTGCATATTGTATTGCTTTGAGAATTCATGGAGATGTATGATGCCTGATAGCGAAGAGTTAAGAGTTAAGTGGTGGAAGATGTAGGTTACTGAAATAATTTAGTCAGTGTGAGAAATGTGTGGTGGCCTGGGTAAAGATATTAGAGCTCTCTGAATTCTGTCTATAATATACTTTGATATCTCACCATCAATATCCTTAACCAACTAAAGTGGATTTTTTTTTTTCATATAATACTTTATAAACTTGTCTAGGTTTTCTGCCTGCAAAGATCATGTTGGCTAAGGATATAGGTTTTAAATATGCCTTAAACCATGCTACATTTTACATTTACATTGATGTAATTTAGCAGACACTATTTTCCAGAGAATTACAAGTGCTTTGAGTCTCTATCGACAAATACATTCTGACACTGGTTCACTTAGTCACATCAATGAAGACTCTGCTGAGGTAATATTGTTGAAAAATACTACATTTACATTTACAGCATTTGGCAGATGCCCTTATCCAGAGCGACGTACATTCATTCATTCATTCATTCATTCATCTTCTACCGCTTATCCACACTACCTCGGGTAACGGGGAGCCTTTGCCTATCTCAGGCGTCATCGGGCATCAAGGCAGGATACACCCTGGACGGCATGCCAACCCATCGAAGGGCACATACACACTCATTCACTCACACAATCACACACTAGGGACAATTTTTCCAGAGATGCCAATCAACCTACCATGCATGTCTTTGGACTGGGGGAGGAAACCGGAGTACCCGGAGGAAACCCCCGAGGCACGGGGAGAACATGCAAACTCCACACACACAAGGTGGAGGTGGGAATCGAACCCCGACCCTGGAGGTGTGAGGCAAATGTGCTAACCACTAAGCCACCGTGCCCCCTAGTGACGTACATAAGTGCTTAAATCTCTAACATTGAATCATTAATGCTGGCTCACTAGGTTACATACTTAAGATACCATGAGTTTAAAACATTTGTTCAAAGTTACTACATATTATATCATTATATTATATATTACTCACAACATTTTTTAATAAAAGTGATTGCCAGTCACTCCCGGATTTCACTATTTTGCAATCGCAGAAAGTTCTTGAGGAGTTACCTCAGATTTTCATTTTTGGCAGATTCGGTCTAAGATGTATTGTGTTTCATCACAACATGCATTTAGTCAAAGCCCTCTTCAAATCAAGTGTTGAACATGAATACAGTTATCATTGAAAGTAATTATATATATATATATATATATATATATATATATATATATATATATATATATATATATATATATATATATATGTGACTTTTTTTGTCAATTTCTTTGCAATGTTGTCAATTTAAGTAGTTTTCCAAAAGAAAAAAAAATAATCTGAGAGCTGCAAAAACAAGCATTTCTGGCCACAATAATTGTAAAAGAAAAAACTGTGAAATCATGAACAGACTGATGTACTTCAAATAGTGTTAGGTCTTTAGATGTTGTTTGAGGATAGCCAGTGACTCAGCTGTTCGGTCCTCCAAGGGGAGATCATTCCACCACCTAGGTATTGCAACAGCGGAACAACACAGATGGTGGGATCAGACAACAGTGTTGGAGTTTTTGACTTTGCAAGCATTAGTGGTTTAATCTCATGCAGGCAGCAGGAGGAAGCCAAGCTATAAGACTATAGTAATGGTGTTCTGTGGAAGAACTTGTGGAAGATTGAAAACAAGTCAAACAGCGGCATTCTGGATCCATTGCAGAGGTCGAACGGCACTCAGAGGGAGACCTGCCCAGAGCAATTTGCAACAGTCTAGTCACAAAGTGACAAGGCCTGAGTGATCAAGCATCTGGGAACAAGGGCCTTTGTGGATATAAATGGACATTGTCTTGTATGATCTTTCCTCACGCAGAGAATAAATGAAAATTTTTGCTGTGAAAATATTTTCAATGTACCTGTGCCATTGCCATTATAAAGAGACAGATGCAGGTGAGGCGGTTTTAATGACACAATGGTAAACATATCCAAATCGATCAAGGCAAACTTAGGGTCAAAGAACAGACACAAATCAGATAATCAACAAACAGAATAAACAAGGTGAATATCAGTAAGCAGTGACCAGAAACAGGGCAGACTATAGCAGAGCATACACGGTCTATAATAATAACTATTACTATTAACTATTTGGATAAACAATGGTATACACAAGAGACATAGTTTTTAGGGTCATAATTTTTCATGTTTATACCTTATTTATTATTTATTTTTTCATTTGGTGTCTTTCAGTTGGACTAGAATGAAAACATTTCAGTTATGTGGACAGTTTTTTAAAGACACCACACAAATACACATCCAAAGAGTATAATTATATGTAGCTTAATGTTTATAAATACTGGTAAATGTCATATAAATCAAAATCTTGAATAGCTGTTAATATAATACTCAAAATAAAGGTTAATTAGTAATATATACTATATAATACATAGAAAAATATTAAGTCAGATCCTCAGTGCATGAAGAATAAATGGCATTGTAGAGAAAAAAAAAGTGGTTGGATATAGGTCTGGGTTAGTTTGCACAGCAAGTTAACCAATTTTACCAGACATGATTGACTAATGACATTTACTTTTATTAGCCTATGAATATAAACATTTTAACACCTTTACTTCTGATTAAGTGGTAACAGGTGATAGCAATATATAGTATCTCTACCTAATCATTGTATAATTTAGTAGAAATCTTAAGCGATGCAATCATGCAGAGGTTGTGCATTACAGGGAAAATGTTAAGGTTATGTTCAGATCATAGAAACAAACAGTGAGGAAGACCAGCCAAAAAACTGATGACCCTGACTCGTTTTTCTCCCCACAGACACTTTCCTTTCCTCTGTTTCATCAACCATGGACCTCCTCTGCCCTCTGTCTTCTAAACTCAGGAAGACTTCTTTTCCTGCTTCTTGTCCTGGCTGTCAGATGTGTCGTGCAGCACTCAGTGAGAAATAAGATCAGCAGAAAGAAAGTGTAAAAATCAATACAGATCTCGTCTCTTACTGTGACGTGACTTCTGCTAAGACTGCCTTCTACAAAACAGCTTAAAGCTTCTGCATGATGTCCTTGTAAGCTCCTCAATAACATTGTTCTTTAGAACTCAACCCCAAACACCCTCTGCTTCTTTCTCCCTGACTGCTGAAGGCTTTGCTTCCTTTTTCAATGAGAATATTGAGCAAATCCAGACCTAAGCTTCCACCATGCCTCAATACCACCCCTATATTACACAACAGGATATGTGGCGATAATAAAGGCTTCTTTGCCCCCGTTCTATTCTATTCTATTCTATTCTATTCTATTCTATTCTATTTAATACCCAGGGGTTCATTGTTGAGGAGCTCAAAATGTCAGGTGATTCACACCTAGCCGATAAACAAACCAACAAACAAACATAATGTAAACAAAATATATGGGTGTTACATGGCAGTTTATCATGCTGCAAATGTAATATTTAATTTGCGAGCAAAAAAATTTTTTTTTTGATTTATTAAGCCAGAACTGATGTATTAATGTAATTGTGACTATAAAAGACGCCATTTTGAATTCACCCAGGCACAACACAGACTAGTAACAGTAATAATGCAAAAACTTTAAAATTAAACTTTTTTCAGAGGACATATTTAAAAAAAAAAACTACTATGTGTCCTAGAAAAAACCTCTAAACCCACGACAAAAAACGGTATTTTAGCTCAGGCACACAGAAGACTGCTATGTGATGTCACTTCCGCTCAGCTGGGCCCTCTCTCTTCTGGTGTGGGGAGAAGCAGGAGTGTGGTGTGACCTCTGTTTAATATATACGTTGGTTTCAAAATGTATTATAAAATCAGCGGAGTGACGGGAAAACTGACGGGATCTACACCGGCCAGTGCATACTGCCCTCAGGTAAACACGGGCTCGGTGTTTTGTGCAGTCGGTAAACTTGACCTTCACTGTGGTTTGTGTCGCCGGAAGTAGCTTTAGCTGAAAGCTAATTGTACAAAGCTAAAGCTACAGAGCAGGAAGTTTACAGCTAAAACACTTTTAGTTTATGTTGAATTTATTTTGTCCGGTTTATATGTGTATAAAGTTAATTGTGTGTGTAGAGAGAGAGAGAGAGAGAGAGAGAGTGTGTGTGTGTGTGTGTGTGTGTGTGTGTGTGTGTGTGTGTGTGTGTGTGTGTGAGAGAGAGAGAGAGAGAGAGAACTATTAGAGCATCTGCTTTTGAAATATTATTATATATTTTCTTAGTGGTTGGTTTCTCACAATATACTGTGTGTTGATGCTATGATGTTGTTCCAGTAAGTAAGAATTACAGTAGTATTTAGGTGATTAATGAGATTTTGGTATATTAGTGAGAGCGTTATTTATATCACCTGTATATTTTATTTCAGTTAGGGTTTTTTTTCTCTATTATATTAGTATTTTGGCAAAGCTTTGGGTCTTGTTTATAAGTTGCACTGGTGGCTTCCATATTGACCTTGTTTTCATCCTGCTGATTATAAGTGTGCTTTCATTCTTAGCCTTTAAGGCAAACAGGTTAAATATTTTGGTTGTTTGTAGATATAAACTGCTTTAAAACTTCAGTGTATAATATGTATATATTTTTCCTAGGGGCTGAAACCCACCATTCCCTCACAACCCACCCCCATGATCTTCGCCTTACCCACCAAGGTTGTATCAGACGCGGGACCTACAGCCGAGTATCTGGGCTCTAACAAGGTCCCTGAGCTCCAAAAGCTCTTTCAGGTATTCCACTAATTATGTTGGTCATTTATAATCTTTTTCTTTTGTTTTGTTGTTCCCCTATGTTTGTCTAATCAATATCAGCACAACATATTGCATATAACATATATAAAATATTTGCATTGTATACTATCAACATTGCAAAGCATTAAATAAAAGTAGCTGTCAAATGCATGTAAAATAAAAAAAATCTAAATCTGTAAACAAGGTCATGAGAGCTGGGAACAGGCAAAGGTTTCAAAAATCAAATAGTGATTTTGTATTGTATGGCTTTAACCCTGCTGAAAAAGTGTACACATGAGTGTACAAATCAGTCTAACTTCATATACTTTGAACTTATTTCCAATGCTCTACATGTTCACCTTTTATGCTCTTTTCTTAGCAGTTGTATTATGTAATATGGCTTCACATATTCCCATTGGTTCTTGACTTTTCAGACATCCTGTATTATAGAAAGTTGGGATGTTAA
Organism: Tachysurus vachellii; assembly: GCF_030014155.1. NCBI lineage: Eukaryota > Metazoa > Chordata > Actinopteri > Siluriformes > Bagridae > Tachysurus > Tachysurus vachellii. The sequence continues at coordinate 9,910,091 of NC_083465.1, read as the reverse complement.
CTGAAACCTAAAGCATGATTCTTGTTAGGATGGCAATTAATAGTTTGGATTATCAAATCATCTGTTGACATTGTTCTTATTAATTGATTTGTAGTGTTGTTAAATTTATCCCATACCATTTAAAACAGTTTATGTCCAGCATTTAAATTTCAACTTCTACTACAAAATTCATAACTAGGCTTAATTAAGTAATAGGTCAACAACTGTAGTGCAGAATTACTGATGTCTATCTGTCTGTTGGTCATAGATGGGAATACAAATTCACTTCCTCCACTTTTTTTTTTCTTTCTTTTTTTTTTGCGCAAATCAGACAAGCTAATGTGTTCACAATATCTCCCATATGAATCCACTTTTGCCTCTCTCCACTTTCCTCCTGAAGCTACCTGCATTAAATTCGAGGCCCTTGGTTCTCAGGTACAAGACTTTATCTGGAACAGCACACACTAACTTCACCTCTCTTTGAGGTTTATGTTCCAAGTTTGTTCCATATGGAACAAGTAGGTAGTGAGGCACAATGTCTCAAGAACTTTCAATCTGATTGTTTTAGTGGTGGAATGAACTTCCAGTCTCAATCCTGATAGTAGAATCTGTCAGTCTTTAAAAAATATCTATTGACTCACCTTTTCCACTAACTAACCACTAAAAAAACACCCTGTACTTACACAAGCTCTTACACCTGTCTCTGTGCACCTAGTTTCTCTAGCACTCAGTTAAAAATCTTGTATAAATGCTTGTGTTGTCCCACTTGATAAATTGATTTGCCTGTATTTCAGTGACTTTTCTTAGTCACTTTGGATAAAGCATAATTCATTTGCTAAATGAATAAATGCAAATTAGAAGTATTCAGTGCATTTTGCTGTTTTATTTATTTATTTTCATATTTGCCTTTTTTTTTTTTTTTTTTTTTTTAATATTACGAAAGGTTTTTTTTTCTCCCGTTAAAAATATCAGAGCATAGTGTTCCACAACTGAAGTAACCACTTGTAACTACTTCACAGAAAGCTGACGGCGTTCCAATTCACCTGAAGCGCGGCGTCATTGACCGCTTATTGTACAGGACTACGATGGGCCTGACGATTGGAGGAACCCTGTACTGCCTAGTGGCCCTGTATTTTGCTGCTCAGCCCAGAAAAGTTGAGTAAACCGAATAAACTGCCCCCGTGGAGCAAAGAAACGGACCATTACGACTGTATTCCCAAAGACACTTTGCATAATTGCTTTGGTTCTGCAATATTTTTTTCCACCTGTTATTAACCCTTAATTTATATGGCCCTCAAGAGGGTTTGCAAGTTCATGTTTTAAAAACAGGTCAAGACCATCACTCCTCTGTAAATGACTATGTTCAGAGATCTGGTGTATGTGGTGTGGTGTAATACAGCTGCTGCTTTGGATATAGGGTCAGGTGCCTATATGCACAGATGCTTGTAATGACAAGGGAGTGCAATGTGAAATGATGAAATAAATGGGAACTGTACCAGCAGTTTTTGTGTGTTCAGAAAATTATTGGACCAGTTTTCTGTTAATTTATTCATAACATACTCTTATAACAGGCAGTTAGACAATCTCAGTCTCACTGAAGAATAAAAAAGTCATTTTTAGGTGCTTGTGTTCACTCATTATTTACATGGCCTGTTTCATCTGTTTCATGTGTAATTTAACTGTGAATAACATGCTTGTAAATTTTCTTGAGAAAATAAATATTTTGTTCATAAAAATGAAGGAATAGATCGAGTGCAGGAATTTGTTTGACTTTCCTGTGAATATTTACACTCACTTTATTATAATCACCAGTACACCTGCTGATTTACGCACTTATTTTACCTTCCAGTCTGCATAAACTCATGTAGGTACACATCAAGAGCTTCAGTTCCTGTTCACATGAAACATCAGAATGGGGAAAAGGTCTGAAATATGTAACTTTAACCATGGCATGGTTGTTGGTCCCAACTGGGTTAGTTCTGATCTGTTTTCACAGAATTTACAGAATTTTCCAGAATTTACACTGAAGCTACAGGCTGAGAAGAAAAGCCTCCCAGCGTGCTCAAAACATCCTATGTGGATGGGCTCCAGCAGCAGAAGAATACATCAGATTCCACTCCTATCGTCTAAGAACAGGAATCTGAATTTATCATGTCCAGACTAAAGACTGGAAAAAGGACGGACTTCCTCAGATTTCTGGTTTTTGGCTGACTGGTGGAACCTGATGGGGTCTTCTGCTGGTGGAGTTTTCTGTATGCTGTGATGAAGTTCTGCTCACTACATTTGTAAACACTGATCATATAACCTACTTTATCTTTCCTGGCAGCTTGAAATTCACCTGGCATATTTTCATATGACTTCACTTATTAACACGATGTTACCATTTACAGACCTGTCACGCATTCTGTGTTGACATATAAACACATCAACTTTAAGAACTGAGCGTTAACATGCCGATTAATATCCCACCTCTTGTGCCACTGTAAGGAAATAATCAGTTATTATTTAACTGATTATTAACTTAACCAGCCATTGGTTTCACTCTTATGGATGATCGTTGTAGATGTTGGCCATTTGATAAGGGAACAGACAAACACACATTTTATCTTTGTCTTGTCCTTCATGTGCTTTTTTCTGCATTTATTTTGTGCCAGGGTTCTCAGGATAGGTCTCAGGTCTATTGCAACCTTTTCAGACTAAGAGAAAGTGCTTACCGAACATCCATGAATGAATAATTTATAAGGAACAGATTTAGTACCCTTTTAGTGACTTTTTTTTAAAGTGCCTCATGACAAAGCTAGAGATTTTAATGGTTGTCTTGAACTCGATACAGATGCTGGTTATGAGTTGAGAAAGGAACAGCTTCAATCAACTCACCACTAGTTGAGTACATTGTGACTGCACTGCATGTTTTCAATGACTAATGAGCAAAATAACTGCTCTTCACACACCACTTTATTCTTTGTTTTATGTCAGTAAAACTGATTTCATCTACTAACTGTTTTCCTTCATGTCTATTTCTTAACTACTCACTACCACAAGTTATCATCTATATTCTTGATGGATTGTAGATATGTAAATTATTGATGCTCACATGACAAGTCTGTTCAGATAAACCTTTTCCATATTAGCTTTCTGGACATGTTTTGAAATGCAAATGATCATGTTTTTATGAATGTACAAACTAGTCACTGCTGTTTTGTACCTGGTGATCCGAATGAATGAATGAATGAATGTTCTAGAAAGGAAAGAAATCTGCATCGCATCAGATCGTCTACATTGCCAATGGCTCTACTAAGAAGTGCTACGTTATTTGTCACAAAAGAGTGATTTTATATATATATATATATATATATATATATATATATATATATATATATATATATATATATACACACACACACACACACACACACAAACCCGATTTGAAAGAAGTTGGGACACTGTACAAATTGTGAATAAAAAGGAATGCAATAATTTACAAATCTCATAAACTTATATTTGATTCATAATAGAATATAGATAAAATATCAAATGCCATTTATTGGCTCATTTTGGATTTCATGAGAGCTACACATTCCAAAAAAGTTGGGACAGGTAGCAATAAGAGGCCGGAAAAGTTATTATTGCAAATTATTAGGTCAATTGGCAACATGATTGGGTATAAAAAGAGCCTCTCAGTGTGGCAGTGTCTCTCAGAAGTCAAGATGGGCAGAGGATCACCAATTCCCCCAATGCTGCGGCCAAAAATAGTGGAGCAATATCAGAAAGGAGTTTCTCAGAGAAAAATTGCAAAGAGTTTAAAGATATCCTCATCTACAGTGCATAATATCATCCAAAGATTCAGAGAATCTGGAACAATCTTTGTGCGTAAGGGTCAAGGTCGGAAAACGATACTGGATGCCCGTGATCTTCGGGCCCTTAGACGGCACTGCATCACATACAGGAATGCTACTGTAATGGAAATCACAACATGGGCTCAGGAATACTTCCAGAAAACATTGTCGGTGAGCACAATCTACCCTGCCATTCGCCATTGCTGGCTAACACTATATAGGTCAAAAAAGAAGCCATATTCTAAACATGATCCAGAAGTGCAGGCGTTTATTCTGGGCAAATGCTTATTTAAAATGGACTGTGGTAAAGTGGAAAACTGTTCTGTGGTTAGATGAATCAAAATTTGAAGTTCTTTTTGGAAAACTGGAACGCCATGTCATCCGGACTAAAGAGGACAAGGACAACCAAGTTGTTATCAGCGCTCAGTTCAGAAGCCTGCATCTCTGATGGTATGGGGTTGCATGAATGCATGTGGTATGGGCAGCTTACACATCTGGAAAGGCACCATCAATGCTGAAAGATATATCCAAGTTCTAGAACAACATATGCTCCCATCCAGACGTCGTCTCTTTCAGGGAAGACCTTGTATTAGACCTTGCCAGACCGCATACTGCATCAATTACAACATCATGGCTGCATAGAAGAAGGATCCGGGTACTGAAATGGCCAGCCTGCAGTCCAGATCTTTCACCCATAGAAAACATTTGGCGCATCATAAAGTGGAAGATGCGACAAAGAAGACCTAAGACTAGAAGCCTGTATTAGACAAGAATGGGACAACATTCCTATTCCTAAACTTGAGCAACTTGTCTCCTCAGTCCCCAGACATTTGCAGACTGTTTGCAAAAGACTGTTCTTTCATTTGCAGAAAGAAGAGGGGATGCCACACAGTGGTAAACATGGCTTTGTCCCAACTTTTTGGAGATGCGTTGATGCCATGAAATTTAAAATCAACTTATTTTTCTCTTAAAATGATACATTTTCTCAGTTTAAAGATTTGATATGTCATCTATGTTGTATTTTGAAAAAAATATTGAAATTTGAAACTTCCACATCATTGCATTCTGTTTTTATTCACAATTTGTAGTGTCCCAACTTTTTTGGAATCGGGTTTATATATATATATATATATATATATATATATATATATATATATATATATATATATATATGTGTGTGTGTGTGTGTGTGTGTGTGTGTGTGTGTGTGTGTGTGTGTGTGTATACATAGATAGAGACCTACATAGAGACATACATATGAAGACTTACTTGATGAACTTGTAGTGATAGTAATACCATACAATTGACAGCAATATTTAATCCAGAAGCTTATACACTATATTATATACAGCCTAATGGAAGCACAGATATTGAATAGCAGCTTTGGCAGGTATCAGGGAGAAGTGAAAGTGTGGGCTGAAAGGTTCTGTTCAGCACTGCTGCCATAGTGAGTGATTGAAGCCTGCTGGGTAATCATGCAGTTAAACCCACTCTGATCAGTCTATCACACACCATGCTTATTGCTGTTTTCAGGGTTTGGTTAGATGGAGGCTGAGAGGCAGTTTACCCTCCACAGATTTAACTCCAAACTCCAAACAGCTTAGACCTATTTTTCAGACAAGAGTTTCAGTGCTGTTTTTAGACCACTTGGTTTACCATCATTCTCATCAGCTCATTGAAGAGTACAGTAATTGCAGGATAAAGCAATATTTGTTTGCAGCTGCAGTGAGAGATATAAAACATCTCTCTTTCAGAGTTCGCATGGCAACGGACAGGGTGGGTTGAGTAGGCTCTATGAAGTAAAGGTTCTGCAAAGGTCTATGAAAATTGTAAGGTGAATTCTGACTCATACGGAGTGAATAGCCCATTTATTGTCTTGGGGCTTGGAGAAGGTTGGCGTTTATTTGCTTTTCTCTTCCATTCAAATACACCTTTTCTGAGGAAAAAAGAATCAAAGACTTTCCTTCGAAGGCATGCCTCCAGAGTTAATTCAGTCCTGTTATCTGGCCTTAGGGAGCAAAATATGTCAATGTTTGACAGTGATAAAAAAAAAGAGGTAAATTACTGGATGCAGCATTTGCTAATGAATACAATTTTGTACAATGAGTAATCTTTGTGTCCTGAACTCATCATCAGCAAGGAAAAGAAAGCCTTCATAGAGTCATGTTTACCAGAGGGACCTCCCTTGCTTGAGCAGAAACGTTGACTAACATTAAACAAGTATCTGTCACCCATGTAACATTGCATTCAGTGTATGTAAACAAACTACTAACAGCCAACTGTGTGCACCTAAAACTATGAAAAATGAAAATCTAGTCTATACTGGCTAGTAAATGTTGTTTTAATTCCTTTAGCATTATTCAGTCCAAATCATGAATTATGCAGACTAAACACGGGGGTCAGAAATGATTTCACTAATTTACACACTGAAAGCTGAAAATTCAATAAATTGCTATGTATCCAACCACATTCCTTTTATCATGGACACTGAAGACGGTTTACGTACTGTGTTCATCCCATTTTTTTTGGTTTGCTAGAGACTGTAAAAAAAAACATTCTTTATAACAAACAACAGATGTTGTTTTTGGCCATTCTACTGAAGCGGTGAGGAGCTTCACCTTTTGCCTGAAAGAGAGAGAGAAGAGAAAGAGCGAGATAGTGAGAGAAAGAGAGAGAGAGAGAGAGAGAGAGAGAGAGAGAGAGAGATGTTGCGCTGTTTAATGGGGGTTTGAAGTGTTGGACAAGCACAATCCGCAGATACACTCTTAATCCCTTGTGTGTAATCATATTTGGGCTTGGCTAGTTATATGCATGGTGCACGGTTAAATGTTTCCCCCTCTCCTTTCAATGTTTTACCACATTTCTTTTGCTTTGCTTGTCTGCTATGCATCATTTCACTTTCCCTCCTACACCCCCTACATCTTTATCTCTCTCTCTCTCTCTCTCTCTCTCTCTCTCTCTCTCTCTCTCTCTCTCTCTCTCTCACTCTGCCCACTACCACTTCCCATCGCACATTAGGTGTTCTAAAATGGTGAGCCTCATGGCTGGGTTTTCACTGTGGGTGTATGTGATGAGAACTTGAGTTACATGAGTCATGTTGATTGCACTGACACTGACAGTGTGTGCATATCCATGACACATTAAGCATTACAGATAAAAAAAATAATAAATTAACTACTTTCCATGCTGTATTCCCATGCCAGTACACTGTAATTCTTCTAATCACAGACATTCAGATATTATGGCCTACAGGAGACAAACTGTAGACACTGTGCTAGCCTGAGCCTATATATTCATTTTCTCTTCTTCATGGTGAATCTGTAACAGAAATGCAGAGGGACCTGGGTGTTTTCATGGAATAAATGATCAAATACAAACAGCAAATAAAGCTAGGATGACTGATCTGATATTGGAAGCTTATCAAATATGACAGGTAGAAATAAGTATTCCTTAGTTACTCAAGCAAGGGTATGTCTGTCTGTCTGTCTCATCATGCACCACATGACTGCTCAGAAGCAGCCTTCCTCTCTCTACCTGGTACTTTCGCAGCCCTTATGAGAAAGGTACATGGGGCAGTGACTGACAATAAGGGAAAGGAAAATAATAAGAGATGGGGAGATGGTTTTGTGACAACTAATATAAAGGGAATGAGGAGTATGAGCTCAAAAATCTCATCGTACTTCTTCCTCGTGGATTAGATTATAGCTATAAACCAGCTAGTGATCCTGAAAAACAAATGCAGCTTTACTGATGTAGTGAAAAGACATGAAATTGCAGAAGAATCCAACTGCATGGCATGATTATTTATTATTTATTACTGAGATAGAATGAGACATCCACAGCGGCATGTCATCTTCTCCCCTTGTTTATATTGTATATATATATATATATTCTTAAAGAAGAAACAGATAACAATATTGACATTGTGGTGGCTCTACCTCATAAAGAAGAGTAGACACCTTTTAATGATAAAACAGACTCACCTAAAAACCTGGTTTCCTGATTTCACTTAATGTGAGGTCAAACAAAGACAACTGCATTTTGAGCACTGCTCTAATTAGGATACTATCTGGGGGGCTGCCCAGAGACATGTCCCCATGTCCTTTGTACAGCCTCTGTGGTTTTGGGACTATATAATGCAAGTCTTGTTATAAGATGTTTTATAAATTTGGCTTCATGCAGTCTACAGTTAATATCCTGGAGTGGAAGAAGTTAGTGTTGTTCTGCTTGGACATGAAGAAGAAGAGGGAAGTGGAAGAAAAATCTGACACAAAATCAACAATCTTTTTATATTACTAACATTCAGGCATGCAATCTATTAGCATGCTACAATAAGCCACTGAGTCTCATTTATTTGTCCAGGGAGCAATTAATGTTTTCTTCTTATTACTCCTTCAAATACAGCGCTTTTTAATCAATGAGAACATACCAACCAGGAACAATTTTAATATCCGTTCCTCTTCTTTTCTACTTGCCTTGTTGACTCTGCCCCTCTTTCACAGCTTATACTGCCTCCCCCACCCCATATGTGCATACACACATTGGTATCATTCCCATCATCCCACCACAGCTTTGACAGGATGCAGAAAAAAAGGATTGTCATGAGAATCTTCATTAATGAAAGGATTTATTTTAATCAGAGATGAAATAATATCTTACTTTTCCCAGTGGACCATACAGTGTAGAAAACGTTGTTTTGAGATCTGCAGCTTTGATGAGTGGGGATTAGAAACCAGGCATGTTTGTTAAGACAAACCAGTTCCAGTTTGATTAAAAAGATTTCCAGACCAGCTGTCTCAGCTACATATTCTCAATAACAACACTATTAATTTAATTATCCAACATTTGCCATTTGTTGTGATTTAAATGTGTAGCCTTTTATAAGGGGTGTTAGGCTTTTTTTTTTCAGCTAGACCCACTTAGTCTTTGAGTCTGTGAAGCATAACACTCTCTTTCCCTGTAGTGTCATGCAGGCTTTACAGATCAGCTCGAAGATACACTGAATTAATTAAACAGATAGCCAATTGAAGGTCTCTAGTGGCTTCTTGATGCTGAAATGTTAACGAGTGATTGGAAAACTTTATGGAGCTCTGGACAAAAGAACATGCTTCTTATTATGTGGATTTGAGAGAGAGAGAGAGAGAGCGAGAGAGAGAAAGATGGAAGGCATGCAAGAGAGATACATTCTTATTAGGCCAACATTTAGCTCTGCAAAAGTGACATATCTGGGCCATGGAATCCCATCACACCAAACTTGGTGGTGGTGGTGGTGGATGTGTGTAAAATAGTAAATCCACTCATGCTTTCTTAACCGCTGTCCTACATACTGTACAAGGTCAGTTGCAGTGGAGATTTGCGGCTTGAGATTTTGTGCTTTCTTGTGGTATTCATCTATCTAGTATTCATTCATTCATTCATTCATTCATTCATCTTCTACCGCTTATCCGAACTACCTCGGGTCACAGGGAGCCTGTGTCTATCTCAGGCATCATCGGGCATCAAGGCTCTATCTAGTATTTTCCTAGTTTTTTTTTTTCTAGTATACAGTATATACTGTAGTTTAGCTTTCAGTAATTATCACATGACCCTGTGGATAATTCCAAAGTGCATGATAACACATTCAAAATAGGTCAATAAGTAAATGTATTAGTTTTTCACTACACAGCTCAATGCAATTAATAAAAAAAGGAAAGCGTACAAAGCCACAATTCCACAGTTTTTTTTTTACCTCTTTCCTTTCACATCCAACATGACTGACCTCCATATGGAAAGGGTAGGATGCCTGTAATAGAAGGTCACTGCTCCCAATCTCTCCTACCTTTCTATTTCTCCATAGCTGAGCAGGCTGGAGTGGGGGTCTAATAGGCTTGCGTAAAAATAGCTCAGATGGTTTTATTTAGAGGGTCCATGCTACACATGGCTGATTCCCCATTTATCCCTCCATCAGCACCAAAGAAGAATGTCTATTTTTTTCTCTGAGCACTCACAATATTTGGTACTACAGCATCCACTACATGGTGGGGTGAGCAGGTATGTTCAAAGATTTGACGAGATGATCAGGAAAAAAAGCAAACATATTTAGGGGAGAAATGTATAGAACATAGTGTGGAAATTTCTTCCTGTCATTCATTTCTGTTTTCTGTTCAAAATGCGTTCTGCCACAGGTGGATCGAGGGTACAGTTTTTTATGCATTTCCGGTTCCGTGTTTGTGGCATATGCGCAATCAGGCATTATTAGCCTTCATGTGGGCTACGGTAAGGTGATTCTCCAGAGAAAAGTGATGGACAGGGATCAACTGGTGCTAGGGATGTTGGCAGAAACACAAATAGATCTTATTGAAGCTTGAAACACTGGGGACTGGAAGTCACTCTTTCTTGCCTTGCTGCTGGAGCTCTGGGCTTTAAAGCCTGTCCAAAAAAGCAGGCATTTGCCACTCATAGACTTTTTTATTTCTGTACTTTGATTAATAGCAATGCATGAAGTTTACACTACACCAATAAATTTATCTGGGTCTTATTTGAAAAGGGCAAAGGAAAATGAAAACTTAAGAATGAGAATAATTGTCTAAGAATTATGGGCATATTAAATAAGCAATTCCAATTCCTAATTTTATCAACAGTGAACAGAAAGTACAGCACACACAAGCTACCATTTTCAAACATTAAGGCAGTAACAGATAAAAATGAATTGCATGTGGTTCTCTTTTCCACACAGTATCCAGAATGGTGCTTAGATTGCTTTGATTACTGAATTCCTTTGCTTTATTTTTGTTTGTATGATGCTTGTATTGCATTTCAAAGTCCTTTAAAGTAGCAGCAGCAAAAAGAAAGCATCTCAAAAGAATCTGGACAGCCTTCGAGTGATCCTGACTTTTATTTTTCACTCTGAGGCATGCACTACAAATTGTCATAAAGGAAAATCTCAAGACCTAAAGCAATGTATGATTATTGTGAATGTGTGTGTGTGTGTGTGCCGTTCTCTTCTCATATAGTGATCTATATTATGACATGACATTTTCCCTCATAATCGCTTGATTAATAAATGGCCAAGTAAATAAAATAGCCGGACCAAAGCAGCTGTGTCAAGATTCAGTGCCACTCTTTGTGTATTGTTTAGTAAAATGTAATTTCTTCCTCTTTTAGCTGTACCCACTAACATCTTCCCCCACTAAGGAGGTTTATGGGGCAGCCAGTGGTACAGATTTGGGGTCACTGAGTACCCTTTTCTGCCAGCTGCATGTTGGCCAATGAAATGTCACTCCTTAGAAGTCTGACACACTTCTTACAGTGAGAGGCAATCAAAGTGAGATGCACAGGGCTTGAAAGATTGAATATTTAAAAGGTCAAACCTCATTCATGAGAATCAAGGAGACTGTATGTATACTGATGCAGTACTATTAGACATTAACAGTGTAATAGTGATTCAATCAGCGATGAGTAGTTTTTCATTCATTGTTAATTTTAGTAACACAATTATAGAGTCAATGGTTTATTTAATAATAATGCTACTAATAATAATAATAATATGTACAAATGGGTACTAGACCTTCAGAGGGTCAGCAGCATTCACAATGATGGATGTGAGGTTGCACACACACATACACACACACACACACACACATAAAAAAACACATTCTACCTACTCGCTCTTCTCTAATGGTAAATTATTCACCAAATCCACAATCCATGCAAACAAGTAAGGCATGATTTAATTGCTGAAATGGAAAGTGCAAAATGCAGAGATGACTGGATGAGAAGTGTAGTGAGAAAGACAAATGGAAGTAGCAAAGTGCACCTGTCATCCTCTCAATATATCTCTCTTTTTTCTCACCCATTTATTCAGTACCGCTCTCTCTCCCCTTCTCTCTATCCCCATACTCCCTCTACACATGAACATCAAAGGGGGCAGGGTTTGGAAAGAATGCACCAAAGAGAATAGAGAGGTTTGTGATTAGCACTGGTTGGGGTTCTACCACTGGTGTCTTTTCTGTCATGATTAAATGCTTTTATAATTATCATAGAGCCATATCATTAAAGTACAAAATATTCTGACTCATGATTATATGTTTTATTGTATTTGTATTGTAAAGTACAGTCCTTTTTCCTTATTGCATTTCTGTTTAGTTTTTTGTGGGTGTAATTACATGTTCATGTAAATGATTCTGTCTCCGTTTCCTCTTTTCATCGCTAACGAAAATAACATTCAACCAGTGTTTACTTATTAAAGTCATCAAGACTATATTTACATAGTACTGCTCTACTGCAGCCATGGCAACTTGATTTGCAATTTGGGAACTTACATGACAGAATTTTTATTTATTTTTTTATTTTTTTATTGTGTTCATTTTAAACAAAATCGGTGGCACTTGTGTTTCTTTTCCCTACACTGCATGATTGCACCATTTGCTACAAGTCAAGTGATGAAGTGAGATGGTTTGTCTGATGAGTGCTTAATTCTTACACAGATAACAAAACACTATGCTTTTTTACACTTGATGTGGGACAATCATCAGCCTGCATGTGACTCAACAAGATAACAAGTTGTGTGGCACAGAATGTAGATCAGAATTCGCAGAAATTGTCGAGTTGTTCTAGGTTTTTCAACAAAGGGTTGCTTTCTGGGTGCCTGTCTATTTTGTACATTTAAACATTTTGGCACATTATATGTTGTAAATTATTTTTCTGTCATGGACGCATAATAAATTAAGGCGATATAACTCCATGTCCATATAAAGTGGAGCAATTACTAATTTTGTTACCTCCTAAACATTATATATGATCCAACAATACAAGAAATACTAATATGAGAAGATTGCTTTAGGGCTTATTTCACCTGCCAAGTGATCATGACAAGATCAGATGAGCTCTCAGAGAAGATAAATAATGTCACTCTAAAGTGAGACATTCTCCAGAATTTAGCCAAGATCCATAAACAAAACTGAACAAAATTCTTTCTGGTCCCTGACACTCAGCAAGATCTTCCTCTACGCACTGAGTGTGTTTTTCCTGCTGGAGCCAGCAACATAATGGTGATGGAACAGTTTCTAAAGTAACTTCCAGAAGATGCAGATAAGGTGTGCTACTGCCACATACAGACACTGCTAGAAGAGGAAATTACCTTGTGGGATGTTCAGGGGCAGATGGACATATTTTTCCTCACTTTCTTGCTACTCGCCAGGAAAAAAGCAAACACACAGCCTAATCCCTGCATTCCATCTCTTTTCCTACTCTTCCTCCTCTTTTTCACTCTATGTACCAAATTTCAGTCTATGTACCAAATACACCCAAACCATGAAATCTGGGATATTGATTTAACGAAACTGGGGTATGGATTAAACTGACATTCTGTACTGTACAGTACTACAGGGATTATGCACTGGATCTCTATGCCAGTTAATAAAAGTGGCAATTTAATTTCTATACTTATACACTGATATGATGAATATGTGTGTGTCTCAATCAGCTTCGTATACTGTGAATCAGAATATCATGTACACAAGGTCAGGCACTTTTAAGGAGCCTGTCTCACTACACATTGGGACAATATTAGCTCAATTTTCCAGTGACATGACTACGCATAATACCAAAACATAAAATATTTAGGTTTTATTTAACATATAAATTTGTTAGCTTAATCACAATCTTGTGTTATTGTAATTCTAGAGGATCATAGGCTAGTGGATATTTAAATCATTAAAACCTTAAAAATCGTTAAACTATTCTTTTTATGGTTTATTTAATAAAATAAAAAATCAGAAAACATAGCAATCAAGTAATCATTTGAGAACTACAACAATAATAAGCTACTTAGATTTGTAGACAAACATGGCTGAGAGTTAATCTGCCATTTATTTTTTCCAGCTGAGAGACCTCAGGACTTGCTGAGAGATTTGAGGTCATTTCCAGTAAGGCAACATAGTGAGCATTGGTAATTTCCAATGCAATTGAAACAACTGACTGATTAAAACGCACAGTATAGCACAAACCAAAATCTTTGCATATCATCCATAAAATCCTTCTTCGCCAGAAATAACTCATCACAGGTCTAATCAAGCACTTCATGACGTTCCTGATCATCCAAAAACATCAACAGCCATCGTTAAAATTAAAATGGACGAGCAGCTGGATACTGTGCAATCAGCACCTGCTGAGAGAATCTTACAGCTCCAAACTCCAAACCAAATACATGGATGGTTGTATATCCTTCATATACTGTAATACAAACTTACTCTCAATTGTGTCAAATCAGTTCACAATGAACAACAATAAGGACATTTAAAATGAAAGGATGATATACTGTAAGCTGGATTCAGGTATGTTGAAAGCACTACCATCCCATTAAAGTTATACAGAAAACGCCTTGCAGAAGACAATTGCATAAAGTCAGATCCACATTTCCAATCTCCACACAGAATACAGTATTAAACTAAATTACATATGTGGTCAGAAAAGAATATCTCAAACATAGTGTAGCGCACTTAGAGGGATTGGGACACAAAGGAACAAGCATAGAGACGGGATTAAGGCAAGCAAGGTCGTGATTTTATTATTCCTCCCAGGTTGGTGCAATTTTAATGCAGCAAAAGGTCAATGAGAAAGAATATAATAATCAGTTCCTTCCTTTGAGGCGCTTGGAAAGAGATCCCGGCTCCAATTCCAGACAGCAGAAGGGGGGGCACTGTGACCAGGGGAAACAGTCCTTCTCCAGGAGTGTAACATGGGCTGGATCGGCGATCTGAAGCTCTGGATCCGCGGGAAGTCCCTGAAAAGAATGCCAAAGGGATAACGTCTACTCGTTCCATTAGGCACGCCCCCCTTACCTCCCTGTAGCCGCTGAGCCTGGCTCTCCCGTGTGTTGCCCAGCCAGAGGGTGAGTGCTACAGCGGCGCTCCTGATTGGCTCTCAGCTTTTCGGCGGGAATTCTGCTGCCCCGCCTTGCACGCTGAATCCTTTTTAGCGCTTTCTCAGCGGTGCTGTCCACGGTGCTTGGAGGAGCGGTATCTTGGCTGTGTGGGACGACGGTGCATGCTCCGTCGTCACAATGCCCCCCCCTTAGCTCTGAGCCCCCGGCTGGCAGACGGGAGGAGCAAGGCACACGGCAAGGTCGGCGGAGGAAAGCAAGGCACACGGCGAGGTCGGCGGGGGGGAGCAAGGCACACGGCGAGGTCGGCGGGGGGAACAAGGCACACGGCGAGGCCAACGGGGGGGAGCAAGGCACACGGCGAGGCCGGCGGGGGGGAGCAAGGCACACGGCGGCGCAGCCAGAGAGGGCCGAGCGACGTCCGCGGCCGAGCAGAAGGGCCGGGCGATGTCCACGGCCGAGCAGAAGGGCCGGGCGACGTCCACGGCCGAGCAGAAGGGCCGCGCGACATCCACGGCCGAGCAGAAGGGCCGCGCAACGTCCACGGCCGAGCAGAGGGGCCGAGTGCAACCCCCGACAAACCGCGGCCTGGTCCGCGCATCCAAAACCCAGAATGGGAGGTGAGGGTGGGAAAAATCTCAGCCACTCTGTGGCGGCGGCCATCTTGCGAGCGGGCTCTGGGGCGGCGGCCATCTTGCGAGCGGGCTCCGGGGCGGCGGCCATCTTGCGAGCGGGCTCCGGGGCGGCGGCCATCTTGCGAGCGGGCTCTGGGGCAGCGGTCATCTTGCGAGCGGGCTCTGTGGCGGCGGGCATCTTGCGAGCGGGCTCCGGGGCGGCGGCCATCTTGCGAGCGGGCTCCGTGGAGGCGGCCATCTTGCGAGTGGGCTCTGGGGCGGCGGCCATCTTGCGAGCGGGCTCCGGGGCGGCGGCCATCTTGCGAGCGGGCTCTGGGGCGGCGGCCATCTTGGTCACCTCCTGCTGATGGAGTCTGGTCTGCAAAACACATTGTAAGACCTGCTCCATTGTAGGTCTGGGAGCTTCCTCTGTGTCCTGTGCCCGCATTCTCCACCAGTGTAGCGCACTTAGAGGGATTGGGACACAAAGGAACAAGCATAGAGACGGGATTAAGGCAAGCAAGGTCGTGATTTTATTATTCCTCCCAGGTTGGTGCAATTTTAATGCAGCAAAAGGTCAATGAGAAAGAATATAATAATCAGTTCCTTCCTTTGAGGCGCTGGGAAAGAGATCCCGGCTCCAATTCCAATTCCTTTCTCAGCGGTGCTGTCCACGGTGCTTAATCGCCACCTTTTTAGCGCTTTTTGGGGGCGAGGAGCGGTGCTGTGTGGGACGACGGTGCATGCTCCGTCGTCACAATAGCCATACATTTTTACCATTTTTTGAGAATAATGATAATGTGGTATATGAATACAAATGATAAGGTGTAGGAAACAATGGCACAGTATTTCTTTTAAAAATGTCATTCAGAGATAGCATGCAGTTTTCTGTTACATTTTTAATTGGGTCCTTTGAAGCAAATGTGATGTATTGAAATTCTTGTGTGTAATGGTTCACGTAAATGGGTGCCGGAACATCCGGCTTTTAGCACATTCACAAGGTAACAGTGTTTATATATGATGAAAATTTTTAGTTGAAACAATGTTCTCCTTTCAATAAAGCACCAAAGTACATAATGATGGTTTGCACAAAAACATAGAACAGTTGTTGCTATGGAGAATCTCACAAGGCCTTATGAATTGCATCATGGATAATGAGCCATAATAAAATGGTGTTTGATTTTATTTGTATAGTTTCATTTATACCTAGAATATTCAGACATTTCCATTGGTAATAAATAAAAGCAATTATCTTTTGGATAAAAAAAAAGAAAGAAAGAAAGAAAGAAAAGAAAAGAAGAAAACAAATTCACTGTTCAGACCTCACTTTCAGCACGGACAATTCTGCCTGTTAGCCCACAGTAACCCCTGATGAGGCAATGCCAGTCATGTACCACCCAACTCAGTGTGTTCAGATTTCATAGACACTCCAGGATTTTTCTGCTTGTCGATGCTGCACAGTTCATCTTCTCCCAAGGGAAGACCAGGAGATCAATGGCTCATGTGAAATTAAGCAGAGCGAGTGGGTTAGATTCACCCTGGAGAGTGGCTAATAAAAAAAAGCCAATCCACATAAGCCACACATTCTTCTCTTGGGGAAAAAAAAAACAAGATAAGACAAGATCCAGGGTCTCTCTGGGGAAAATGGAAAGGTTCAAATGCACTACTCTTTCAAGACTGTATTGCTCTAGAAGGGTTCAGGGTGCCAGGTGAGTGGTCAGTGAACTTACTGAAGATTTTACACTTTTCATACAATATTTTTTCTATAGGTTCCTGGGCAGCAGATAGTGCAAATTACTTGAGGAAATGCACTTTGATAACATTTTTTTTGGTGTATGATTGACATTGAATGCATTTCATTCATTCATTCATTCATTTTCTACCGCTTATCTGAACTACCTCAGGTCACGGGGAGCCTGTGCCTATCTCAGGCGTCATCGGGCATCAAGGCAGGATACACCCTGGACGGAGTGCCAACCCATCACAGGGCACACACACACACTCTCATTCACTCACGCAATCACACACTACGGACAATTTTCCAGAGATGCCAATCAACCTACCATGCATGTCTTTGGACCGGGGGAGGAAACTGGAGTACCCGGAGGAAACCCCCGGGCCACGGGGAGAACATGCAAACTCCACACACACAAGGCGGAGGCGGGAATCGAACCCCCAAAACCCTGGAGGTGTGAGGCGAACGTGCTAACCACTAAGCCACCGTGCCCCCATTGAATGCATTTACTCTTACTTAATTTTGACTCTGCTCAGCTGATCCTGCCATCTCTCAGAGTACAAGGAAAGTAGACAAGTCTCTTCTCTGTTCTTTTGGTGGAATGGTGAAATGAACTTCCCTTAGATGTCTGAACAGCTGAGTCACAGGCTGTCTTGAAACGACTTAGCTATTCCTGAAATACTTTACACTTAAAAAAAAGTTATCTAGCTGATGATATTCTTAGTCTGTGTTTGAGTGAACCAGTACCATGATGTATCGAGACTTGAAAGTACTTCTATAAGACTCTCTAGAGAAGACCATAAATGTTAAAAAAAAAAAAAAAAAAAAAAGGTCATTTAAAAGGTAAAATAAAATATATTTTACTCTTATTCTCTAATCTAGCCAATGGCTGTACTCCACATATCAATAATTTCAGTTTAGGATTAAAATTAAGTCTAATCAAAATTGTGCAAGTATAAATATCACATAGTCCACCTTCCCTGCCAGAATCACCAAACCAATGAAACACCTGCAGGACAACAATAACAACAACAACCTAGGAGTTTTGTGTCAGACAAAGATATATTTCAGTAATTTTTATGTGAATATTTTAAATGATCAACCATGTAAAACAGTTAATCACTGCCAAGCATGAAATGCTAGTACAGTTACATATGAGTAAGCGGATCCTGACTCTTAAGATTGCTTAATTATCTGTGCCAGACATCCTCAAGCAACAGAGGCAATGCATGTAATAGTCTGCCATCCACCCTCATGATACACTTGGCTGAGCAACGACAGCATACACAATCATCAGCTCTCTTTTAAACTTCTGCTAGGTTATGATTTGTAATTGACTACACATTATTCTGTCTGTCAATCCCTGCATGGAATTTAAACCTTATTATAGGACCATTCATTTAACACGTCTGACTTCCCATGTTATTTACACTGCTTGAAGAGTCCCTCTTTTTAATCTCCTATGTACTCAAGGTTCAAGGTTCTTTGTCACATACAGTACATGTGTGTTTTTACAGTACATTTAATTTACAGTGTAAAAATTTATAGAAAACAGAGAAAATAAAATAGAATAAAGAATATCTAGAATAAACAGATTATAGTAATATAGGATAGACATAATGGTAAAATACAGTAGGTGAGAATTTATCCATGAAGAATATAATGAATGTAAATAGAGTGTAATGTAAAGTATACAAAACCATGCAGCATACAAATGATTTTCTACAATGCAAACTGTGTGTGTCTCTGTGATGTAGGAATATGCAGACTCTCAGTTGTCCTCATTCTCTAGCCTGATTGCCTGAGGGTAGAAACTCTTCCTGAGTCTATTTGTGTTGGTCGTCAGGATTCGGTAGTTCCTCCATGATTGGGAGCGGTGTACATATACTCTGTACATATACGCTTCTTGCTTTAATTATCCTACCTGTTGTGACAAGTTAGGATGAACCTTGCTGCTAAAAAGACTTTGTGGCTATTACTAAGAGAATTATTTCAATGTACAATAAGTAGTCTAAATGTAGAGGAGGAGATTTCATTAACACTTATCCCTCTGAGGTAGGTGCACTGAACTGCAGATGGAGCTCTAGTTCCCATAGAAAAGAGTCACGATTCCTAGAAATCTTGTCATTATTAATGCTTAGCAATTCGGATCATAAAAGAACTTCAGGCCTGTTTTCACAGTAAGCAATGAAGTTTAGTCATGCTCAGCAGCACCGGAGCCAGAGAGACTAAGGACAATGCTAGGAATAAAAAAATATAGTAATTTAGTGCTAATTATTTAAACAAATGAATTCTAGCTGCACTCTAAAAAACGATTCGTTGGCTGAACAACCATTACTTTTAAAAATAAATAAACTAAACACAAATAACAAAGTAATTTTAACTTTCCAACCTCTACTTAGCATATATAGTGTCTGTAACATAAATATATAAGTTACAAGGTGAACCTAAATGTATGCATAAATATAATGAAAAAAACATAAGTCACGTCAACTAGTATTAAAATTGCATCGAAACTAAGTAATTATAACATAATATTTTAAGTTTGACTGTGAGCCACGTGATATGCAAATCTGGAAAAAACTGGAGCCATTTTGTGACGCACATGTGAAGACGGTGGAAAGAGGTAAGCTTAACTTTCAATAAACTAAGCAAAATATTCGATTTTGAGGTTTTGAAATTAATAAACACTTGTTTGTAGTGTTAGATGAAGATATTTTCTGAAACGCAAAGAGACGAAGACGCTGAAAAGAGGTAAGATTTGTCGTTTTAACGTACATTCGTTTATTTGTGTTTGCGTTTGTGGTCAAGAAAGAAACTTTTTTAAATTGAATTTCTGAATTGCTACGAATTTAGCTTCAACAATTAGAAACGTGTTACTTGAATACTTATGAAAGTCCAGTTTGTACAAGTAAGTTATTGTATGAAAGGAGGAACGAGTGTGCACGCGATTGTCCGCCTAAAAGCAGTGTGCCTGGTCTCAGCATAGCACATTATGCAAAAACGTGATCTATTAATATCTTTAAATAACAGTATTGATAAATTACCAGTATATGAGTATTTTGCCAAAAAAAGGTGATGCGTCATTAGTATATACAATCTTTTACTGAAAAGGTCTATGCTAGTAAGACTCTGCAATGTCTTGCCTATTCATACTAAATCTAAAACTTTTTTCTCTTTCTAGCTCAGAGCAAGAAAGTGTTGCAAAGGGGGCAGCATCAAGGAAGTGTCCTGTTTGTTTTTTTGTTCAAAATTTGTTAATTTGACACATTTGTTGTACATTCATGATGTGTGGTTTTAGGCTTCACCATTGTATTGCAGCCTGTTTCAAAAAATAAAGTGAAATGCTTTATTTTGTGTGATTTGCATGTGTAATTTATTTTAGTGAAGTGACATGGTGACCCATACTAGGAATTTGTGCTCTGCGTTTAACCCATTCAAGCAGCAGTGCAGTATGCAGACCAATAGCTGATGATCTAAAATAACTTAAAATTTTACATTGGTTCAACTCAATTAATTATCTTTTTTAACATAAATGAGCTTAAATTTTAAGTTAACTTAACTTGCAGTTACTTAGCAGATTCTACCATGTTACTTATATTTTTAAGTAAACAATGTTGAGTGTACCCAAACATTTAAGTACATATAACAACAGTTTTCTTGTTAATTTTAAGTAATTTTTTTCCAGGTTGGGTTTACTTAAAAAGTGTGATGCAAAAATGGTGCATACATATTTTAAGTAAATCCAACACATCATTTTTTAGAGTGTGGTACCTGGAGAAACAGGTCAGCAAAATCAGTGGAAAATGCAGGACAGGCATGTTCTCACACTTTCCTTTTGTCTCTCTCTCGGTCTCTATTTGACTTATAATTACACTATCTAATGTCACCCATCCCTTGTTCCACCTGGTTCCTCTCAAAGTTTCTTCCTTGTGTACACAATTTTTCATTTCTACTCATTTAAGGTTTCAACTTGGACATCTGTAAAGTTTTGTCATTTTACACATGCAGTTGGCAAGTGTCTTTTTCCTAAGTAACTAACAGAAGTGGAAAATCAAGATTGATTTAAAAAGCAACCATTATCAAATGAACTATAGAAATTTAATCATGCACATTCATGGACCTGCATGATGCTGTCATTAAAGTGAAATCCCAGTCACCAGGAGCAGCTGATATAAATTATCCCCAGGGTTAAGCTCCTCTGTCTTTCAAAACATAAAATGTAATCAGTGAAAGGTTTCTTTCTTGGCATGCACATCAGATATATGCTGTTAATATTGTCAGAAAAGAATGAAGCTAGGCATAGTGGAATTATTTGTAGTCCAGATTGTAGATTCATGCAGCCTATCAGTGACAATCATGTATGTGATTACACAGTGAAATGCCCTCGTACTGAGTGTATGTGCATTGTGGTTAATATTTTTCAAACTGCTTTACTGACACATCCGTAACATCATCAGTGACTGAGAAGGCACATATTACTGAGAGCTGTAGGTGCAATGAATGAGAAAAAGGTTCACTGTTTATTTGATCATGCTTCCCCCCAAATTCCCCAAAAAGGGGGAAGTAAAAGTAGATATAGATGCACCACACAAAATTCCAGACAACAGTATATGTTTTGGTGGTTATTTTTGAAAATTTAGTATTCACAGCTGCAGCTTCCTCTTTAACTAAGTGTAAATATGTGTGCAATAGTTTGCTCCATATTATATACAATCCCAGTTTTCATAATAAACAATGCTCAACTCCTTTTTTTTTTAATATTCACTCAAGTTGACATTACCTGCCATTAATGCCGGCCATGTTCCTTCAGCAAAACCTTTCTTGTTTGTGTTACCAGTGCCATTGCCCACTTACAAAAAAAAATACAGTTTAAAGCTTGCTTTTTTTAGTTTATATGCTTTCAGATGTGGATAGAACATGTAAAAAAAAAAAAGGCACCCCAAATCTAGTCCATCCCTGATTCAGACTTGAAATAGAGCTAGAACAACCTGTGGAAACTGTATTTAAGTTAATGTTTTTATATCCTAATTGTAGAAATAATCTGAAAAATATGTAGAAATATAGTGTACAGTATGGCTGAGTAAACCAATTAACCCATTTTAGCAGCTCTGCTAATTAGATTTAGGCTGTACTGAGTATTTGAGTATCACATTCAGTCTCATGTTCAAGAGTAATTATCCTACAGCTGTCATCTATCAACGCATTCTGATTAACCTCAAATAATGATTAGCCGTTTCTGTAAGATTTTCTTCATATCATGGTTTCCTCCGATTGCTAAAGCCATGGTCTTCATAGAGCTTACAAAGCATGCATCTCACTTGTTGAAAGGTATTGATCGGAAGAGGGGTATAAAGGAATTTCCGAAACATTAGCGGTACTATGCAACACCACAAAGGCTATCATCTTCAAATAGAGAAAATAGAGCAGCACAGTCACAACAACAAGAAAATGATGTAGGATTTGATGGAGAAACAGAAATTCTCACAGACTTTATACTTTTTTAGTTGATACTGACTATGCCACCTGAGATTGGTTACCCAGGAAAAGACCAAAAGACTCCCAGGTTTGAATTACACAATTCAATATAATTATCTCCCCGGGGAAGACCTAGGACACGCTGGAGGGACTATGTCTCTTGGCTGGCCTGGGAAAGCCTCGGTATTCCCCCGGAGGAGCTGGAGGAAGTGTCTAGGGAGAGGGAAGTCTGGGTGTCCCTGCTCAGACTGCTGCCCGCACGACCCGGCCCCGGATAAGCGGTAGAAGATGGATGGATGGATGAATGAATATAATTATCCAACACAATAAATTAAGCAGACTGCTAATTAAAACCAACAAGCAAAGCTGGGGCTTACTAATACAGAGGCAGGCTAGGCTTAGAGCTGCAATAATGCCCATAAGGCTAGGTACACACACACATGCACACACACACACACACACACAAATTCCGGGTCCCGAGCTCCTAGAGACAAAGAAAAATAAGAAGAAGAAGAAGAAGAAGAAGAAGAAGAAGAAGAAGAAGAAGAAGAAGAAGAAGAAGAAGAAGAAGGAAGCAAACAAAACAAAAGCATCAGCAAAAACAAGCAGAGAATTGATGCAACACCCGGCTATCCTTACAAGGCCTTTTAATATTTTCCCCAATAATGAATAATGGGGGCGTGGTCAGAAACTTAAGCAGACATAAACAGTGAGCTTCATTTCACCACACAATGTCAACATTAAAGATGTGACACAGTTATTAATCACTGCAAGTGAATCTCATATTAAATGTCGAGGCTATGAGGTAGGATGGCTAGACAGAAGCTCATTCTCACAAAAATCATCCAAGCTTCACTAAATCACCCCAAACCATGTAGCAAAATGTGTTATTGTCTAATGAGACCAATTCAAGTTATAATATCATAATTCCAAAAGGTGCAAAGCACAAATTGGAACATGGTGGTGGCAGCATCATATGATAGAACTGCTTTACTTAAGCTAGAACTGGAGCATTTATCTAGGTAAAGAGAATCATGAATAGCTATAAATACCTGTTGATTTTAGTGTAGGTGTTGATTTTAGGTCTGTTAGCATGTTGACGATGAAAATTTGACCTTTTAACAGGGCAATGGCAATGTAGGGGTGACCTGAAGCAACAGTGTACAGGAGATTTGATGGATCTAAAATGTTCTTGCAAGAAAGAATGGGAAAATTTTAAGTCAAGCTGTGCCACTGTGATAGACTCTTACCCCAAGAGATTAAATGGTGTAATAAAATCAAAAGATTAATTTATGGGTGTGCACACTTATGCAACTAGGTTATTGTATGTTTTTCTTCCCCTAGAACCGTTTCTGACTGTATTTCTCTTCATTACATCTTTATGAAATTTCACATTGAGGTTGGAATAAGTTTTGACATGATTTATCTTGGTTTAATTTTTTTTGATTTTGATTTTTTATCACAAAGACTTGCCATTTTAACACAGGTGTGTAGACTTTTTATGTCTATTGTATATCTGTCTGTGTCTGACAATCAGGCAATACTTGCCAACAGTCCTACCAGTTCTTATAATCTATATAGGAAATCTGATCAAAGCTGCCTTTTTATGTCACTGTTGATATTACCTGGGCCATACGAAAAAGATTACTGTCAAATCAAAAATCAAGATAATCTGTTGTCAGCTGAAGCAGTTATCTACCAGTGGGAACTAGGAACTCTTTTGGTATTCTTGTTTGGCCTTGACCCATTCTATTAAGGATATGGAAAAACAATGGCTGGAATTCAGTTTTCTACCCAGTTCCTCAGCAATACTGTTATGTGCTATTCACAATAAGTGCTGTATACTATAAACCCTATAGAACACATCTTAAACACCTGCACACAAAAAAGAAGTTCCTAAATATTTTTGATAATTTTAAAGTTTGATAAAGGGCGAAAATTCAACAAATAGGTTTAAAAATATATCATCTATAACATTTATTTCAAGCATCTCTGCAAACAAACCAATAAAACAGCTTGTGTATTTTTCTTTGAAGAATGTGATTCAATATTTTTTTAACTATGATCAGCAATATAAAAATTGTTTTAACATTACAGTATCAATTAATTCTTTGCACTAATGATAATTAATAAACAAATTGTTAAACAATGACTTACCATATAGCCAAATACAGACAATAAGGAAAACATTTACATTTAGAGCATCTGGCAAATGCTCTTATCCTGAACAACTTACATTTATCTCATTTATATACATGAGCAATTGAGGGTTAAGGGCCTTAATGGCTCCCTGGATTTGAACTCACAACCTTCTGATCAGTAGTCCAATGCCTTAACCACAGCGTTCTTAATTAATCAATGAAAAATAATTTTCTGAGGAAATGTAGTGTTGCAGTATTTAAGAATTACTTAGAAGTAATTAGAAATATAATCCGGTTTAACACAGAAAGTGAGAAAAACAGTTCTGCATGTTGCATGAAAATAAGCTCCAAAAGAAAGAGGATCAAAGGATTTGTAAATGTATTTCTGATGACTGTGACCAAATTTATATTCACATTAACTAAAATGTAATTATACAAGAAGTGGCAGAAAAATAGGAGTAAAACCAACATCTTTGGAATAATTTAACAAATGACACACTTACTTACAGTAGCACTGGCACTCTGTGTACATAATGGGAAAACCTGAAATGATGCAAGTATCTATAAAGTAAAGATATTTTATTCATCCTGACTTTTGGTCTTGCATTTTCATTTCAGATTTTCATGTATTCCGCATTGAACGTTATTCTCTTTCAATAGAACAAAGAAATTAATTTCAGCCACTATATTACGAGCAGTCTACCAAATTGGTAATGCCAGCTAGTAGATTGTAAAGAGTATATGTTTTTACTTCAAAGGTTGCCTTTCCAGGATTGGCACAAGTAAATCAGACAGACAAATAGTACAATGCAAAGATAACATTTTCTATGTAATTTAATTGCACAATTGCTAAATGCCAATTAAAAAACAAACAAACAAACAAAATAGGCTAGCTATACATATGGGAAGAAACACAAAACTTTATATTCCTATACGGAAATAAATTTTTATACTAAAAATGCAAAATCAAAATGGAAGTGTAAGAAAATAAAACGATGAGGGCAAAGATCTTAATGAAGAAGAAGTTTATTCCGGCGTAGGACAAATCCTGCTCAGTCATTTTATACTGTTTTAACTCTTTGTACAGTAGTTTGCATGGGGTTTCACTTTAAATGTGTATTGAGTGTAAGAACTGTGTCTCCCAAATGTCTGGGTCACACGTTGTTATCTAGCCGGATGTTTTTAAATGTTAATCATGGTCTTCGATTAATGGCGGTCCTTGATGTATCTTGGAGTGGAATCCGGGTACATACAATCTGTAATTTCTTACAGTAGTCTGATTCAGACATGGTTTGACTATAATTTCTATTAATGCTTAAACTAGAACACACAGAGAAGTCAGGCAAATTATATGGTTGCAATTCCTTTGTAAATCCAGAGAGTAACTGGGGATTAATATTTAGCAGTCCTTAATAACGGCAGTGACCTCAGATAAGCCAGAACCTAAATATTAAGAAAAAGTGGTAAGCTTGATAGACTAGTGATCAAAGAACATTTTTAGAAGAAGAATAATAAATCCATCAATTTAGATAAGAGATACCAAACTAAGTGATAAATGACTTCACTCAGCTTTGTACTCGAGGCAGTTTGTCATGGTCTGATTAGAGAAATTTTTAAATATTTAAAGTTCTCTCTACTGAATTATGTAAGAAATGTGTATTTTTCATTCATTTTCTGTACCAATTATCCTATACACTACAGGAAATTTAGAGATTTAGACAATCAGCCTACAATGCATGTCTTTGGACTATGGGAGGACTATGGGAAAACACATGGCAGAGGCGGGAATCCAAACGCCAGCATTAGAGGTGCAATTCAAACATGCTTACCACTGATCAGTGACTGACCATATTACACCGAAAGAAGGTGGGTTTTCTCTTTGAGATTTTAGTCACCTCACCAGTATTTTTTCACAGACAACTAGCATCTACAGTATAATTACAAGACTCTTCTCTGTACTGGCACCAAGGTGGTGGAACGAACTTCCCCTAGAGGTCCGGACAGCTGAGTCACTGGCTATTTTCAAGCGGCGGTTGAAGACCTACTTATTCAGGAAACACTTCAACTAGCACTTAAAAAAAAAACTTACAACTTTCATTGTAACTTTGAACAAATGTTTTAAACTCATGGTATCTTAAGTATGTAACTTAGTGAGCCAGCATTAATGTATTCAATGTTAGAGATTTAAGCACTTATGTACGTCGCTCTGGATAAGGGCGTCTGCCAAATGCTGTAAATGTAAATGTAAATTACACCAGTGTTGCTGGCAGTAGCACAGTCTGGTTGTCACCTGGGTGACTAATGTCACCTGCCTTTGAATTTTAATGACTCTTATTTGTTTCTCATTAGTGGGTATAGAGATTTTTTTGAAGAGACAAAATGTAGCAGTCATTCAAAAATCTATCTAACACAGTTAATACATCATAATGTGATAACAAGAACAAAGCAAATCTGAACACATTGCCTCTTTGCTCCAAACCATCTTAGAGGAGCATGAAAATAAACCTTGTATAATGATGTAACAATGATATGCCTGCTTATACAGATGATTTATTGAACTCACTTTAAATCAACGTTCCAATCTTTTGCATTTGCATTCATATCATTTAGACCCATAAATACTTATTCTTGATCATGTACAGTATGCAATTTTATATATTCATTTATTCAGTAACACTGTGCTATTCACAGTCCCTGATAGGAAACAAATATTACTTTATGCACAGTAAAATGTCCTCCTCTGTCTGATTCAGCTGACAAAGGTGATAAGTAGGTAACCGCACGTACATATAACCTTTCCTACAGGATTAAAAAATGCTGTCTTATTTTGTCTCAAATAATTCTGTCCTTTTACTGAATGCGTCAACTACAATCAGTAGTACAATCAATACAATCATTCCTCCCTTTCACAAGTGTCTTAAGTTTACAGGCTGTGGCTGTACAGGAGTACTTTATATCCTTGAACAAATTGTGAACTTATAAAATTTGGATGTGTAGCATTTTAAATTTATAGCGAATAAGATCACATATTAGAACAGCAACAGATATTATATTGTGTAATACATGCCATAAACCTGGGAAAATAATATCCCAAATAACCCATAATTTAGCATTTATCCCTGTTGTTGTGAAGCCACTAAATTAATTGTGGGTCATATCGCACAATCATCATATAATTAGTTAAATAGAGTACTCTTGAGTACAATTAAATTGCCTTGTGATCGCAATATAAATGCATAAACAAACAGCATCTGCCTAGAGGAGGCTGTCCAAAGCCAAGTAAGAAGGACCTTGGGATTAAGAACAGCAAAACATCTGGAAGAGCAATAGAATGGAACTCACTGATGTATATCTCAATGCACTAGCCAAAAAACATTGCTTCTCAATTTAACAAATACAGTTGTTACAAAAACACATTATTATATAACTTCTTAGACAAATCTTAGCAGTGCTCAGTATATATTATGGTAAAGATACATATAAAATGAAAATATAATTATCTTTGATCAGCTATATCATATACCTTTGTGATATAAGTGATATAAATAGGGATAATTCATCAATCATGTTTGTCTAGTGGAGATCATGATGAACTAATAGCGAGAATCATACTTTTAAAATGAAAACAGGGTATTTTTAAATTGCTGGTTTCTAATAAATTCCTCCTTGCCACATAATATTATTTGCAAGAACTTTTCAGGTTCAACTCACAGAGCTTTAAAAGAATGAGATATTCTTGTTTATCACTGATAAAAGGTGTTTGAATAGAAAAAGCTTGTACACTGTCCTCATTTACCAAAACCATACAAATGCTAAAAGACTAGATTCCATGTTTCCATTTGTTCCCTGAGTATTTAGCTATTTAATCCAACTTCATGAGTAGGCTATGGGTTATTTCAGCAAATTGCTGGATTATTAGAGAACAAATAAATAAAAGGTAAAATATTTTACCTGTTGAGCAATGATGATGATGATGATGATGATGATGATGGTGATGATTTATCCATTCATCCATTTTCTCTACCTGTTTTTCTACACTGTGCTTTGGGATACCTAAATACCCAGGTGACCCACTGCAGAGCACACTCAAACCTTCCCATCCCCCCACACACATACACACAAATTCACACACTATAGACAATTCAGTTATTCAGCTACATCGCATGTCTTTGGATTGGAAGATAAAAACAGCACAGTATAATTGAATGAATGAATGAATGAATGAATGAGATCTGTTTGAAAAATCCTTAACTCAGGGTCAAGTTTTTCCTCCTTTTTTTCAATTCAAGAGTGCTTGAACTAATGGCTGGAGAACCAGAACTAGAACTGTGACTAACCTGTAGCAGTGGAGAAGCTGATTGTTCAGATTGGTCTAATAAACAGACATGAAAATCTGAAGAGCTTTTTAGAATTTTAGTGTTATAATTAATCTTTAATGGAAATAATTAGTACCATTAATATTACAATTAACATTATGCAAGTCAAACTCTGCCATTAGCTACCCTAACGTCCACCCACATGGCCCTGTCACTCAGTGGTACACAGGAAATTATTCCCATAAAAATATGTATCCCCAGCATAGCACATATTCATTTATGTATTTTCCATCGTCCAGTCTGACTAAACAGGCAGTCACATAGATTTTTCTGCATGCCAAATTACATTCAGCTGCAATACTTTGTGTTTGTACTGCAGCAAATATTTAAATATAAAATATAAAAGATAGATGGCAAACATGTATGAATTGTATGTGGAATGTTGGTGTATGGGTGTTATGCAGAGAAATCCAAGATCTGTGTTTGTATACAGTCTTATGAATTGACCTGATGTAGTTATGAGCTGTGGGAAGAAGCTCCTCCTTATTCTCTTCATGTTGGCCTTTATGGAGCAGAAGTGTTTCTCAAGTCAAATCAAGTCAAGAAGCTTTTATTGTCATTTCAACCATATATACTGTAGCTGATGTTTCTCCAGGTCCATGGTGCTGTACACATAGAACAACATATGGGTTACATAAAACTAAAAACAACACAGAGCTAAGGACTAAAAAGCAAATTGCATAGTATCTAACCTAGTGCAAACAGACAGACATACAATACAAGACAGATACATAAATTATAGCGCCATCCAAAGTACAGATAGTTATGGCAGTGTGCAAATAGAGATTAGTGAACAGTATTTGACCATAACAATGAGAAGAGTCCATTGTTCCTATGGCTGAGGTCTTTCTTGATCCAGCACCACTGGAGAACTGCAGGTCAGGGAGCTCAGCATGGATGGTGCATTCAGGTGATCTCACCACACTCTGGAGAGCTTTTCAATACTTTTATATTTTTTGGTGCTGTTCCCTAACCAGGCTGTGATGCTTCGTATCAAGATGCTTTCAATTGTCCAAAGTTTTCATTTCAAAGTCCTTTAAACACCAAAAGTATTAAAAATGCTAATAGGTTTTCTTCACCAGGATGTTGATGTGACAGAACCATGGCAGGTTCTGAATGAACACCAAGGTATCAGAAAATATCTGTTCTTTCCACTTGGGATGTGTGGATCCTAAAATTGTGGTAGCCACCACTATGACCGACTTACTGACATTCAGCTGGAGGTTGTTCCCCTTTATCTGTAACATCTTTAAACAGTTGTGGCAACAAAATTTTTATAGCGCTTTAACCAAACATGGGAGATAAACCATTTAAAGCCTTGTACATAAGTAGCAGCAGTTTGTAATCCATTTTAAATTTAACAGGTAGCCAGTGTAGAGATGATAAATTTGGGGTATATGATCATATTTAATGGCAGTCCTGCCAAGTAGAAAAAGACAACAGGATATCATCAATTTTATGGTGGCCTGACCAACCTGTGCCCAACAGAAAACCCCCAAGACCCCTCAGGCCAGGCTCCTGCATCCTCTTCCAGTCCCCAGTCGACCATGGTCCCACATCTCATTGGACTTTGTCACCAGTCTACTGCCATCAGCCGGACACACTACCATTTTCATGGTAGTAATTTGATTCTCCAGGATGGTCCAATATTTTTATCTGCCCCAGCTACCATCCCTGGGGAAAGGCTCAGCTCCTACATAAGTATGTCTTTCACCTGTGCGGCCTATGCCATGACATTATATCGAACCAAGGCCCCTAGTTCATCTCAAATTTCTGGAGGGAGTTCTGCCAGCTCCTGTGGGAAACCCTCAGCCTCTCTTCCATGTTCCACCTGCAGTCAAATGGCCAGAAAGAAAAGCTAAACCAAGATCTGGAGACGGGGCTCTGTATCTTGTGGGTCCAAGACCCTGGTCCCACAACTCTGTGTTGGTTGAATACACACACAATTCTCTTTCTTTGGCCTCTCTCCATTTCAGGCAGCCTGCAGTTAGCAATCACTGCTATTTTTTGCCCAGAAGTTGGAGGCCTCAGTCTCGTCCACCCTAGCTCTAGTCAAGCAATGTCAACAAGTCTGAAGAAGGACCCACTTAGTGCTCCTCTGGTTGTTGAAGTGCTATGCCCGGTGGGCCAACCACAAATGCCACCCAGCACCCCCCACCACATTTTTTGTTTTTGGATTATTGGACTGTTTCTTCGACCTGGATTACTGCCTGCCCTGTGTTGTTGTATTTGCCTGTTAGTTTCAGCTATTGGACAACAACTTCTGCCTACCATTCTAACTACCAGCCTGTACCTGTTTGTGAGTGTGTGCCTATTCATATTCCATCTCTGTGTATATTAAATAATTGAACTCTTGTCTACATGCTGCAAGTCTGCCATCTCTAACAAGAATATCTAAATGAGTAAACAGTGCATTTCAGTGAATCCCTTATACCTCTACCAAGTGCAAAGTTAAAAACTTTTACCTTTCTCTAACCAACCATTAATGATATATTCCTCTCAGCAAAGAATGCATAAAATCTCACCAGAGATTTTGAGAAACAGGGTGACTACTTTCTCTGTCTCTCTCTCTTTTTGAATATTTTAATATCATGTATTTGCATATAATGCAATTAGATATAATTAGTACATACTATATATATGCAGTGATCAGAGGGAAGTTCTGACTATACAAAGTAAAGATTCTTTGTTTATTATGTTTTGATATAAAGCACAATAATACATGCAAGCCAGTGTGCCTTTAGTGCCAGTCCCAAACCTGGATAGATAGATCAGGATTTTGTCAGGAAGGGCATCCAGTGAAAACCTGCGCCAAATCAAGTATGCAGATCATAAACCAGAATTCCATATTGGATCAGTTGAGGCCTGGGTTGCCAATGGGCACCACTATGCCACTGTTAGTTGAAGAAGAAGCGGGGGAAGGCATTCTCCATAGGCAGCAGGAGAGGAGAAAGGTAGGAGTGCAGAGGTGATTGTCAGAACTCCAGATGTTGGCACTATGACTGTTAAAGGGAGAGAGCTACAGTACAAAGAGCACTAAAGATGATGTTTGCTTTGAGAGTGTTGTTGGAGAAATATAGAGAAGGTCAGAAGGAGTTTGTGTATTATGGATTTAGTGTAAGTGAACAACAGGGTAACGATGGAGGAGCTAGGGATCTAGGGAACTGTTTGAGGAAGTTGGGAGTGGCAGATAAGTATGTGAGGGTGGTGCAGGATATGTATGTATGAGGAAGTTTGAAAGCATCGAGGTGTGCAACAGTAATGACGGCATGATTTGTGGTGGAAGTGGGATTTCATCACTTAGCCCTTTCTAGGTGGCAATGGTAAAGAACAGGTTGACAGATGAGCTCAGACAGGAGCCCCCATGGACTGTGATGTTTGTGGATGTCATTGTGTTCTGTAGTGAGATTAGGGAAGAGATTGAGGAGAAGAAAGGCAATGTGGAGGGTTTTTGTATGTGGTGAGTGAAGACATGCAAGTGGTTGGTGGGACAGAGGAAGATGCAGAGGACAGATCAAGATGGAGTAAAATGGTCTGTTGTGGTGAACTCCATGAGCAGCCAAAAGAAGAATTCTGTATTCATCTTTGGGTTTCTTCACATTTTCGTTTTAATGCCTGTTTTAAATGGTAAATTTTGAAATTTGGCATTCTGTTGTGTTGGTATGTCTCATTTAGTTCCCAAGCACTGACCAGAGAGCATTTAATGGAAAATCCCATAAAGCACACCAAAACACAGTGCTTACTTTGCTCCCTTAATGTCATATTTTCAGAATTCTTTCAGCTTGAAAAAAGGCAGATGAACTCTCAGCCAACTTCATCTACGAATAGAAGTAGCTTGTTATCGCTCAAATTATTATATATGTTGGTGAGTTTTATTCAATCTTTTATATTCAGTTTTAATGTTATTCACTAAGTAAAAATGTTGCTAGGATTTGCAACAGAACTATCAAAGTAGTGTACTTTATGGTATTGTACTTTATTGTAATCAAATTGTACTTTATCCTGTTAAACACTAAGTCTATTTTTGAGCATATTGCTTGAAAACTACATGCTCAATTCAAAATGAGTATATGTAATGAAGGAGTACAAGAATCCATGTGCGGAACAATAAACAACTTTATTAAAGAAGCAGGCAAACAGACCAAAATTGTAAAGCAGAATTGTAGATTACTTTAAAGGAAGGAAGGTCATTAAACACAGGTAAGCAGTAAGCGTTAGGAGAGCCAAAAGTACAGATGAGGGCAAGACAAATAGAGAGCAATCCAATAAATATTAGCAATGGTCATAACACTGAAAACATACAATGAGCACTTGGCAAAATAAAGGCTTGGTGTACACACAGTGATGATACTTCCCGCTGTGAGTATAGTGCATGCTGCTTAAATACCTAGAAGGAATACGGAAGTTAGTGTTCTGGAAAATGCCCCCTCAGCGGGGTTCTAACAGAATCCCCCCTCTAGGAACACCTCCAGGTGCTCTTTACCTAGGTTGGCCATGGGGTCTTGGTGCCAAGTGATTTGTCTGGGTGATTCTGGTGAAATTCAATGGTTAGAGATGGATCCAGTATATCTTTGGCATTAACCTATGATGCTTGCTTTGTGTGAATTCAAACGTTTAGAATTTTGGATATATTCAAGATTTTTGTGGTGTGTCAAGTCTTGAAATGGGTGTTGGGCCCCTCTAGCCTATGTCTCCATTTCTCTAGAGCTTCCTTTATAGAAAGTTTCCCACATCATAATTCGCCTTTAAGTTTTCTTGAGAAGAATGCACATGGATGAAGCTTGGTGGGAGCCCCATGATGTTGAGAGAGAATGGGTCCTATACCACAACATAAGGCGTCAACCTCTACTACAAATGGCAAGTTAGGATCAGGGTGTTGTAGAATAGGGGCTGTGGTAAACCTGTCCTTGAGGTTGGCGAGCTATTCTTACCTCCTGCTGCGTGTTTAGTTACAGCGGTAGATAGCATCTAATTTGCTTCGGTCTACGCGTCAAGGCGGACCTACCGGAGGTTTAATCCACAGTCTAACAGGCTAACGTGTTGTGACGAGTCTTTAGACTACGCTATGTCGACGGCAATTACCCCCGCCAAAGGGCATGAGTCGAAGACTAAGGAGGCTGTATCCCGCCCTTGTCCATCATCATGTGGAGCTACCATCTCGGGCAGGGACCCTCATCCTATGTGCATAGTGTGTATGGGCCTGAAGCATGCTCAGACATCGCTAGCGGACCCGCAGACATGCGCTCACTGTGCGTCATTGCCGGTGAAAATCTTGGAAA
This sequence comes from Tachysurus vachellii, assembly GCF_030014155.1. Lineage (NCBI taxonomy): Eukaryota > Metazoa > Chordata > Actinopteri > Siluriformes > Bagridae > Tachysurus > Tachysurus vachellii. The sequence continues at coordinate 9,875,792 of NC_083465.1, read as the reverse complement.
GGAGGCTGAAAGTGTCGGTGGCTAACCAGCAGGACCCTTGCCTGTCTGAAGCTGCCTCGACAGATATGGCCCATCTGCCGCGAGCTAGCAAGAGCTGGGCGGACATGATGGAAGCCGAGTCCCCGGACATGCCTCCGCGGTTCGATGGCCTGCTCATGCAGGTGGATGATGAACTGGGGGACGAGGACGCAGATGGCGATGCTAACTCTGACCTCCTCGATCTGGGTATGGACGACGAAGAGGAGGAGGACAATTCCCCCTTCCCAGTCCAACAGTCTAGACCACCTAGCACGACCGATTCGGCTCCCCCGGCTGACAGCAGCCTGCACGAAGTGTGCAAACGAGCCGCGGCAAAGTTGGGCCTAGCCTGGCCAGCCGCCAAAGCTGCCGAAGGTGCCGTGAGAGACCTTTACGATGGGAAAAGGCTGCCGCCGACCCACTCGGCAGCGAGACAGCTCTTGCCTGCCGTGCCTGCGTGCATGACGGAGATGTCTCGGTATTGGTCTAGCCCCTTTAAGAGTAAGCTCCCCACCAAGGGACACTCGATGTTGGAGATTCAGGGGATGGAGGAGCTGGGGTTGGCCGGACCCCCAGCGGTGGAGCCTTCGGTGGCGTTCCACCTCCATCCGAATCGGCAATCTGTTTCCTCCTCATCGCAGTTTTCACTGCCAAGTAAGACGGACCGCTTGACCGCCGCGACCTTTCAGAGGATGTACAAATACGCGGGGCAGTCCGTATGTTCGCTGAATGCTGTGACTTTGCTGTCAGCATATCAAGCGGAGATTTTGGAGGAGATGGGGCGCCAGTTGGACTCGGGTGTACCGAACCCGGCGCTCTGGGACGAGATCTGTGTGGTGAACGACCTGATTTTGCGCTCCTCACGCGGCGCGGTTCAGGGCTGTGGCCACGTAATGGGCCTGGCCGTGTCAGGTGAGAGAGCGCTGTGGTTAAACCTGTCAGGCCTGGGCGACGCTCAGAAAGCGGAGGTGATGGATGCCCCTTACGACCCGACTAAGGGCTTATTCGGGCCCGCTCTCGAGAAAATGAGAGAAACCAGCACCCTCAGAAAACAGGAGGATGAGGCTTTTCACCTCTGTTTGCCGCGCAAGCAGGCGGCGCGACCACCCCCTCAGCCGACGCGGCAGGGCTTCGCAGCAGCCGCAGCATCGAGGGGGAGGCCGATGGCCGCGAGAGCTGTGAGACCAGCTCACAGCGGACAGGTCGGTCAGCGACCGCGTCCAGATGGCTCCGGACCTTGGGGTAAGCATTCTTTTGCGGCCGCGGCGGCTAGGAACCGTCCGCCCCACCCCGAGGAACGGAAGAAAAAGCGTGCGACCTGACGCACAGGTTTTCCCCGGTCCTTCTCTCTCCGCCGGCGAAGAGAAGAAGGCGGGAGTTCAGCCCTTCTGTTCTGAGTTTGTTAGGGGCTCATTATGTTCGCTCTCCTCCAGTTCAACGAAGAGAGGGAGGTCAGAGCCATGTGCGGTGTCACCAAGCACTCACACACACAGGGGAATTCATAATAAAGCATGCATTATCGCAGCCAAGCCACGGGCTGAGGGCGATATGCTCCCCGGGTTCGAGACACATGGAAATAAATGTTGCACTATCGCAGCCAGGCAAACAGCCGAGGGCGATATGTCTAAAAAATCCCGAAAAATGCAAAGGCATGGAATGCGCTCCCCCAGTCCCTCCGCTGGGGGCAGTGCTCGCTTCCCCGTCAGCGGGGGCCCGCACGGCGCGTGTGATGACGTCATCACTGCGCGACGATGGCGGGGCGGAAGTGTACGGGGGCCTTCTCTCGACCCGCATAGCCAGCTGGCGCGCATGCGTGGCTCATCCGTGGGTTTTAGCAACAGTGTCACGGGGATACAGGCTCCAATTTGCCATGAAACCGCCTCAATTCAACGGGCTGATCATGTCAGTGGCCGAGGGAGAATCGGCTCGTGTGTTGACGGCCGAAATCGAAACCCTCCTGCACAAGCAGGCAATCAGAGTGGTACACGGGGAGGAAAGCTGTCAGGGCTTCTATTCCCGTTATTTCGTAGTTCCAAAGAAAGGCGGTTCAGCCCTCCGTCCCATTTTGGATCTACGTGTATTGAACAAGCACCTCAGAAAGTATTCATTCAAAATGCTGACACACAAGGTGCTGTGTCGATCGATTCGTCCAGGCGATTGGTTTGTTACGATAGATCTGGCGGACGCGTACTTCCACATAGATATTTATCCCTCTCACAGGAAATTCCTCAGGTTTGCATACCGGGGCACAGCATACGAATTTCAAACTATACCGTTCGGGCTATCATTAGCTCCGAGGGTTTTTACCAAGTGTGTGGAGGCAGCCCTGTTCCCGTTGAGGGACAAGGGCATAAGGATATTGTCTTACATAGACGATTATCTGATATGCTCGTCGTCAAGGGAGCGAGCCATAAGAGACGCAGAGATTGTCCTGTATCACCTCAGAGACCTGGGTTTCAGGATAAACATGATGAAGAGCCGGCTGGTGCCCTCTCAACATACGGAGTATTTAGGGCTCGGCTTGGACTCCCTTTCGTATCGAGTCACGTTGACGGAAGAGAGAATAGCGTCTTTCACACAATGTCTCGCTCGTTTTCAGAGGGGACGAGTAGTCCCGTACAGGCTGTGCTTGCGAATGCTGGGGCTGATGGCTTCGGTGATCGCGGTAGTGCGTTTGGGGCTACTCAAAATGAGGGATTTTCAGCGCTGGATCGCGCGCTTGCGTCTGTGCTCTCGCCGGCATCTCAGCCGACCGGTGAGAGTCACTCATGCGTGCGTCGAAGCGCTCAGACACTGGAAAGGCCCTGTGACGTTCAGATCGGGGATTCCCTTAGGGGCGGTGTCATCGAGAATAACTTTGACAACGGACGCGTCATTGAAGGGTTGGGGTGCAACCCTAATGGGCAGGACTGTGAACGGCGCGTGGCCACCACAGTTGGTGCACGAACATATAAACTATTTGGAGCTGTTGGCGGTGTGGCTGGCACTGAAACATTTTCTGAGTTTCCTCAGAGGTCGGCATGTTTTAGTGAAAACGGACAACACCACGGTGGTTGCTTACATCAACCGTCAGGGGGGCACACGCTCCCTTCAGTTGCATCGGTTGGCGACGAAGCTGATCGTGTGGTGCGACACACGGCTTCTGTCCCTCCGGGCGACTCACGTTCCGGGGATCTTGAACAGAGGGGCGGATTTACTGTCCAGGGGAAATCCCCTGTACGGAGAGTGGAAACTCCATCCTCAGGTGGTCAGCCAGATATGGCAGAGGTACGGTCAGGCTGCCGTCGATCTCTTCGCCTCGCGAGAAAACGCTCATTGCCCTCTGTATTTCTCCCTGGTGGACGCAAATGCACCGTTGGGTGTGGATGCTTTGGCCCATCGATGGCCGGACGTGCTTCTGTATGCGTTTCCCCCTCTGAGCTTAATCTCCCCCACTTTAGCCAGAGTGAGGGAGCGGTGTCTGTCATTGATTCTGGTAGCCCCGCGCTGGCCATCCCGACATTGGGTGGCGGAGATTGTCCAGCTATTGTCGGGGCAGCCGTGGCCCCTCCCCCCACGGAGGGACCTCCTGTCTCAGGCGGGGGGGGAGATTTACCATCCTCATCCGGACATGTTAGCCCTCTGGGCCTGGCCCGTGAGAGGTGGAATCTGAATGCGGCTGGCTTGCCCTCGTCAGTTATACAGACTATTCAGAGTGCGAGGGCCTCTTCTACCCGCGCTCTTTATAGCAATAAATGGCGTGTTTTTGAGGAATGGTGTGGGCGGAGAGTGATTATCCCTTTTCAGTGCTCTGTTAGGGATATATTATGCTTCCTCCAGGATCTGCTTGATAAAAGGAAGGCTTTCTCCACCATTAAGGTGTACCTGGCGGCTATTTCAGCCTGCCATGTAGGTTTTGGTGACAGGTCGGCAGGCCAGCACCCTTTAATAAGTCGTTTTATGAAGGGGTCGCGCCGCATACGGCCGGTGTCTAGGCAGATGGTTCCTTTATGGGATCTGCCCATCATCTTAGAAGCCCTGTCCCAACATCCTTTTGAGCCGATAGAGGCGGTGAGTCTTAAGTATCTCTCTCTTAAGACGGCACTGCTCCTGGCTTTGGTGACAGCCAAGCGTGTGAGTGATTTACATGCTTTGTCGGTTAGCCCGTCTTGCTTACAGTTCGCTCCGGGGCTCACTAAAGTTTCTTTCCGTCCTAACCCTGCGTTTGTGCCCAAGGTTTTGGAGTCGACATATAGGTGCCCGTCTACTGAACTGGCGGCTTTTCATCCTCCACCGTTTTCTTCTCCGGAGGAGCGGAAACTCAATGCATTATGCCCGGTGCGGGCTCTTCGGGCGTATGTGGGCAGGACAGCTGGTTTCAGAACTTGTGACCAGCTGTTTGTGTCTTGGGCTACTCCCCACACAGGGAAGCCGTTATCTCGGCAGCGGCTGTCCCACTAGATTGTGGAGGCGATATCTGTGGCGTATGGTTGCAGAGGTCTTCAGCCCCCTGCGGGCTTGAGAGCCCACTCCACTAGGGGTATGGCCACGTCGTGGGCTTTACTCAGGGGAGTTTCCGTTCTGGACATTTGCTCGGCGGCGAGTTGGGCAACGCCGCATTTCAAATGTCTTCTGTGTTGCATCTGACTACTGTAAATTGCGAGGTTTGCCACGTACCAGAGATGTGAGGGGTGCAGCCACAGAGCTATAGTTGCTGATGAATCTCTGGTAGAAATTTGCGAATCCAAGAAATTTTTGTAGCTCCTTGACACTAGACTAGACTTTCTTGGTATCCATATTCACCTCCTGCCCGTTAATTATGTGTCCCAGTAATGAAGTAGTCTCTTGAAGAAATTCACATTTTTACAATTTTTTGAACAATTTGTGGTGTAGTAGACCTTGTAGAACTTGGCAAACATGGACAAGGTGTGAATCTCTAGTGGGTGAGTAAATCAGGATATCGTCTATGTACCCAATTACATATTGGTTCAAGAAGTCCTTAAAAATATTGTTGATGAAGGCTTGAATTGCAGCCGGAAATTTAGTTATGTGATACGGCATTACTAAGTATTAATAGTGCCCTCTAGTGGTTGAAAACTCTGTTCGGACCAAGCACTCCTGAAATCCAATTTAGTAAAGATCCATGCTTCTCTGAGTTGTTCTAGGGCTGAAGGAACTAAGGGTAACAGATAAGTGTACCTGATGGTGATAGCATTGAGCCCACGGTAGTTGATGCATGGCTGTAATCCACCGTCCTTCTTCTCGACAAAGAAGAAACCTGCTGCTGCAAGTGAAGTGGAGGCCCTGAGGAGCCCTGCCTCCAATGCCTCTGTGATACAGTCCCCCATTGCTGATGTTTCGGGTCTGGACAGAGGGTAGATTCGACCCTTAGGCAGGGAGGAGTTCAGGAACAAATCAATGTGATTTAATGAACACCTTCCTCAGATGCTGATATTCCCTGGGTATACGAATGTCTTGACTCAGTTTGGGGATGTCAATGGTTGTAGTATAACATGGGAGCTTTAGGGGGGGTTCAGACACCAGATGTGGAGACCAACTTAAAAGTTCCTTGGTCGACCAGGAAATCTGTGGGTCATGATCTCAGAGACATGGGAATCCCAGAATGATTTTGTTAACTGGGAAAGACGTGACAAACAGGACCACTTTCTCTGTATGACGTCCTAGTTGCAAGGTAATAGGAGGGGTTTGGTGATTGAGGAAGCCGTTTCTGATGGGGTTGTTGTCGACTGCCATAATCCTTAGAGGGACCAAGCATGGAATAAATGGAAGTTGCAGTTCCTTCACTAGTCGACAGTGGATGAGGTTAACAGCTGACCCAGAATCTATTAAGACTGAAACCTGATATGTGGCATTATCATGATGAATGAGAACAGGTAATTGTGAATTAAATGGACAGTGTTCTGAACTCACCTTAGCATGACGGAGAATAGACTTTTCTGGACACCGGGCGCATATATATTTCCAGCTTGGCTTTAAAGCAGAGATGATGGTGGAGGCACCATTGGTGCTCTTCAGCTGATACCTGGGTATGGCCTACTTTCATGGGCTCCAGTGTTTCTTTAGCAGAAAGCTCTTGCATATGTCGTAAGCTGGATGGCCGGTTAAGGATGAGGTTGTCAGCTGATCCATCAAATTTTTCCATGAGCGCCACGCGTACAAATTCAATCCTGGGAGAGTAACGTAGGGTTCGAAGGTGAGTGTTTGTTTTGGAGTGCGGTTAATTTCCCCTGTTATGCTGCTAATTGTTCTCCTTGTTGAACCACCAGCGCTTGTAATTGCTTTACGTCCATTGGATCCATGAGAGGTGAAGTATTCTGTAATAAAGGAGTACGGGTATCCATGTGCAGAACGATAAACAGCTTTATTAAAGAAGCAGGCAAAGAGATCCAAATCGTAATGCAGAATGATAGACGGGAAAGACAGGCAGGAATTACAGTAAACACAGGTAAGCAGTCAGCGAAGCAAAAGAACAGAAGAAGGCAAGGGAAACAGAGAGTAAGCCAATAAATGTTAGCAATGGTCATAAACTGAAAATATACAATGAGTACTTGGCAAAACAAAGGCTTGGTTAACACAGTGACGATACTTCATGTGGTGCATATAGTGCGTGCTGCTTAAATACCTGGAGGGAAGCCAGGAGAATGCCCCCTCGGGCTAGTGGGTTCTAACAGTATATCTCAAAGGTGTATTTAAAGAATCCTGGTACATAGAATAAGTATATTTATTACCAGGTCAAATTAAGAGAAGATGAAAGATGAAAAATAAACAAATAAATTAAAAATTAATAATAATCGGTGGTTAATAAAAAAAGGTGGGTTTCCTTATCTCTGTACCATCCCTATAAAATCCTTATATCATTGGAATCTGTAGAATCTGGTTTTGTTTGTAACTTCTACTGGCCAGTTGCTTGCATCAGCTTTGTTGCATGTGCAGTGTTTATGCTTTTTTTCTGTCTGTCCATTTAGGTGCGTAGTGTTGGAAGTCTGTTAGTTATGTTTAGGTGGATATGGTCTTTGTAGCCTTACAGCAGAACGTCTTTCCGTACTTTGCTATGCTGCATGTGTAGGTGGCGACATGCAAAGCCAAAGGACACCCTAAGGATGTGCACCCCAACATTACTTACTGGGTAAGTACAAAAGACAATCAAATTAAAAATTGCTACTATTCTAGTTAAAACATGTACATATTGAAAATTACATACCTGTTGGCTAGCAATTTAGGCTAGTCAAAGTGTTTGATAGGTTTGGACACCTTTGTTACAGCTTCAGCACAAGAGCCAAATTTAAAACCCCGCCCCCATCATTTAGCTAAAGGGACAATACTGCTACATGTAGATGCATTCAGGCTTTGTATGCTTAAGAAAGGATTCATATTTTTTGTCATGGCTCATCCTTAGTTAAAGGTGTTAAACAAGATAAAAATAATCTACTCAGGATTAGGTTGGGAGTAGGAAAAGATTGAAGCTATACAGGACAATCATCTTCGTTACAGCTTCAACAATCTTGCAAAATTTAGTTTTTTTAATTCTTATGTTCTTAAAAGGAAATGCTGCATGTTTCCTAGTCTTCTTACTAAATTAGACATGAATTAACATAGGTGCAGTGACTAGAGTTTCTGATTCTCTTTAAAAATATGCCTATGTGTGGCAGCTTATTTGATGACTAAAGTAAAGCCATTCATCAGACATCAAGGGTCATTTAAGGACTTTGCATAGCTCATATGGTCTGTAACAAAACTATGTAGATGTTATTCAAGTGTCCTTTTACCTGAAAGCATTTTTTATGAGAACATTACTCATTTTGAAGCAAATTACAAGATAACTATGAAACAATAGACTCCTTTGCACTTTTGCAGAGTTCAGCAATGTTTTGCATAAACGATAAGCAGTGTTAGAATTCAATTAAGTTGATGTAAATGTGTTTGGACATGTTGAGGCTCAGGTAATTGATGGATGATGAAAACATTTCAAAGCCAATGACCTTATAAGTATCATGTCCAATATGGCAGGTGCACATTTAGATGCGTTTGGATTTTTTTCCGTCACTCATCAATCCCTTCCTCCTCTCATTTCCTGTCATCTCATTTATTCCTTGCCGATATAAAAAAATATCCATGCAATCACTGTTTTGTGTTAGGTTTGATATAGTTTCACGTAAGTTGCTAGTTTGCTGTAATGACCATAACATCTCAGAATGCTCCACATATCAGGCTTTTTCTTAAATGCTCTACAAGAGCTAAAGACCAGATCAGGTGCTGTCAGCAAAGAACAAAATATATACCTCCAATTGGTAGAAGATGATCAAAACTAGACATTTGGGGAAATTCAGCATCATACTGCATCTTGATGAAAAATCAGCATTGTGAGTCCATCCTATTCATTCTGCATCTCCAACTTTTGATCCTGCACTCCAAAGTCAATCAAACGTTCATTTAACTTGTTTTATTACATTGAACCTTTTAACTATTTCTAAAGACAACATCTTAGATTTAGATTTTTCAACTACTTTTTCAGCAATTACATCAAAGTATGTTAGAAGTATTTAACTGATAACTATTTAAAATAATGATTCATTATAGAAAATGGCCCCATGTGTACTGTCCTGTGAAGTTCGAATTATCAATCCTAGTATTTTGCCTCTGCAATTTGGATTAACTGGTGCAAAATGTTGACACATCAGTAAAGTCATCATAAGATATCTCTCTAACCCATTCAGATTAAAATATATAGTGGTTTCCATAATAAAAAAAAGTAGCTTTGTAAATCATGCTAACATACAAGACAGCACTCTCTAGACACCATCATCATCAAAACACCAGCTGAGGTAAAATCTTTGGGAATAATATGAGAGAGAATTTTTTTCCTTTAGCGTACATACTATTTCCCTTGGCTAAAATATTGTTTTTTAAATCCAGGGTAGCTGAGGCCAGTTTTCCAATAATGAAGGTGGAACAGATGTAATCCTGTGCTTTTCCATGCCTGATAGCTCTCCTTAGGCTTTTGTTCCTGTCTATGTCTGGCATGGCCTGGCAAATTGAGTCTGCAAAAGAAAAAGGGTTTAATAAATGAAGCAAGGAATGTGGAGCAAGAAATGAACAACATGCCATATATATAATACATGCAATTAAATCTAGACATCAGCATGTGCATGTTTTTCTTCTCATGCTTATTTGACTTTCAAATGTGATTCCAAGTAAAATTCTGAGCAAAAAACAGCAAATAGCATTTTGTACCTTTCATCCAAAGGTAAATAATATGTTGTCTTCTATAGCTGAATGACACTGCATATTTCAGTTTAAAAAGGCTGCCAATTCATTTCCACAGTTACCCTGAGATGTTACACGGTGGAATGAATGGAACGTAAAATTTTGTTCTAGCCATTGTAAAGACCAAAAACAAAAGTAATCCACACTGCAGGAGTTAGAGAAATAATAAAGACATTCCAGCTAGATTTTGAACCATTAGGTCATGTACATAAACAAACTATTTTGAAGCTCTTTATATAATATTTAAATAGGATTTTACAGCATTCATGATTACTGTTCATGAGCCAAGCCAGTGTCTTTGAGTGCATTTCTATGTTTAATGAGGTTTGAAATGTAGGTTATGTTTTGTTCAGTTTCCTTGTTGTCTTCCTCCCTGAAGTGTACAGTGTAGTAATATAATTGCACAGCTGCCATGCTAATCAATAAAGACATGTCATTGATTAACTGTTCCAGTTCTAGCTGTGATTAAAATTCTGCTTTCAAACACATTTGTGCTTTTACTGTCACATTCCAGTATTCACCATAGCAACAAGTTTCTCCTGTCTGATACCAAATAAACAGACAAACTCTTCCAAAGACAAGCTACAGTATTCATATTCAGTATTGAAAATGTAAATATTTCCATTTATATGCAAGAATCAGAATCAATGACAAGTTTTATATAAAGGTAGAATAATAATATACAAGTATACCTTAACATAGACCTGAATGCAACATTAGTACAAACATATTAAACACATGAATTAACAGAAATAATCAAAACAGGAACATACAACACATACAACAACTAGATTTGTTGAGTAACATGAATAAGCTATGCATTATAAGGGAAAGTCTTACAATACTACTGTATGTGTAGAGTTGTGTTTTCACTTGGTCTTGGAAAGAGGAAAGCTATTGTGGACTGTTGAAGAGCTTTCTAGAGTTCTGGAGTATATAGGGTGGTGAAAAGATCAATACAATATCACCCAAGAGTGCAGAGAGATGGAGTTTGAAGTTTGTGCATGTGTGTGAGTGAGAGTGTGTCCTTGGAGAAAAGCGTGACTACAAATCGATGCAAAGGTCTTACTGATTCCCTTTAGTGTTTGATGAAATATTTTTATCCTGATGGGAGTTATCCCTTTCAGGATAACCCAACTCCCATGCACAGGGCACATTGACTAAATGGATTGATTAGCATGAAAATAATGAAAATCATATGCTTTCATAGTTATTACAGGTCTGTTAAACCTAGTTGAACACCAGAGAGATAATTTGCAGGCATATGAGATATAGTTTCCACCAGCCTCATCAAAAAAATGTATAGAATAAAATAAAAACACATCTAAAGGATCTATTTTGACCATGCACTGTTTCCTTTGGATATAAGTATAAGGTGGCCAAAAAGCCAGAATTCAACAAGGAGTTGGGTTCAGGACTTTCAGTGCGATCTCCACTGATGAGTTATGCACGGTGATTTGCACAGGTCTGGGTCCTGATCCCTGAATATCTGAACAACAGCAGGACCTTTGCTGCAATTCCCAATAAAACAAGCCCGCACAGAGTTATAAGCCTTCATCTGTGATCCACGGGGATGCAGGCCTGATGCTACAGCTGGACAATCAGAATGATATCCGCTCAACTGCTCAACACTGAGTCAGAAAGCTCTTTCACTGTGATTATTCATTAATGCAGCAGCTTACTAGACTGAAGTCACTTGAGGATTTTGAGTCAGTTGAGGATCAACTAGGACAACACCATTACTCTTACATAAATCTCCAGTGAAGAATTCTGCACAATGAGTTAAAAAGAAATTCACAGGAAGATTAATTCAGAGATTATATTATGCATGGTATTTAATTATTAAAACACACACAAACACACAAAATAATTTGTAATATTTAATTAAATAGTGATAATTTACCCACCTCACCTACCCTACAAGAAAGTCTGCTCATCAGTCTTGTCATGTGTCGGGGCAGATGCAAATTTGGGTAACAAAAGCATTATGAGGAAATCTTACAACAAATGTAATCTTTTGTGCAGCAAAATCATGAACAATGGAGAATTGGATAGGCAATTGCAAACAACATAAACAAGGCAAAAACCAGAAATTGAGAAACCCTGAATGTTATAAGTACTATAGCTGGGATTGTGCACAGGTGCGGATGATGATGTGCACGATGGTGACTGTAAACGTGACAGAGTTCATGGGTTCTGTGTGCTGTAGTTTAATGAGTTCTGGGAAATGTAGTAACACCAAATCAAACGTTGCCATGGCAGGTCCATAACCTGAAGCTCAAGCACAATTTGGTTATGCAGCAAGACAATGATTTGAATCACAACAGCATGCCCACATCTAAATGGCTCAAAATAAACATAATAAAAGTTTTGAATTGGTCTAGTCAACATCCTGACTGAACTACATTAAAATGCAGAGCAGGAGCTGAATCAGGTAGTTCATGCTTGAAAGCCCTCAATATCTAAGCATTTCTGCAAAGTTCCAAAATTCTAAAGGTGGCATAGCCAGTTATTAAGATTATGGGGCAATTACCTTTTTCACGTTTGTGATATATTAGGAGTTGCATAACTTTGGTCCTTAATTAATGAAACGATCACTTCAAAATGGTATTATCTGTTTTCTCAAGTTGTCTTTGTTTTTATATATTTAGTACACTTTGTGATAACATCAGGATGATGTAAAATACACATTTTGATATGTGCAAATACTCTGTGCTAAATATAAGCAGCATAATGCTGGGCCAAAGTAAGTTTTGGTACGTGATTGAGCAGCACTTAGTCACTGTATGTGTAAGCAACCCATTTCACTGTGCACTGATGTGTGTGTGCCTGCGTGTGTGTGTGTGTGTGTGTGTGTGTGTGTGTGTGTGTGTGTGTGTGTGTGTGTGTGTGTGTGTGTGCGCATGCTTGTGAACAGGTGTCCACTCCAGCTGTGTGCACTGAGAGGGTGTTATAGTTGATAGGTAAGAGTGTGGGCAGGTTGTCCTAAGAGGGTCTGATGGTTGCCTAATTTAGAATGTTTTTGACTCTAGGGTAGAATCTGTTACTCAGTCTGGCAGAGTGAAATTAATTCACCTGTAGCACCTTACAGAAGACAGCAGAAAGAAGTGATGGTGCAGAGATGGGTAAGATCTGGTGGGTGATTGTGTAGGCATCAGCTGCTGTGCCTCCTGCTTATAAGCTGATTTTTGATGTCTAAAGTGAGCCCTGTCACTATGGGGTTAACTGCATACTTTATGACGGTGGTGTAGTTGTAGGTAGGAACTCAATTCTGTTGAGCACAGGTGTTGATCACCAGAGTGGACGACTGGTGTGGATTGGAGCCTGACTGAAAGCCTCCATGACACAGATTTGTCAGGAAGTCAAGGATCTAAATACGGAGTTGACAAATAAGACCTGGATCATGGAGATTGCAGACCAGTTTTCTGAGGACTATTGTATTGAATGCTTCACTTCAAAACATCTTTTTAGCATTTTTCTCTTGTTTTCAAAGTAGGTTATAGTGGTATGTAGAACAGTGGAGATGACATCAGTATATTCAGGTCAGCATATTTTAAATACAATTAATTTTATTAAATTTTTTACAGGGAGGACACACGACAGCCCTTCTTTCATTTTTAACTGAATAGACAGTTTAGGCCATATAAATTCCCACTGGTGTCTCTTCAACCTATAAAAGAAGGTGGCAGAGAGTGAAACTTAGCTGCTCAGTAAAAACAGAGGACCTGCTTCAAATGCATTTGTAGAGGAGTGTTCAATCTAAATGCAAATGAACTCTCCCAGAGGATGCGGCTTACAGACCTACCAGCCACTAAGGACAACATGTGCAATCTTTATAATAATGGCACCGCAGACAATGGGCTGGAGAGGTCAGTTAGCTAATTTCAAAAATCATCTGTAAACTAAGATCATTTACACGTAATGCCACTTGAAACATGACTGACCGATAAGGAGTGTTTGTAATGGATTTTTTGTTCCTGACATGGTTAAATGAGCACTGCAGAAAGGCAACACTTCTCATCTGTTGCTTATTTAGTTTGTTTTCAGTATTCAAAGGTTTGCACTAAAATTTTTGTATATTTTTACTATAAAAATACTTGGGTAGTTAGTTCAAAGCTCAGAAGGTGAAAGTAAAGAAGCTCATGCTTTCTGACTCTCTTCACAACAGCAATCAAAGAATTTGGCCTCCATAACCTGCAAGCATAACAATCAAGATAAGCTGTTCTCTCAGTGTCAAGCTACCAAATAAGCAAAGAGTTAGCAAAGCAAAGAAAAAAGAAATCCCTACATGGCTGATTTTAAAAGAAAAGACAGACTGAAAGCTAGGCTGATGACAAGCAAATGAAACACATTTCAGAGAGAAATTAAGAATCAAACACCCATATGCTGGCAATTTCTTCTGACACATGAGAAGAAAGATTTAGCTTGGCTTTTATGTAGCTTGGTTTTCACATTTAAAGTTCCATCTGTTATAAACATTAGGTTTCGATAATATGCATTTTATTTTAACTTTATTGTGCATAAGAACAGTTCCTCACTAGTTTGTCTATATATATACTATATATATATATATATATATATATATATATATATATATATATATATATATATATATATATATATATAAAATTGATATATGAATTATATAGCTCTACCACATTTCACTCATGTTATCATTAATATTTTTTCAATTAATTATATCAATTAATTTTTTCGTTGTTTTTTTTATGTTACTATGTGTGTTGATTCGTGTCTTGTCTCCTCCCATGTCCTGTGACTGGTTGCATCCCATATGTGTCTTTGTTTTAAGTTTTGCACTTTGAAGTTTTGTTCTTTTATTTAAATCTTGAGTTTATTGAGTTTTATGTGAAGTATACACATACACATGCAGTTTTTTGGTCTGCAATGTTACTAAGACCCACTGTCCTTGTTCCAGTTTCCAATTTCTTTGACAGACACAATCAGACCATGGGCTGTTTTCTTTGACTTTGTCCTAGAGTTTAATGCTGTTTTTTCCCTGTTTTGACCACAGTCTGTTTCTGACCCTGTTTTTGCTTAGCCAGTCAATGGAACCCTGACCTGTATATTTGATCTGAAATATGTATATGGAATTAAATAAAATCCCACCTGTACTTGAGTCCTGCAGCTCTGACTCTGTGGTCTTCATGACAGGTATTCTGTATACATACAAGGTCAGGTATTCAGCAAACTATCTGAACGAGGTGAGGCAGGAGCAAACAAGAAAACCAGAACACTGTCAAATAAATAAATGTTAAGGCTTGGTAATGAGTGTTGACAGTGTCTGAGCATGGCAGTGTGTTTAAAATTGTAGCGCATTGTGGCCATGTCTGTAGGTTGTGGTATTGACTGGGAAATTAGTATTGGCTATTCAGCATGTAGCAGAAAAATGTAGACAAAACTATTTCATTATGAACACCATTTATTTATTTATTTATTTATTTATTTAATTGATGGAATGGCTTTCAGGCATTACTTTAGTTCAACTTTAATTTAAAGCTATTTATATTCAGTGTCATATATTTGGAGTCTACTAGTGAGACATAATATCAGCTATACAATCTAATTTGCAGTTCTTTTTTTTTTTGATTCTGTATTACAGCATATTGGATTTCAAATGTAATAATACAAATATTTAGGGGTCATATACATGCAAAACATTGACTGTGTGTCAAAGACGTAGTGTAAGTTTTTGCCAAAGGTTTTTATCTTTGTAAAGTATTCAAAACTGATCCGAAAGTGTACAGATGTGGCATGATTTACACATTATTTTACCATTGCCAACAACTGTGCCTACACCATGTGAATTGCCTCTGTGCAATTAACACCTCTGCATTTTCCTTTCCCAGCAGCTTCCATTAAAGTTCAATCAAAGGCCATTAAAAAATTGAAGGTATAATCTTTAGGAAAACCATAGCCATAAACAAAGTCAACCATATACTGTAATCAAGGCATGGTTTGAGTCGTATATATTGTGTTATTCTGACATCTGTGAAGGAACCTCACCACTGACATACACTATATGGCAAAAAAGCATGTGGACACCTGACCATAGCACCCATATTGTGTCTTTGTATGACATCATATCCCAGTAAATGGACAAACAATAAAGTAAAATTTCACTTCATACAAAGACACTATATGGGTGTGATGTCAGTGGTGAGCTAAAAAATTTTAGCTACCTGGGACATTTTACTAATGTGGGACCAAAAAGTGTTCCAGCATAATAATACTACTGTGAACACAAAACAACGTCCTTGAAGACATAGTGTACAAAGATTGGAGTGAAAAACTCAAGTGTCCTGCACACATCCCTGACCTTAGTCCCACTGAATAGTTTGAGAATGTCTATACACCAGGCTGTCTTGCTGACATCAGTGCCTGACCAATGTACATATCTCCACAGTTATATACCAAGACGAGTGGTGGTTATCACAGCAGGGAATAAATCTGGAATGGGATGTTCAAAAAAGCACATATGGCTATTTGGCCATACATTTTGCCATATAGTGTTTATCCAATGCACTGTTAATAAATCATAAAATATGATTAATTCTGTTCTATATTTAATGTTTCTTATTTTCAAACCAAGAGATATGTGTGGATGTTGGAGGAGCCAAACAGCTTTAGTGTGGGATGAAAGTGATGTAGCACTGATGTCTGTTTTGTTTTCAGATGTTTTTGAGAACTAGCAATGCCTCAGAGTATTGTTTGAAATATTAAGCTGCAATTATTTAAATGATGACAGTCAAAGAAGAGCTTTTCTGGCACAATCCGATAAGAAGTCAACTTAAGTTTTCAACTGAAGTTTAAAAGATACATCAATATTTGCATGGGGAAGTTTTCAGAGTCTGCATGATTTAATTGTTCAGCCTATTCAAATTATTAAAAGTCACACTGGATGTCACACAACACAGAAATTTGGCTGCAAATGCAGATCAATTTTATTTACCTAGATTTTATAGATGGAGCACATTTCAACTGTTCAAGGACCAAGAAGATTCGAAGCAAGGATTTGTATATAGGACTGGCTCAACTATGGCTGAGGCCTTGGTAAAGTTTGACAATATTGGGACCATGATGAAGTGGTATATGAAATCTAAAAAGCCCTTTATACCAGACAGTAGCAGCCCAGGTCGGTGGTTTATCAGATATAAGATATCACCCGTGTTATCCTTCTGTCATCATAAGTGAGCTCTTGAGTAGATTGGTATAGGGACATTGGACGATTTAGCTTTTTAGATGCATCACAGTCATACTTTTCTGGCCGAATGATGACAGGTTGAGTATGAGTGTTTGCCATAGATTTTGGAACATGATAGAAAGTCTTAGTAACATCACTGACAAAAGCAAGAGCAGTACTGTACAATAGTTCGCATAATAAGCATGAGGGAAGGAATGACAACACTTACACTTGAGTAAAATCTTAAATTTTACCTAGCTCGTGCGTTGAGAGCCCAGTGCTACAGAGGTTTGCTCTAAAAGAACACTTTTATGCCTGTGAAAATGAGTTAATCCAGAACCTAGAAAGAAAATAAAATACAGCACATTCCCATACAATTTACATCCAAATGATACAGTTTGAGAGGACAAATGATGCCTGATAAATGAGTTCCATTCAGAAGTTGGAGGTCATGATATTAGACATCAGAAAATTAAGTGAAATGTCATGTGTGAACAGGGTCAAAATGCAATATTCAGACCTGAACATTCAGTTGTTATCTTTGCTATTATCAGTGTGATTTGGTTGCTCAGTAACCATGAACAATGGGGCACTATGGCTAGCACATTTACCTCATACTTCCAGGCTCCAATTTCTGCCTCTGAAATGTGACTGTGGAATTTCTATGTTCTCCCTGTGCTTTGGGAGTTTCCTCCACCAGTTCAAAGACATGCATTGTACAGTAGTGTGATTGGCATCTCCAAATTGTCTGTGCTGTGTGTGTGTGAGTGCACGATTGTGCCCTGTGATAGACTGGCATACTGTGCAGGTTGTAGGCTATGTACATTGTGTGACAGGATTTGTTTCACAAGTTTCAATCCCATACCAAATATGTAAAATGTTGTCACTGTGGCATCATTTGAATTTAGTTTGTGTTGTGAGGGATTTGTTTACAGTTTGAATAGCTGTGTGTGTCAAAAGATAAACAGTAGATGTGTAAGCTCTGCTTTGTTAAAAACAAAAGCTTTGACTGAGGAAAGAAGATGATTGAGAACACGATTCTTGCTATGATGGATAAAACGTTCCAACGTTTTGGTCGTAAAGCCATCATCTTTAAGTAAGTAAACCGGCTTTGCATTATGAGGCAACTGGTTGAGTCTCAGCACTGTGGTGTTTTTATATACTTTTGCTCTTTCTCTATTTAGACATTCAAAATACATTAATGCTTTAAAGAATTAAATAAATTTGGCAGTTTGTCACTGATTTGTAATGATTTTGTCTTTGACGTGTAATTCTTTGCAAAACTTTCTCTGCCCACTTCATATCACTACAGTACAGCCACATTGATCCAACATTCAATATACAATGGATGTAAAAAAAAAAAAATACGTTCACACATTCCTATTAAAAAGAGCATTTTTTAATGCAAGAAATGAAACAAAAATAAACTCATATCAGAACATTTCCACCTTTAATATCAAAAATACAGCTAATGCAACTGAAAACCAAAGTGACACATTTTAGAGAAAAAAAAGATAAGCTTAGAATAACTTAATTGCACAAGTTTGCACACTGCTGAACTATTACTTATTTGAAGCATCCTGTGAAATGATTTTTTTTTTTTTTTTTACAACAATCAGTTTTTATTTATTTATTTATTTTATTTTATTTATTTTTGTGCACATACTTTGCACAGTCTCTGTGGCAATTTATTTATTTATTTCTATTTTACTATGATTATGTGATGAAAAATACATTTAATTATTTAAGATCAAGTTAATGTGATTTGTGCTTATATGTGATGTCTGTTTTGCTCACTCGTAATGGTTTTGCCATTGGTTCTGTTTTTCTTTTACTTAATCCTCAACCATTATGTAAACGGTCTTGAGTTTGTCTGCACGTACACCACAGTATAAAAGTAGACTGTTTTAAACTTATGTTCAGACTATGGGATGCCCAGACAATCTTTGTGCATGGAATAAACTCTCCCGTTGATTATACTCTGTCTCCTCTTCAGTCATCTTACTTCTTGTGAACTGTAGTGTTTTGATCATACAGAAAGATAGAACACCTACTTCAGGTAACCTCAGAGATTTTCTATAGAATTCAAGTCTCTGTCTCGGGAATTCAGAAACATTAAGCTCTTCACTGCGCACATGGTGTTCTGTGTTGTGTAATTATATCTTTTACGATTATGGTCAAAACGTTCAATCTCGGTTTTATCAGATCATAGGGACATATATGATTTTCAAAGTTTAGCCAGGCTTGGATGTTGTTTTTTTCCCTTTTTGTCAGAAAAAGATTGTATCCATCTAATGCTTTGGAAATAGTTTTGTGGTGCAATCCACCACAAATGTTTTGGAGTAATACCTTTGAACAATAAGATCCTGTTGATGCTTTGTAAGCTCTTTGTGGCCCTTGGCTCTTGTAGTAGAGTGCAACCAAGAAAATGTCAGAAAAATAGCTGAGATTCATTTAGAGTTAATCAGAGCATTTGTCCAAAATTGCAAATAGTGACACTGCTTTTAATTCCTACTGCTTGACTGGTGATACTGTATATACTTTACAGTATATGTTTGTAGTATGAATACAAGCTGTACAGACTACATCCTAAGTGGTGGCTTTGTCATGTGACCTTCGACCTCAAAATAACCGCAATAAATTCTTTCCTCCAAAAATCGTTTAGAAAATTGTTTATGACTTTGAAAAGTTAACAGTTTGTTAGGTGTTTAACAACTGCTCAGGTGTTGTTAAATTAATGCAGTTTAACCACAAAAAAAAACAACATTTAATACTTGTAGCACCCGCTTTCTATTATTATTTATTCTGACAACTCATCAGCACAGTTCTGTTATGGAATATTGTAGTGTCCATTGTTTCTATATCACAGAATCTTAGTAGAAGCATTAGGTCTGTTTTCTGAAAACTGGGAGATTGGATTTTGAAATTTGAACATACTACTCTTTCGATGTATAAATTGGGCTACTGTTGGTCGAGGAAGGAGAGGAGGGAGAAGGGTTCGTAGACTAAGAGAAAAGAGGAAAGGCAGGAGTATAGGTCTTAGAATAGGGACTCTTAACATCGGTACAATGACAGGGAAAGGTAGAGAGCTGCCAGACATGATGGAGAGAAGGAAGGTAGATATACTGTGTGTGCAGGAGACCAGGTAGAAGGGGAGCAAAGTACGTAGTATTGGAGGGGAATACAGACTGTTTTATTATGGTGTGGATATGAAGAGAAATGGGTTAGGAGTGATCCTGAAAGATGAGTTTTTGAAAAATGTTTTATGTTTTAGAGGTGAAAGGAGTGTCAGACAGGGTAATCAGATTGAAATTAGAAACTGAAGGGGTGATGTTGAATGTTGTCAGTGGCTCCACAAGTAGGCGGTGAGTTAGAATAGAGGGAGGGATTCTGGAGTCAGCAAGATGAGGCAATAGAGAGTATTCCCAGATGGGGAGAGTAGTGATCAGAGCAGATTTCAATGGCATGTTGGTGAGGGAAACAGAGGTGATGAGGAGGTGATGGGCAGGTTTGGTGATAAGGAAAGGAACCTAGAAGGACAGATGGTGGTGAAATTTGCTAATCGGATGGAAATGGCTGTCGTTAACACTTATTTCCCGAAGAGAGAGAAACATAGAGTCACATATACTGTAAGTGTGGAGGCAGGAGTATGAAGGTAGACTACATTTAATGCAGATGAGGCAATCAGAGAGAGATTAGTGACTGCAATATGGTGGTAGGAGAGAGTGTAGCCAGACAGCATCGGATTGCAATGTGTAAGATGTCTCTGGTGGTTTGGAAGAAGAGGAGAGGAAAGATAGAAAAGAAGACCAAGTGATGCAAGTTGAAAAAAGGAAGAATGTTGTGAGGAATTCAGACAGGCTTTGGGTGGTCAGGAAGAGTTTTCAGATGACTGGGAAACTACAGCAGAAGTGACCATGGAGACAGGTAGGAGGGTGATAAGTTTGTCATCTGTAAGCAGAAAAGAAGATAAGGAAATGTTGGAGGAATGAGGAAGTTCAGGACAGCATTCAGAGGAAGAGATGAGTGTGCAGAGAAAATGGTAGGAGTATTTTGAGGAGCCGATGAATGAGGAAATTGAGAGGGAATGACAGGAGGAACATTATTATTGTAGTGCAGGAAATAGCAAAGATTAGAAAGGATGAGGTGAGGAATGTTCTGAGGATAATCAAGAGTTGAAAGGCTGTTGGTCCAGATAACATACCTGTGGAGGTGTGAACGTGTCTAGGAGAGACAGCAATGGAGTTTCTGGATTGTTCAACGGGAATTTAGAGAGTTAGAAAATGCCTAAAAGAATGGAGAACTTTTCTAGTGCTGATCTTTAAGAACAAGGGTGATGTGCAGAGTTGTAGCAACTACAGAGGTATAAAGTTGATGAGCCACACAATGAAGCTATGGGACAGAGTAGTGGAATCTAGGCTAAGAAAGAAAGTGGATATTTGTGAGCAGTAGTATGGCTTACTACTAATGGAATTTTTGCTCTGAGAAAGTACAGAGATGGTCAGTAGGACTAAGAGAGGAGCTAGGGTACTGTAGTAGGACTGTACAGTGATGTTTGCGGCTTTCATTGTGGTCTGTAGTGAGAATAGAAAGCAGGTGGAGAAACACCTGGAAAGGTGGAGGTCTGCTTTGGAATAAAGAGGAATGAAAGGCAGTCGTAGTAAGACATTACATGTGTATGAATGAGAGGGAAGGAAGTAAAACAGCGAGGTTACAGGGGGCTGAGGTCAAAAAGGTGCAGAAGTTTAAGTTTTGGGGTCAAGCGCCAAAGTGACAGGGAGTGTAGAAAAGAGTTGAAGAGGCAAGTGCAGGCGGGTTGGAGTGGGTGGAGAAAAGTGTCAAGTGTGTTGTGTGACAGAAGAGTGTCATCAGGAATCAATGGAAAGGTGGACAAGACAGTAGTCAGACCAGCTATGCTGTATGGGTTAGAGACTGTAGTAGTGAGGAAAAGACATGAGGCAGAGATGGAGGCAGCAGAGATGAGGATGGTGAGGTTCTCTTTAGGAGTGACGAGGATGGACAGGACTAGGAATAAGCACATCATAGGGACAGCTCAGGTTGGCTGTTTTGGGGACAAGGACAGAGAGGGTAGATTGAGATGGTTTGGACATGTACAGAGGAGAGAGAGTAGTTATATACTGTAGGTAGAAAGATTTTGGAGATGGAGCTGCCAGGTAAAAGGTCAAGTGGAAGGCCAAAGAGGAGATATATAGAGGTGTTAAAAGAGGACATGTAGCTAATTGGTGTGAGAGTAGAGGATGCCAAGGATAGAGTTAGGTGGAAACAGATGATTCGCTGTGGCAACAACTAACAGGAATAGCCGAAAGTAGAAGAATGAGTAGTGTATGAGTTACACTAACACAAGCAGTTTGATTTGATTATGTCTTTGCTAAGTCCTGAATGAAACCAAACTCCATGAACTCACCTGAGCTGAGGATTGCACACTGGTTCCATACTGCAACAGCCATACTGTATTACCACTGCAATGTTCCACCAGCTTAATGATGTAATATATGGAAACTGCTGAGGTAGAAAAGATCCCTAAATGATCAAATGTTCAGATATACATGTACAGCTGTCAAAAAATAGTAGGAAATGTAGAAGCACGTAGTTTGTATGACTTCGGCACATCTGCAGCCACAGAGCATCACTAGTTTCTCACACTGGTCTGATGTGATCTTGTTCCACTCTGCTTCCTATTTGCATGTATCTGTATAAGAGGGCCAACTCGTGCTGCAAAAAACAGCCAGCAAGCCATCACACTTTCAGCATGTTGTGTAGAAGAGAACTGGTCCAAAGTTCACCTTAGAGATGATTGCAAGTTTCATTTATTTGGGTCTACTATGCTCAGTGTTAAACTGGGAAAAGACAGAGCCCAGAGTGTGTAAAGAAGTCAGTGAAAGATGGAGGAGGAAGTGTCATGTTTGGAGGCTACTTTCTACTTGCACTGGCATCTTTTGGGAATTTATACCTGCCAGACATTTATGTGTGTTTCTAGTCCATGCAGTGTTCTTCCCTACTGAGGACAAATTCTTACACACTGCTGTGGTCATAGCAAAATAACAATGAAGGCACTTTGAGAGATTGGTATGATACACAAAGGACATGCTTTGGTTAGTACGTACCAACCTTACTTACGTACCAATTCTACATTTTTTTGTCTCATTTGTTCTTAATATACAAAAAAAAAAGCATACATGAATATTATTTAATTGACTCTGTTTTACATTATACTTACTGTAGTTTGCATTTCCCCCGCTGTTCATTAACTGTCAGCATAGTACAGATACTTTTTATTGCTAGTATAGTTACAAAAGGGTAAGAAGCTCTTTCTAATCTGGAGAGTGAGGAATGAAGTTTCCTTCAGGGCTGAGAATAACACATGTAGGCAGTGGGGTATGAACATTAGTTGTTAGGAGAGTCACTAAGACACAGCAGCATGCTATCCAGCCTTTTCTTCTGGCAACTCGAAGGGAAGTAGGTAATACACTGCACATGCAGAATGAATGACAGTTTGCTCTCCTCTCATTCATTATCCAGGCTACTCTTAGGAATAGAACTGTGTCTACTTTATACTCACTCTCTCTCTCTCTCTCTCTCTCTCTCTCTCTCTCTCTCTCTTTCTGACTCATTCTCTTTCTCTCTTGTACACACATGTATCATACACTAGCTTTCTCATATTTGTACAAAGAGTGATTTCTCTTACTGCAAAGAGGAGACATTGAAAATGTGTCGATTTGAGATATAGAGATGACTAAAACGAAAAAATGTCTGATGCTGGCCTATTTATATAATCTCATTACAGTACCATGGGGATGTCAGAGGGGAAATATGAGGTGCAAATTACAGACACTGACGAAGATCTGTGCCTGTATTCTGACACACGACAGTGGGTAGGTCTCGTGACTTAGGATTATTATTTTTATAACCCAGCATTTTGCAGTGAAAGAGCTATGCCACTAACTTTAAAGTCACACAAGCCGAAACTAATGTCTGGACATGTTGGGCCAGTGCAATCCTCTCTACTTTGTGAACAATATATGAATAGCGCAAGTGCTAGAAT
The DNA here is from genome assembly GCF_030014155.1 of Tachysurus vachellii. NCBI lineage: Eukaryota > Metazoa > Chordata > Actinopteri > Siluriformes > Bagridae > Tachysurus > Tachysurus vachellii. Next base: position 9,852,246 of record NC_083465.1, on the reverse strand, counting down.
GGTGTGCAAGAATTAAGTGGAGCTGCACAGTGCGTTTGCTTTCATACAAGTTGAGTCATTGCGTGGTATGTTGGCGTATTTCGTGCATATTTCAAGTTGCACATTGCTTGCAGAAAGTGTCTCTCTCTATAACAGTGTTCCTGACCACATCTGCTCCCTGAACCCGTTTAATCTATCTTACTTCTGGTTGAGGTTTTCATCACTTGCAGATTGCTCAATGCTACTGATGACGGATCCACATGGGACACATGGGATTGTTGATGATACCACGTAGAATCCATGAAGATGACTTTGGACTGCATGGATTGATATGATCAGTTTTGCACTCAAGTCTCTATAAGTGAACAGTTAGAACTCTGATCATTTCATTAAGATAGACTTTATATTAAAATGATAATGAATCTCCTGGTTATGTAATTGCATTATTTGACCATATAGTACACAGCTGTAAAGGGAAATCATTTGTATTTGTAATCGCTCTATTTGGTGGCACCCAGATTAGGATACGATCCCTTTTAGTGTCCTAATATTATCTCAGGGAGCTTTTCCTTAGCACATTCACCTCTGGCTTGTGTTAGGGATATTTCTTTTTAATAAAATGATCATTTCTTTCCTTTATGTATATATTCTTATAATGTCCCTTGTTAAAACCGCTATAGAAAACCAAATTGATTTGATTTCAATTAAATTCATACAAGTTTAAAAGGCTTCACTAAGCTAGGCAGAGCATGGCATTGTATAATGCATAAGCAACACAGATATCATTTCTGTTTTTAATAACATTCATTCAAATGAGCATTATTCTCTAATCCTTCTCACTTAACTGCTTCTCTCACACTGCAGTGACTGATTTATTAATATTTCAGGGCTAGGGATTTCATCCAAATTCGTCCGTTCATAGTTATGAAACACATTAAAAAACACTGCCACTGTCTTGTGTTAAAGTGTAAACAATGACTATTACTTTTAAGTTAATAGAACAGTTAATAAACCAGAAATGCAGTTTGCTCACCTTTGTACACTACTAAGCAGAAGTATCATTCCTTCTTTCTCAGTTGCTGCTTAACAAATATGATGTATGTGCTACACATTAATTACTGCACTGAATACCATGAACAGAACTTAGAAACGTATATATTATTAATTATATACGTATCTTTTTATACAATTTTCACTAGATTTTTGTTTTGCTCAGTTGCACATAGGTAGACTTGATGTCACTGCTACCAAAATTCTTATCTTATCTATCTATCTATCTATCTATCTATCTATCTATCTTTACACATTATATATATATATATATATATATATATATATATATATATATATATATATATATATATATATATATATATACACACATAGTGCCTTGCAAAAATATTCATACCCACTGAACCTTTTTCACTTTTTGACACGTTACAACCACAAACAAAAATTTAATTTAGACCAAAACAAAGTGGAAGGAAAATGATAAATGGTGTCCAAATTATTTACAAATAAATATCTGAAAAGTGTGGCGTGCATTTGTATTCAGCCCCAATGAGTCAATACCTTTTGCTGCAATTACAGCTGCAAGTCTTTTGGGGTATGCCTCTACCAGCTTTGCACATCTAGAGAGTGAAATGAAATTTTTGCCCATTCTTCTTTGCAAAATAGCTCACGCTCTGTCAGATTGGATGGCGAACGTCAGTGAACAGCGATTTTCAAGTCTTGCCACAGATTCTCAATTGGATTTAGGTCTGGACTTTGACTGGGCCATTCTAACACATGAATATGTATCCATTGTAGCTCTGGCTGTATGTTTAGGGTCATTGTCTTGCTGGAAGGTGAACCTCTGCCCCAGTCTCAAGTCTTTTGCAGACTCTAACAGGTTTTCATCTAAGATTGCCCTGTATTTTGCTCCATCCATCTTCCCATTAACTCTGACCAGCTTCCCTGTCCCTGCTGAAGAAAAGCATCCTCACAACATGATGCTGCCACCACCATGTTTCACAGTGGGGATGGTGTGTTCAAGGGTGATGTGCAGTGTTAGGTTTCCACCACACATAATGTTTTGAATTTTGGCCAAAAAGTTCAATTTTGGTCTCATCTGATCAGAGCACCTTCTTCCACATGCTTGCTGTGTCCCCACATGGCTTGTCGCAAACTGCAAATGGGATTTCTTATGGCTTTCTTTCAACAATGGCTTTCTTCTTGCCACTCTTCCATAAAGACCAGATTTGTGGAGTGCACGACTAATACTGTAGTTGTCCTGTGGACAGATTCTCCCACCTGAGCTGTGGATCTCTGCAGCTCCTCCAGAGTTACCATGGCTGCTTGGGCCTCTTGGCTGCTTCTCTGATTAATGCTCTCCTTGCACGGCCTGTCAGTTTAGGTGGACGGCCATGTCTTGGTAGGCTTGCAGTTGTGCCATACTCTTTCCATTTCCGGATGATGGATTGTACAGTGCTCTGTGAGATGTTCAAGGCTTGGGATATTAATTTATAACCTAATCCTGCTTTAAACTTCTCCACAACTTTATCCCTGACCTGTCTGGTGTGTTCTTTGGTCTTCATGATGCTGTTTGTTCACTAATGTTCTCTAACACACTTCTGAGGGCTTCACAGAACAGCTGTATTTATACTGAGATTAAATTACACACTACTACTCTATTTACTAATTAGGTGACTTCTAAAGGCAGTTGGTTTCACTGGATTTTAGTTAGGGGTATCAGAGTAAAGGGGGCTGAATACAAATGCTTACCACACTTTATATTTATTTGTAAAAAAAAAAAAAAATAAAAAAATAAATTATAATTTTCATTCCACTTCACAATTATGTGCCACTTTCTTTCGGTCTATTCCATAAAATCCCAATAAAATACATTTTTCTTTGTGGTTGTAACGTGTCAAAATGTGGAAAAGTTCAGTGGGTATGAATACTTTTGCATGGCACTGTATATACAGATAGGTAGATAGATAAGTTTACTGATCCCTGAGAATATTCTGAAAAGAAAAAAGGTCTTACTGGAAAATCAGAATTTCAGATAAATTCACTAAAGTAGTAGTTTAGTCTAATATGTTCATGTTTTACATTTCCTCTCTGTTTTTCTATTCAGGTCAGGACCAGTGAGAACTGACTTTCCTCTATCCAGGTCACACTGATTGTGAGAGAACTGACTGGAACAGAAGCACTATGCTGCACAAACCTAGGATAAACTTTTATTAAACTTTTTTTTCTCGTAACATAATATAAGATAAAATAAGTGGACTATATGGTACCAGGGTTAGTAGTAGCTCATTGGCTAAGGCATTGTTACAGTAGGTGGTGAGTTCAAATTCCAGGACCACCAAACACCTTGATTAAGACCCTTAATTGCGTAGTTGAATAAATAAGAAAAATGTAAGTTGCTCTGAATAAAGGCATCTGTTAAATGAAAGTTTAACCTGTTTTAGTTTCCAATCACAGCTCAATTGAGCAAATTAAGCACCAGGTCACTTAGTTATTCAGTGGCATAAACAGGCTGAACATCAAGCCCCTAAATCTCTAGAAAGTCGAGTGGCCTGGAATGAGATTTTATACAATTTTGTTTAATTTACCAGTTTAATGGAGTGTGCTCTCTAGTGGGTAAAATCAAAACTGCAGATTTTCTCCCCAGATTATTATTTTATTTTTTTCATTTTAAATAAATATTTTGGAAATGAATGTAAAAATTGCTTGAAGGAAAAGCTTTTAAAGGCAATCAAGCATTCTGTTAATGGCTAACTCCTATTAATGAAGCACTTACTGTTGTTTTTAACAATTTGGGAGACAGTCAGTTCTTAGACTCAATACACATTCAAAGCGGAACTTCATTTAAATTACCAAAAGGCAAAACTGTATATAATGCTTGAGCAGGATTTGCTCGGGGTTCTTACTGACTCTGACGCACCCAAAGTACGTCATGTATTTTGTCACTGCTAGGCTGGAATAAACCTCTTGTTCTTCATTAAGATCTTCAACATCATCGTCTTATTTTTACACAACGCATTTTTTATTTCTTACAATACAGATCAACAGAAACATCATTCCAAAATCTCCCTCATGTGTTTAATTTGAGTCTGATGATTGTCAAGGTGAAATGATATGATTTACTGTACTTCATAAATCATTACATAAGTAATCCATTTGTTTTTCTTGAATTTGTCAACATCAATGTAAGTTGTTGTGAATTATGAGCCTATGAAAGCCTAAAGATTTCTGAGATGAATGTAAACAGCCCTCATGCACTTGGAAAATACTTCATTTAATTTCCAAAGAGAATGAGCTTTTTTTTTTTGGAAAATCATTTGTGCCTCCCACACGTACTTGATGTAGGATCCCGGCATTATATCCAAAGAGGCTGTTCCGCTGCCTGTTAAATTCCTTGTCACCTTGAAATTGACATCCACAGCAGGGAGGTGTGGCTGGTGGTGAGGGTGAAGCGTCTTTCTGCTAGGTAATTACAGAGTTCCTCGATGGCCCTGATGATTGCAAGAGCTTCTTGCACCAACACAGTGTAGTTCTCGGTAGGGGCCAGTGGAAATAGAGGACAGGGTGCTCTTCTCCTGTGAAAACACCATCAGGATATATCTATAAGCATGAGCCTCATCACACTGGTCATGGAGTTGGTGTTGCCACAATCTTTAGTGATTTTCTTATTGTTAATCAGAGAACAGGATCTAGAGGTGTCATACCTCAAAGTGATGACATCACAGACTATTACTGTACCTCATACTGTACACACTACCTGTAGAACAGATTAACTATGTCTCACCACATTATCAACTTGGTAAAACTATTATTCCGACCACTTAAGACAGATTCACAAATAACCTGCCTGATCTGACTCAACTTCTTACTATACCCTTAAATGCAATTGATCTAGACGAAATGACTAACAGCGTAGGCACTCTTTTCACTAACACAAAAGACGCATGCTTCCGATTAAAGAAGGTCAGAGACAAAACACCTGCACTATGGTATAATAGTCATATTCAGGCCCTCAAGAGAAACCCGTAACCTCAAGCGAAAGTGGAGAAAAATGTTTTGTAGAAATCTAAAACAGTTTTTAGAATTGCATACAAGTACAGTATGTCCATCTATAGACAGGCTCTAAAAGCTGCTAGGGGTGAGCACCTGAGAAAACTCTAAAAATATCCCAAACTATCCCAGGTTTTTAATTAGCACAGTGGCTAAAAATACTATTCCTTCACAGTTCAGTAGTGAGGACTATATAATATTCTTCACTGACAAAATTGAAAGTATCAGGAACAAAAAAGTTGATGTTCAACCCCTGTGACAGTATCTTGTGACCCAGTCTCACCTAAAGCTCTATACTCAAAACTACAGTGCTTTACAAGTATAGGACAGGAAGAGCTATATAAACTTATTACTACAGCTAAAGCAGCAACATGTTTGATATATCCCATTCCAACTAAATTACTGATAGAAATGTTACATACAGCTGGTGAGCCTCTTCTCAATATTATTAATTCCTCTTTATCTTTAGGTCACGTCCCTAAATCCTTCATGTTGGTAGTTATTAAGCCCCTTATTAAGAAACCTAATTTAGATCCTAAGGAACTATCAAAATTCAGACTCGATTCAAAACTTCTGTGTATGTCCAAAATATTAGAAAAGGTTGTGTCTGTTCAACTGTGCTCCTTCTTGCAGGAGAACAATATCTTTAAAGAGTTTCAGTCATGTTTCAGGCCACATCATAGCACATAATCTGTGCTTGTTAAAATTACAAATGACATGTTTTTAGCTTCGGACTAAGACTGCATGTCGCTATTGAGTTCTACTTGATCTAAGTGATGCATTTGACACTATAGTTTACAACATTTTCCTAGACTGCTTACAAAACTACTCAGCTATTCAGGGACAGGCTTTAAGTTGGTTTAGATCCCACCTGTCTGATCGATACCATTTTTAAGATTTAATGAATCCTCCAGTTTATTGCCAGTTAATTATGGGGTCCCTCAAGGATCAGTCCCTCAAGGATCAGACCTCTGCTTTACTCAATACACATGCTTCCCTTGGGAAATATCATTAGAAGGCATGGGATTAGCTTCCAGTGTTATGCTGACAATACCAGTTGCATATCTTATCAAAACCAGATGAAATATCTAAATTGTCTAGGTTAACAGAGTGCGTTAATGATATTAAAGACTAAATGACCTGTAATTTTCTATTGTTAAAATCTGATAAGGCAGAAATATTACTTTTCCACCTTAGAAATATTGCCAAGCAAACATCAGTTTATGATGCTGATAAGCTAGTTCATGCATTCTTGACCCACAGACTGTAAATTTATAATCACACCCTCTACTGTCACCCAAATAAGGATAGGTTCTCTTTTGAGTATGGTTCCTTTCAAGGTTTCTTCCTTTACCAACTAAGGGAGTTTTAACTTGCCCCAGTCACCTCAGGCTTGGTCATTGGTCATAAGTCTAATATTAATTATAGTATATTAATCTTCGTATAAATGTATTGTATAAATATTACATTATGTTAAAAAAAAAAATTAACAAATTAAAAAATTAACATTATGTTTATTATGTTCTGTAAAGCTGCTTTGAGACAATGTTGTTGAAAGCGCTATAAAAATAAATTTAAATTTAATTTAATCGAATTGTCTTGGGTTTGGCTTCCAGTGTGAGGGCAACCTGCCAATACCCCTTGGTGAGACCTAAGGTGGAGATAGACCAGGCCTACCCCAGGCGCTCCACAAAGGTTGTCCACTCGGGGGAGGGCTAGCTGTCAAATGCAGAGATCTAATTCAGCCTCTGGAAGTCGTTACAGAGTTCAGAATGTTCCGTCCGGCGTCTGCACCACCATAATGGGGCTGGACCATGGGCTGTTGGACTCCTGAATGATGCCATTAATGATGCCAATGAAGGTGATGGGCTTCTGGGACCCAGTATGGCTGCTGTTGTTCCACTATCCCAGGAGGGGTTTTGATCTCATGCTGCACCAGATGGGTGAGTTCTGGCACAGAAAAGAAGATGTTGGGGGGAGGCCTGGCAGAAAGCTAGCACCTCAGCATTCATGCCTGGCCAGGTAAACTGATCTGGCCAGGTATTCCTGGGGTCTAGATGTCCCCTCAGTTGGTTGGAGTGAGCTAGGTGCAGGAGAAGGGGGGTGCTGCTGTGGTACAACCAATAGGCCACAGGGTTCCCCTCTCCTCTCTGTGTGGTGTCATAGGAGGCCGTTTCTTACAAGGAAGTATGCTGAGGGCAGTGACCCATCTTTACCCCTTTTACCTGTAATACCAGGGGTTACTCGTCAAATCATACCGCCACTTGTGAAAATTGCCCATAGAGTTGATGTGAGACCAGATGACCTTTTGTTTTACCAAGTCGTAATCTTGACTGTCCTCTGGTTCAGGGCATAATACACCAGCAACTTCTCCCTGCTGAACAACAGGGCAAGTTCATCAACTGAGTCCCGCTTTGGCCAGCCCTCCTGGTTCACGGTATGCTCAATGGTATCTAGAAATGCAACCACGTCGTCCTTTGCCACAAGCTTGGTGAGTCCACACTGAGTGTCGTGGTAAGGATTATAAAGATGGATTGAAGCTGCATGGGAGCCTCGCTGGAGCACCAGGGCATTTTGCCCCTATAATATTTTATACAAACAATCTCTACTAATAACAATTTCTAGTCAAACTTCTAGTCCTGCATACAGAAGGTCAGAACTTCACAAACAAACAAAATTTCAGTTTTCACTGGCAGTTTTAGTAAACAAAGCACTGTAGTGCCTGCCAGAAGGGAGGAGCTGAAAGAGGTTGTGTCCTAGGTGTGAAGGGCCAGTAGTGATTTCCTGCCTGGTTTCTGGTTCTGGTATGGTACAAGTCCTGGGAAGTGGGCAGGGGGGCACCAATTCAGGTTTTGGAAAATGGTAGTGCCCAGAAACTTGAAGGACTCCACAGATGACACAGGGCTGTTGGGTATTGTGAGGGGGAGTAGTGTTGAGGTGTCTTTACTTTACTAGTCCACTATCATCTCCACATTTTTGAGGGTGTTTAGCTCTAGTCTGTTCTGACTGCACCAGTCGCTTCACCTCCTGCTAGTATGCAGACTCATCGCCATCTTGGATGAGACCAAGGAGCGTAGTATCATCTGAAAATTTCAGGAGTTTAACCGTTGGTTCACTTGAAGTGCAGTCATAGGTATAGAGGGAGAATAGCAGTTGGGGGAGGACACATCCCTGAGGAGCACCAGTGCTGATTGTCCGAATACTGGAGGTAACACCCCCCAGTCTCACCTGTTGGTTTCTGCCTGTCAGGAAGCTGGTGATCCACTGACAGATGGCAGGGGGTATAGTGAGCTTGGAGTTTGGAGTGGAGAATTTCCAGAATTGATGTATTAAACTGAATTTGACAAACAGAATCCGGGCATATGTCCCTGGGCAGTCAAGGTGTTGCAAAATGCAGTGCAGACCAATGTTGACTCTCGGGTTATGCAGGGGGGGTCGCCTTGACAGGACGCCAGCAGCAGGGGTGAGGTCGCCTTGACAGGAGCGTGGCGAGGGCTCAGCAGTAGCAGAAGCGTCTGTCATCCAAATGATTCTGAAAAAAAAACAGCAGAGGGAGACAGCACATGAGTTTCATCCATCCTTTTACCTTTCCCTAGCTTCTGAGCCTGGCTCTCCTGATTGGCCCATCGGCTTTTGGGAGGAGTTTGGCCACTCTGCCTTGCACTCTGTCCCAGCGGAGCTGACCTTGGTGCTAAACTACCTTGTCCTTCTGTTAATCTTGTCCTTCCATCTGACAGTGGGTTTTCTGTGGTGAAGTGCAGTCTTTTTATGTTTTTGTCACAAATGGAGCTGGAGGATGACAATAGGGGATCAATATGCAGAGTTTATTGAAGGCTGAACACAAAATAAGCAAAAGAGTGCAATCATCACAATCCAAAATCTTAATCCAAACAAACAATTGGCATAAGGTAAATCACATGAAAGAATGACGGAAATCGCAAAAAAAAAAACAGCTTAGCAAGTAGCAAGACTAACAACACTTTGCATTCTCTAATGGCATGAGCATTGTTTAAATATACTAAATACAGGAAGTAATCCGGAAATAACCAGCATGGCCAGGAAGTCCTCAGTACTCTGCCAAGGGCTCCCTCTGGTAGCCTGGAAAAGGAAAAGGTGGGTTGGGCTGTTACAATTTCTTTTTAAATTTTGATTAAAAATACTGCTGCATGTTTACAAATCTAAAAATTTCCCAGCCCCTTTTTATCTAAAAAGCAAATTCTGCATTTCACCATGTTCTAGTAGAGGTGAAGTTGATCCACCATTCCTGGTAGTTACAAGGACAATATACATCATGAATCCTCTTGGTACTGACAACCAGGAGGTGGCCTAAAATTTCTGATGTTATCTGACCAGCCATGTCATTGACTGACAAAGACTCAATATTTATCCCATTGACAAGATGGGAAAGTGTACTAATTATTGTTAAAAAAAAAATAATAACTTTACTTATTTTCTCTCTGATATTCTGAGACCCTGGAAATTATAAATATGTATAAAAAATGTTTATTATTATTGTTTATTTTTCTATATATTATTATAAATATTATTGGTAGTAGTTTCTTTACTCTGAATTGCCATTCTTTTTTATCAGTAATTGTAGTATGTGAACATAAATCAGTGTTGCTATTTGTCATCTTAGTATCCTCTCACTTTATGACAATACAGTTATCTGTAAATACAGAATACTATGAACCTTGATTTCTGATGTGGAGTTCAGTTTCAGTGAAATCTGTCACAGCGGGTCAATAAAGGACATTGCACCTCCAGCCCTGGCTGTATAATCTGTAACCTCAACAAAAGTTTAATAGATATCAAAGTCAAAAACAGATTACAAGAGCTATTCCACTATAATAATATTGAATTAAGTTAGATTTGAGTAATATGTTGTTATTACAATGAATATTATTACAACTAATATACAAGACATTTTAGACATTTGAGTTTAATAATGCTATCATTTTATTTGCTTACCTGCATGTTCTTGGGAACAGTGAGTCCTTATATTGGTTATAAACATGCACATCATATCACTGCTTCTTTATGATCTACTTGCTAAAATTTGACAAGATAAATACTCTTTTGCTTTACTGTAGTATAATATCAATAATCTATCATTTATGATTCAATCATGTGGTGCAATCAATTAAAAATGCTGTAAGTAACTATAAGATAACAAGCGATTTCATTGTATAAACATAGTCCATGGTGTATAAATACTCTATGATCAATTCCATTCCTACAGATATGAGACAACATATGATAAAAAAACAGCACCTATGACTCGGTAATTCATTCATATATTCACATGACCCATAGCATTTTAGTTCTCTCACAATTCAGGAAAGGTGCTTAGGTGAAGGTGATTTAATCTACAGCTTAGACAGTTTATAACAACAAAGCTGATAATGGTGAACAAAGAAGTGTTTATACTTCATGAGCACAAGTGATGCGGGCTTTATCTTAATGATTTATTTACAATAATAGAAATCCTACTGAGAAATGCACGTACTATGTGCGAAAGACGACAAAACTCAAAGAATGTGCTTCTGTCATCATTTTTGCCTATTGACACATAGCATAAACGAGGCAAGTTTGATGTTGGACTAACAAATCAATCATATAATAAGATGACTCGAAACTTATTCGTTCAGGAAATGAGTCCCGACAAATAATGGATTAGTGGCTTGCTTTCTTCTTAACAGTAGCCTGCAGGTTAAGAAAAATGGCACTTTCCTAGGAGAAACACACCACCAAAAGCAATCAGTAAAATCACAGGGACGATCCTGTAAATGTTTGTGGCAATATCCATTGTTGAAAGTGCTTTACAAATAAAATTTAACTGAACTCGTTAACACTAGCTAGCATAAGCTACTTAAACTTATCTTTATGGAAAGCAGCAATGTTAACACTTCCACTCTATTTTCAAATTTTCCAGACATTAAAAAAGTGTCTTTTTAACTAACTAACTAACTAACTAACTAACTAACAAGCACAATGCCTCCGGAAAGTATTTACCCCTCAGTAATTATTTGTCTTTTTGCTGATTGCTGATAGTAAATTTAAATATATTTTTAGATCAATTTTGTGGTCATGCCGCAGATTTTAAGTTTCAAAACACAAACCTTCTTCTTTTTAAGCCATCCCTTTTATATTTTATTTTCCCTGTGCTTTTAGTCATTGTTCCTAATTTGATGAACATTTTCATCTTATACACTCATAGATATCTGGATGTCTAGAACAGAAAGAATTTGCTTTATCGGCTTCCATCCCTCTTCCCCTTGGAGGTAACAATATTTTCAGTTTATTCAGCTGAAAAGCAAACTCAAAGCATTATGCTACCACCACTATTTTAAGGGTTGAAATCGTGTTAACTGTTTTTTCATCTGTGCTAAACAGAACATGCTTTTGGACTAAATGGCTCAAAATCATTTTTCAAAAGCTCTCACATTTTTTCAAATGCCTTCTAGCAAACTCCAGGCATGCTCTTCTTTGACCTGGCTACCTCTGGCCACTCTCCCACATAGGTCAATCTGGTAAAGAGCTGATGATTTCAGTTGAACGTTCTACAAGCGTTCAACTTGAAGAGACGGTCTTATCATGGTAGTTCTTCTAATGGATTTCAGAGTTTTCTAGAAAAGTTCAAAACCTATTTGACTTTCCATAGTCAGTGCTATTTATTGTTCAGCCATTCAATGGGAGACAGACAAAAAATATTCTAATATGACATTTAATGATGCAATACAGCAAAATTAGCAATAATGTCTATGGGGAAATACTTTCTTGAGGCTGAATACAGAAAAACATTGTCTGACAAAGCAATAACACATTAATTTTGTGTTAATGTTCTGTAAAGCCGCTTTGAGACAATGTCAATTGTAAAAAGCACTATACAAATAAACTTGAATTGAATTAATTAAAAAAATAATAATAATAAATTGCTCATTTAAAATGCTAAACTTTTTTTTTTTTAATCTAAAAGGTTTAGAGCATAGGTCCTCTTGAACTTGTACTTAGAATCTGTGCTATGGTTAATCCATCACTGACATTAAGTGTTAAGTATCATATGGCCACTGTGAGTCATTCTGTTTCTGTAATGTTGTGTGTAAACAATGCTAAAAGCACAAAGCACCTTTTAGCATCCTGTGTATAGGCACAGTCTGATGTCTTTTAAGGTTAGTGTTCTCATCAGGTCACTTTGCTTCAGTACAGAGGAAACACACAACACTGATCTACACACAATGCAAGTCTAACTCAATTTCATCAGATTGATCCATAAAAAAAAACATGATAATTTACTGACTGACAAAAATTTTTTAAATCCGAAGTAATGTGTTAGCACGCTGGGCAGGGCTAGGATTAGGGTTAGGGTTAGGGTTCACAGTAGGTAAAAACATAGGAAAGCTGTGCTGTAATAAACTATTATAACTAAAAATGGTAAATGTTACTTGTATCTCTTGTAGTTCATCTTGTCCTTGTACTCATGGCATTATGAATGTTTTTATGCAAACGAATCTGTCACATTGTAGTTATTTAGCTGGATATATAATATGTTGGTGTTTCTTTGTAACGCGTTGCAAATGTTGAGAACTGGCACATTTGTTTACGGAATCTTGAAAGTATCTTCCATGTTTCCAAGTAAAACAAATGCTGTTAACTGCTCACTAAACTCCTTGTGTCCTACATGGAAACCTGCAAAACACAGAACACTATTATATATGCACATATGCAATTCGATTTCATTTACATTTCTGTCATTTAGCAGACACCCTTATCCAGAGTGACTTACAATTTATTTCAATTTATACAACTGAGCAATTGAGGGTTAAGGGCCATGCTCAGTGGCCCAGCAGTGGCAGCCTGGTGGTCCTGGGATTCGAACTCATGACCTTCTGATCAGTAGTCCAACGTCTTATCCACTAGGCTACCACTAATACTAAAAATGTTTAATTATATCCATTGAATAAGATTATTATTAATAAACAATTTCATCCCCCATTTTATCAATTGAACGATCAGGAAATCAATTTATGATTTATTATGTTGCCAAAGTCAGACTCTAAACTGCTTTAAAATGTTGTTTCAAATGGAGCTTCATAAAGAGATGAATGCAAATGTTATACTGTGTAAAGTTACAGACCTGTCTATTAGATAAGACTCAATTTAAATTAGAAGTCAAATAGACTTAATTTTAGTGAGCAATAATATTAGAATGAAAACTGTATAATATTGATATTATAATGAATGATGTGTATGATGTGATTATTATAGGATTTTTGGGCTGATTGGAAAGCAAAGAGACTCAGATACATCATTAACCATGACTATTTTGTGCTGACTCATTTGTCTTGTGCAATATAAAAGCGTAGCCCTATTCCCTGTCTCACACAAAGTGTATTCTTTCAAATGCAGACATGTTTTATAATCCTGTCTAAACCAACATCTATAGCCTTTGTGGATAAGCGTATTTACACTGTGTGTGTGTGTGTGTGTGTGTGTGTGCATGTGTGTGTGTGTGTTTTCAGTCACATGTCTCATGTTTCATCCAAAACTGTATAAAGTTTCTGTTCTCCCTGTGTACTCAGTTTCAATCCAACAGAGCTGAGAACAGAGTGAAGATGAAGGTCTGGTTTCTGCTGTTTGTGCTGCTGCCACTCTGCCTAGATACTACTGGTAATCTAGTACTTTACTATCTTGATAACTTTATTAATAATAATAATAATCTTATTCTATGGATATAATTAAACATTTTTAGTATTAGTAGTAGTTATTTACAGTAGTACAATTTGGATTTTGGATTACAACTGTGTTGGTTTTTTTTTGTTACAGACTAAATGAACTCTAAAATGTAATATATTCAATGCACTTAACAGATTTTTAAAGCTCACAGGAATCACATTTTGTATATTTACTTTAAAAAATCCTATTCAGTTTCCCTGGGGTTTTGTATCTATCTATCTAGCAATAATACATTATTTGATTGCTAACACAAACAACTGATAATGCGGCACTATCTTGTTTTTTGAACAGTTCTAAATATCATAGTTTTGAAGATTATTATCCTGGTTATTACTACTGTTCTTGTGAAAACATCTCAACAGCTGGATTACTGTTTTGGTTGTGTGTGTGTGTGTGTGTGGGTGTGTGTGTGTGTGTGTGTGTTTTTAAAGTTAAAACAAAATGACAGTTGTGGCAGTATGGAAAAATGAGACTGTAAGAAATACAGCTGTATTGTTAAAGCCAACAGTTTACTGTGGTTTTTAAATAATACTGCTGACTGTTAACACCCAGGCAATTAACTCTTTCTGTTCTGTGGATGAGTTCTTGAGACATCGAGATATTGAGTGTGATTCATGAATTTTTTTAATGATTGATCCATAGGTGTTGCAGCACAATATAAAATTGACTGCTATGGGGAGGATTTCCTAATGGTGAGAAATATGGTCCTGCATTGCGCAAGCAAAGTTCAGCAGGCGTGTTACACCAGATGTATGTATCACTACACTTAACTGTACTAAGCTAAGCTTCAGCACAAATGTTACATAAGTGTTACACAAAAGCTACTCAAATAAGCGATACAAGTCTTTATAAATATTAATTGTGTCTCACGTGATTATGTTAAAGGTAGATTTCATCTGTAAATCTTTCACTAGTGATGGGAAGTGATTCAACAAAGAATAAAACATGACCATTTTTGATGGACTTCAATTGAAATGTAGATTTTGGGTTATAAAAAATATTTGGAGTATATAATCATCGTAACATCACTTAATTTATCCTCGCTTCAATGTCTTTATTTCTGGATGTGTTCCCTCTAGCATCTGGAGAGAAGGGCTGCGTTCGGATGGAGTTCTGTAAAAGACCTGGCTGGAAATGTTGCCAGACAAATCTCTGTAATGCATAAATTTAACACCAGAGAGAGCTAGATTGCTAATCAAATGTCTTTCTAAAAAAATAGTGTCTTTTTGAACTTCATTAAAGATCCCATTCTTCTGCATTTCGTCTGTAAAAACACTTGATATAGATACGGCTTAATAAATAATTACACACGTTATTACTGTGTGAGTCACGTTTTTGTTTAAATATAGCACATTTGTGTTTGTGTATGTTTGTAACAGAGTGAGGAGTGCATGTTCCCATGTACCTATATTAGAGTTCTACTAAAATTTGCAAAGGTACATTTATAAAATTTCCTTGCTTACAAACATTGGGATAAGAAAATAATATATGATAATATTCATATACTGATATGTTTTTTAATGATAGTTAATTGCATTATGCTTAATCATTATCACATGGTCGTAATTAAACAATTTAAAGTAGTGTTTTGTAATCATGCTTCAAATTGCCACATTTAATGTGTGCTCATAGACTCAACAGATCAAAACTTTTGCAAAGAGAAAATAAAGACTTGAGTACTTCTCTGGTTGTTCATTAGTGGGTCCTGTTCTGTGACTGGGATCCAATGTTTGGTGCTCCGGTGCTGGCTGCATTCCACAAGCTACTCATCTTCTTTAGCACCAGACTTGGTAAACCACATCTTTATGGACTACTCTT
Organism: Tachysurus vachellii; assembly: GCF_030014155.1. Classification (NCBI taxonomy): domain Eukaryota; kingdom Metazoa; phylum Chordata; class Actinopteri; order Siluriformes; family Bagridae; genus Tachysurus; species Tachysurus vachellii. The sequence goes on along the minus strand of NC_083465.1, from coordinate 9,836,652 downwards.
TGTGCACAGGGGCATTGTCATGCTGCAACAGATTTGGTGAAAAAGTCTTAATGCTACAACATAGAAAAGAAAACATAGACAATCGTGTGCTTGCGACTTTATGGGAAATTTTCAACAAAGGCCCACAAATAGATGTAACCTTTTTTAAATATATGAAAGTTTTAAGTGTTAAAACTACATTAAGAGCATTTATATCAGAAAAGAGAAGAAACGTTGGGTGTCCTTGATAAAGACTGTGTGATGGAAGGAGAACTTAAAGCCAGTACATTTGTTATTTCTGTGTATGAGGGCTGTTCTGGTGTGTTTATTTGCCTGTGCTGAGAGACAACCTCAGCATACAGACTTTGTTCTGTTTATTTGTGCTGTACATGTGCAGGCAGTCTTGCTGAGTCAGTATGGCTTTGGTCCACAGTAAACTCAAGGCCCCTTCCAACATGTGCAGTACTGACACATCCTCTAATCCTACTGCTCTACTGTTGTACTGCTTATCTGAAGTGAAAATTCATTAAATATTATTAAACTCTCTTAACAAATTACATAAATTGATACATACAACATACAACATATAGGCATTTCAAGATGGTTAAATGTTATACTAAATAAAAAATAAATACAGTTTTACCTGCTGCTTTGATATGTGAGTCTAACTTAGTGTCATGACGATTAAAGTTAAAAAAAAAAAAAAAAGAAATAAGGTTACAAAACATAATGGAGCTATCATGTTTTACAGTGTATCCATGCACATACACACATCTGAGAACATTCATTTCCTAAAATACAAACACAGTTGATCACAATGTGCAAAGCTTCAAATGTTACACCTGCTGATCTATTACAGGATGACACAGCAGGAAGCGCTGCCACCTCACAGATCCAGGACCCCTGCCTCCTTCCTGAGCTCGGCTTGCTGCCACCTGTGCTGAGTTTTTGTGCATGTTCTCTATACACCGTTGTGGGTTTATTCTCCAAAAACATTTCAGAAGATGTGTGTGCTTGGTACTTATCTATGTATCTATCTATCTATCATATTAAATTAATCTCTCTCTCTCACACATATATATATATATATATATATATACATTATATATATATATATATATATATATATATATATATATATATATATATATATATATATATATATATACATGTATACACACACACACTGTACTGTATACACACACACAAACACACACACACACACTATATATATATATATATATATATGTGTTGAGAAGCCACACCAGAGTCTATTGAAAGATTAACTGGTTAAACAGCTAAAGCCCTTCAGGTGTAGATCCTGTTAGATTGGTATATAAACCTGCAACCACATCAGCTCTTTGAGGATAAGATTGGACACCTCTGCTTTAAGGGTTCTGTAGAGGGACAGCCGAAGCACACATCAGGGTTCTCCCCTTTAAATATAGAGTTTGATCAAAAGAAGAAACACATTACTAGATTATTTTAAAATGGATGTTTATTTTCTAAAATCTTTAGTATTTTTCTGCCCATTGACAGGAATGCATGAAAGACATAATGGCTCAAACACTGTTACAAGAAAAAAGGTTCATATTTGTCAGCATAGGTTTTCATTATCATCGCTGCAACCAACTTCATCACGTTTATCACAAAGCTTTTAACATGAAAACCGGCTTCTTTCCCACTCATCCAATGTGAATCTGATCGAGCAAACTGGCAATTGGGAAAGCATTTGGAGAAACTGATTCCAGGGTTTCCTGGTGTGAAAAAAGCCACAAGCTGGAGATCCAGAACATTCCAGAAGAGTTTTAATTTTCCACTCCAGTTTTACATTCTCACTCTTTCCTTCTTCCTTTCTCTCCCACACTTTTTTTAATAATACAAAGCCATTTCACGCACTGTAAATGTCTGTCAAAACCCTTCAGATATACAGACCTTTAAAAAAAGAAAAAAAAAAAAACAATAAAAAATGAATCAGTCTGATTACTGAATGTCAGACATGGATCTGGCCTGGCCAATGAAAAATCTCTGCATTTGTCCACAGTGCCATTTCAATGATATAAAAAGTACTTCTGGATGTCATACCTGCTGTCATTAAATGAAACACCCCTTCAAAAGCCAAAAAATACAATATATTTACCAATACCATATTCCACACTCAACCAAAGAAGATACATAGCAAGGCCACTCGTGACATTCAAGAAACATTCCTAATGAAGCCCATTATTTACACACCAATGTCAGGTGAGAGAGTTGTGAATGTCATCTTCACTGGATGCATAAAAATAAAATAAAAATGACAGGCCAGTTTCACAAGTACGGGTCCTAGATGCAAACTGTGTCTGAGTGAATCGAACTGACTGAGAAATGCATCAACTTTACATCAAAGCTGCTTTCTAACTGCAGGTTCATGATCGTGTCGTTATCAGATGTCTTATCAGCTAGGTTTTCAGTGTGGTTCTGCAGCAAACCAGCCAAAAGGTTTTTCTTGGTGAACATGGCTGAGTTATTGGACAGGATGCATTCCTGTTGAGTTATATACATACTGAGGAACTATTATATACAGATAGTATCCACATGTGAATGTACAAATAATGGTGTATGGAAATGGCAGCCTGTGAAATCCCTGAACTTAGCCTGAAGCTCATGCCGGTCACAAAGACCAAGGGCATGTTGTGTTGTGTTGTGTGTGTGTGTGTGTGTGTAAATTTGCTGTCATTTTAAAGAGGTGGTACAACACAGAGGCAGAAGTAGGAGAGGAAGGTGACCAGGTTCAACCCTGAGCAAAGGAATAGTGCTATTTTGCAATAAAGCTAAGTATTACAGCAAAAGCAGGTTCAAAAAAGTCTATAGAGATCGAACAGATGCATTCTTTCTGAAAACACCAAATCTATCATATATATATATATATATAAAAAAAAAAAACCTTGGCAATCCCAAAAAAACCTTATAAACCAAAAGGTTAGAAAAACTGCAGACCAGCTGGAGAAGAGCGGCTGTATTATCAGCACTGCTGCAGCGATACACCACACTGGACCACTTGGTAGCAAATCATCTTCTTTACATCTTTACATTCCACCTATTAAACACTTTTAATGCCGAAATGGCTTTTGTGAACATGCACACCACTTACACTACACCAGTATCAAATACACTCAGAACTTTGTGTATAAAAACCCATTAAAACACAGCATACGTTCATCATTCACATACCAAAATCTTTAGAAACCCCCCATTACTCTTAATACTCCTAATGCCTTCATCATTATTCTTACCATTTAAAGAGAAATCATGCAGACTCATGCCTTTATACATACTCATCCCGAACATTCAATACTAAAATGTTCATGTCCCGTTCATTACCTCGCAATGCTGCATGTGTACAGAAGATGTCGCCAGCTACACCAGCAACACTGAGACTAGGCTGCAGGGGTTATTTTGTGTAGACCTTCTTAGGCCTGCATTTTAATGTTTTCAGCACACACTTATCACCTTCCTTTCAAATAACTGTGTGTTAGCTACATGTGGGTGATTCAACCAGGAAGGAGGAGCCAGTAAAATGTTATATCAGCGTTAGTAAGAGGTTATAAGATTCAGTAAGAGGTTCTAAGAATGAGCAGGAGGATATAATAGTAAGCGGGAGTTAGTAAGAGGTTACAAAAGTGAGAAAGAGGATATTAGACTGAGCAGGAGGAGTGAGTAAGAGATTTTATAAGTAAATAAGAGGTTATAAGAATAAGCAGGAGGGAGTTGAGTGAGCTGTAGTGAGTAAGAGGTTATAAGAGTGAGCAGGATGTTTTACAATTAAGCCAGAAAGAGCAGTGATTTTTTTTTCTTTTGAAATCCATCTCTAGTTGCAGCACCTTAGCATTTTGTGTGGTCTAAAAAATATAAATAACAAAGGGAAGGTGATGAGCACATGTTGAAAACAGTTCTGTGTTTAGAATCACCATTAAGTTGGAGGCAGCTTCTGTCAGTAATTGGTGCTTTACTCTTTCTTTATAGTAAACAACTCGTCTCTGTAACCGAGAAGAAACCGTGAGAGTCAAGAGCCACTAAGAGTGTTGCTGTGGACTGCTCTTCTGTGCTGCAGCTCATGCTTAAAACACTTCAAAATGTTATCCTTTAGTCCAATATCATTATCACAATGCATTACTGAAGTAGTGAAAAACACTGAGAAAGTGAAAGGAGAACAAAGACAGATCTCTCTCCCACAATGACTAGGAAGGTGACCTATCGAATGATCCTGAGTTCCTGTGGGAGGGAGGAAATAAAAGGTGCAACATCATCTTGTGGAATGAAAGATGAAAGAAGAGAAAAAAGTCAGCTCATCCATCAGCACATGATCTCATACACACACAATCACACACGTTTAAGACTCATTTAATCTACTCTCAAGATAAAAAAAAAACAAACAGTTCAATGAATAGATTAAAGGGGAAAATAAGCGTCTGAAAATGAATCACGAACGGAAAGAGACATGGGCATGAAGCGTTTAGATGAAGTCTGTTCGAGGATGTTTTTGCGAGACAATCCATGCTGAATACGTCGAGACAGCCTGCTGATCTGATCTGCATACACTGTGCTGGCCAGAGCTGCAGAGACGCACGAGATGAAGTCCAGAAGAAAATTTTAACAAACTGCAGCCTCAGAAAAACTGTGTGTGGACGTGTGTATACATGTGTGTGTATGTGTGTGTTTGTGCATATGTGTTAATAGACTGATTGATAATATACCTGGTTGATTATGAACATTTAATTATTAGCTTCATGCCATGCTTAAAATTTGTCCATGATGATGCTAACTTGTGTAGAAGCCAATGAGTTGAGTGAGTGAGTTTGAGTCCATTCAATGAGTCAGTGTTAACCTGCCTGGCATTTTCAATAGATTCTTGGCTCAGGTAAAGATGCTATGCAGGCATTTCACAACAACAACAAAAATACTTTGAAACTCCTCATTATTCACAAAACAGAGTAAATGATTAGTTTAAACATCTTAACATAAGCCTATATTTAATTTCACTCATTTCAGCTATACTTTGCATTTATACTGGCAGATATTTTATTCTATGTTAAGGTTCACTCCATAATTTACTAAATCCTTGTTTTTTTCTTTTGTGTTTTGGTATGTTCCCCCGTGTGTATGTGTGAGTAAACCTCATGTTTGTGTAGTGTTTGTGTGTATCAGTGTATCCGGGCATACTAGTGTCAGTTTGCGACAGCTATTTTATCTACATACTTGAAGCACGATTCCTCCTGGGCAACACAAGGATACTTCATTCATTTTTGCCTCTTTTCTCCCTCTCGGATTAACGACATACAAACACGTGTTGAAAGAAACATAGAAAGAACCTGAAAAGATTAAAACCTTAAGGAGCCCCTGTGCATGCACTACAGCCTTCGCGGTAAGCCTAGTGCCTGTGGGTGGAGAACTCGAATGGAGACCAGGGCTAATCACCTCGGACACCAGATTTAAGAGGGTGGAGTAAAGGGTGTGCCCTCGTCGCTGGGCGTGGCTGTGTCATCGCTTGGCTCCAGACTGTCCTTTGGGCTCGCGGTGCTGTCGGACGTGGGTGTGGGCTCATCTGCGGAAGGTGTAGTTTGGTGGTCTTCTTGCTGTCCATTAGGGGTGGCATCCAGCAACTCAGGTGGGGTCGGGGGTGGTGTATTGGAGATGGGATCCATTCTGGTGATCGGCAGAGAGGTGGGAACAGCAGCCACGGGGGCCTGGACTCGTGTGCTTGAGTTCTGCAGAGGATCGCTCATGCCCACGCAGCGCCACTGCATGATGCTGGTGTCCTTGCCACCTGTCGACACCAGGTGCCTATCGTTGTGCATGAAGCTAACGTTGGTCACGTGACTGCTGTGGGCACTGTACTTATGACTTGGGGCCTGTGATGAGAGAAGTTAAAATAAGTTCACTGTCCACTTTATTAGGAACACCTATACATTCATGTAATTATCCAAACAGCCGATCAGCTGGTATCAATATTGGTATCAGAGGGCCTGAGCTGAGTATTTCAGAAACTGCTGCTCTCTTTATATTTATAGAGATTAGGAGAGATTACACACAATGGTACTGAAGTCATAATATAGAAATCTTTCTCTCTACAGGTGTTCCTAATAAATGGACGGCGAGTGCACGTACTGTGCTGTTGCATCAGTTCTGCTGAACTCGGATACTAAAATAAATAATATACCAAGAATAGGATTTTAAGACAAGATGGCAGTGTTTGCTCATTATGAGGCTCGTGTCTCACAAAGCTTAGCAAAATAATGAGAATCTACTTCGAGGTTTTCAGTTTAGTTGTTCGACTTGGTCATTTCGTTCAGCTGACAGTCACTTACTGCAATTCACTGTCTCTCTTGTAACCTAACCTAACCTAGAGTCACTGGCGTAGGTATTTACTGCTTATACATCTGCCCTGTTGAATATTCAAATAAAACATATTTAGAGCAGCTTAGAGACAAATCTGTGTGAGTTTAGAGTGAGTAGGGGATGTCAAAGTTATAGTTAACATGGGCATCTACTGTAATCTAAAGCTGTGCTAAAACATGACTGTCTGATTTGGGAACATATATAGTGAGGACAATTTTATATAATTGACAGTGAATATGCTAAGAGCTATGGTTAGACACATAGCTGTTGTAGCATCTGTTCTGGCACTGACCTTAGGTCTGGAGCAGGGGTACTGGAACAGATGCACCTTGCAGAAATCATCAGCCAGAGCGATGACTTTCCTGTTGTGAGATCTGACCAGAGCGTTGATGTCTGTTCCGTCAGAACCCTCGGGCCACACTCCTGTTCGACAACAACCACAAAACACCAGACGCATCCTCAGAGTCAGGGTCTATCACTGTTTACCACATGAGGGTAAACTTGAAAGATAGACACACACAGACACTCCTACACACTCAGATACTGTATGTACTTAAACAAGCATGCACTTTACATTTACAGGAGGCTTACACTTAGCTTGAATAACAAGTACCACATGCTTTACAGCCTGATTATTATTAAGCTACACCAAAGAACCCTGTATACAGAGTCTGGACATTATGTTCTCTATTCTGATCTCTATCTGAATATCAAGTCACACACACTGAATCTCCGTGATGGAAATCTGGAAGATGCTATTAGCGATTTCCTAGTCAGTAGAACTCCAAAGCCCACAATGCTCAAAAACTCATCATACTGACCGAAGACATGGAATCCCAGAACACATGTGTATGTAGCCCAGTCGATATCCTTACAATCAGAGCGGTTACGAATCAGCTTACAGCCATTTGGAATGTCCCCTGCAGGAAAAAAAAACAGAAAAGAGAGAGAAAGTGAGAGAAACAGAGAGAAAGTACTGTACTGTATTTTAGGGTGCAATACTTTAAACTGTTGAGATTTTATCTCATGTGTGTGTGTGTGTGTGTGTGTGTGTATGTGTGTGTGTGTGTGCGCGCATGTGTGTGCATGTTCCTGTGGCTGCACACTCACAGTAGAGGATTTCATAGTCTCCTGAGTTGGACATAATGAACTTGTTGTCGGGGGACCAGTCAAGATGCGTAATGTAGCTGGAATGTCCCTGTAGGGAAAAAAGAGGAAAAAAAAAAATCAGATTGTGAGAAACAGAAATAAAAACGTATATGTCAATGATCCAATGGCAACAGAGCTAATAGACTATATCTAAAAGAAAATGTTAAGTCAAGTTATCAGTAGCTGTTCATCTGCTTTTAAACTCAATTTCCTCTTTTTCCTGCTTTCTCAAGCTCAATTAGGCAGAAAAAGCTGATATGTTACACACAAACCAAACAGAAACCCACAGACCAATCAGAGTAAGAGTCACTTATTCTCTAGGGCATGCAAACACACCACAGAGCCACAAACACACACAAATGACAGAAAGACAGACAGACAGACAGACAGACAGGCTTTTATTTTGAGAAACAGTCAATCCCTGATTAGAGAGAACCTTGATTTGTTTCTTTTCCATACTCTTTGACTCGCTTAATTAAGTCTGCTTTCTATTTCATCATGTGCAAATATTCACACACACGCTGTACACACTGCACATGCCGCCGAGCCTGGGGCAAAAGCTGCTGGAGTCACACTGCACACGCACACACACACTGCATCATTGAATGCTTAGTGTATGGGGTAAACAGCACTCCATCACCATCTACACTAACCCATGTCACCAACATCAGCGTTCTGAATAACTCCAACCAGACCACTTCGTCTTCCTCTGCCTGGCTCCCATCCACGCACATATCCGTGCCTTCCCCAGCCTCCGCCCCACAGTGCCAGACACAGTTTTATTATGCAGCTGTTGTGCAGCTGTGCGGACCCCTCCATTTATTTACTGAACTAGTTTGATGTGTGTATACATCCTCTGGTATGAATAAAGCCACAATGCTGAAGCTTGCCACAATGTCTCTCTCTTTCCTCCACTCTGTCTCGTGAGAGCTTGCTTTGGTGTATCCTTTGTCACTGTTTCACTACATCTGCACATTTCCTTTCAACAACAGCAAAACATCCACATTACAGACTAGGACATATACACACACACAATACTGGTCAGCACTATGTAATGTATCTGTGCTGTAGCATGGTGTATTGTCTGTCTGCAATCTCACCTGTCTTACACTCTCTTTTGTCTATTTTCAAGTCAAGTCAAGCAGCTTTTATTGTCAATTCAACCATATATATCTGAAGCAATGTTCCTCAAGGACCATGGTGCTACATAAAACAACAGAGAGCTACATAGAACCTTTATAGAACATTCCGGCACTGTTTGCATTATGTTGTACACTATGTACATTTTTGTGGCTAGGATAACTTACTTTGCACCATAGTCCTGGAGAAATGCTGTTTCATTTCACCATGTACTAGGTCAGCTATATATGGTTAAAAAATGACAAGAACAGCTTCTTAATTTGACCTGACAATATCATATCTTGCAAATATCCATAACCTGTGATTAGAAAAGCACCAGACTGATACAGAGCATCCATATCAAACCAACACTGGCCTGAAATACTGGGTCACACTAACAGACTTCTCTATAGACTGAATGCACGTGGTGTTAGCCTTCTTTCTGCAAAAGGCTTTAGAGTAATTAAACCTAAACAATCATCAGCAAGACTAATGCTTCTAATCATTAACCCTTATGCATAACATAATGAAAGCTCCTAAGGAAAAAGTAGTTCAGAAATCGGATCCTGCCGTGACCTTGGCTCAGGGGTTAGTCATGACTCTGACGACTTGAACATCATCTTGATCACTTTTCAACTGATGGAAAAAAACCCAGGCTCTGATTTCACAGGGCATCCTGAGCTGCACGTCCAGGAATTTTAATCAGACTTCATACAGCTACTGTACATGGGTTTTGTGTCCAACTAGAAGATTTGTGTTGTTTGGACTATAGAAAAATTTGATCTGAGTTTCCTGTTTCCTTAATTAAGTGAAGGACGTGTGTGAACAGTAAGTGAAAGGGTGAGAGAGAAGATGCTGGTGGAAAAAACTGTGAGAAAGAAAACAGGTTAAACAGAGGTGCGATTCATAACCTTCTTTCGAGTTCCGTCCCAGTGAGATGTGAAGCAGGTCATGGCCGATACAGTATCACGCTCCATAAACGCTCACCTCGACCGAGCCTCTCCTGACCTTTCCAAATCTACTAATAACATTTTGCTGTAGTACATCTGATGTACGTATTACTGACAGCAAAAGCAACACTGCTCCTGGTATCTCTTCATCTCAGGAAACAGTATTATTCACAGGTATATATCTATCAACGCTTTTCAGCTCTGACTCTGCCTGCCTCGCCAACTTTCTCTCACTCACACGCTCACATACATCCCCTAGCATTAAGACGTCAGATGTTACGGCACCTGAGGGAGAAATACACTGACCTCAGTAAAGCTCAAGTCCCCTAGTGAAGGCAAATGGCCGCAAGAAGGCACATAAATCCATTCACACACACCTTGCTGACTTACACAAAAGGAGCTTCTAATTTATGACCACGATCATCTCTGTACGGACTGAAAAAAGACACATAAGCAAGAGACTCACAGAGCATTTTCCGTATCTGCTGTACTTGCGTCCGTTATCCGATACTGTGTAGAGGTAAATGAAGTTATCATGTGATCCCACTGCCAGCAGTGTACCATCTGGGGAGAAAAAAAAAAAGAGATAGAAGGAAAGAGAAATGAGAAAAGAGCTTGTGGTCCTCCACAGCTCAGGAGAATTCTCAACTCTGATTGGTCTGAGTGTGGTGGTTCTTTATCTGTAATATCACGTCTTGTATAATAACTACGAACACAGAGGCTTTTATGGAGGATGTCTCACCTAACCGGAAGGAATGTGTGTCATTGTAAGTTACAATTGTGTTATGTTTTGTGAGAAGTTTATTTAACATGTTTACATCAGACATGAGACATCAGCGTCTCATGCTCGTGTAACAGATGTAACTAACATTTGTGACAAAATGTGGCAAAATCTTCATAATGCAGGACTTGGTTTTTATTAGTACTATTATCTGGTCTAATCACCAGTGTCTGTATTTGATTTTTTTCCTATAACAACATGCCTCAAGCGTTTTATTGCATATTATATATATATATATATATATATATATATATATATATATATATATATATATATATATATATATATATATATATATATACACATACATACATACATACATATACACACACACACACACACACACATATATATATATAAATATAAATCACTGCTTTAACAGTCAAATTCCTGCTTGAATTCATTAAAACAAACATAAATGTTATTTTATAATATATTTTATAATTCCTTACATGTCAGATTTGTTTTGTTCAAATGTCCAGTACAGTCAGACTGAATACCAAATGGCCTTATACACTACATAAGCTATTGTGCAATAGGTCCGAGTGAACACCATTTGAGATTCAGAAAGAGAAAAGAACAACCTATTGGAAATTGTTTAACACTTTAGATTAAAAAAAAAAAAATTATTATTATTATTAAAATGAATAAATTTAGGATTTATTACGAGTGCTTTTTCGGAATCCAGCGCTCATGTGTCTTTCCCTAAACTTACTTTAGAAGAACAAACATAGAACAAAGGATTTAAAAACATTCAAACAGTGAACTCATTCTGTCAGATGGGGTGTGTACAGAGTCTCACACACATTACAGACACTCACCCACAGTGTAGCGCATCACTGACAACTGCTCGTTGCCGTCTGTGTGGATGGCCACCAGGTCCCTAGTCTCAGCATCCAGAACGTACCACCTGTATGCGCACGCAAACAAACGTACGCACGCATGCACACACACACATACACGCACACAAACAAACACAAACAGGGGCAACGAGTGGCCCGTTAGAAACAGAAGACACACAAGCACAACGTTTTGAAGAGCACAAGCTGCAGATGAGAAGCAAATGCTGACTTACTTCCCTGAATGAGTGCCAATGGCAACCACAGCACCGCTAGGGTGGAAGTCTGCGCAGTGACCGTGCTCCTGCCAGAGATTATACAAATCATCATTATTACATTTATCATCTATATCAAAGATGTCAAACTCAAGGCCAAGGGGTTAAACACGCCCAGCTGTGGATTTAAACTTTAAACAACGGTGTGATGGCCTAAAGCATTTTCCATGAAGTCGCATCACTCAGCATCGAAACGCTGGTTAAAATCTAACATCTGTTGCTGTTGATGCAAGTCAGGTCCACGTCTAACAAAAAGGATCCAGTATGTCCTCAAGTCCAAAAATGGATCCCGCAGTGCAGAGACCACAAATATGTAGAAAACAGAAATGGTAATAGAACGCAAAAGCAAGTTAGATGGGAGACTCGGGACATTAAATAAATCTGGAATGGGATGTTCAGTGCGCACATACTGTATGGGTCTGATGGTCAGATGTCCAGAAACTCTTTATTATAGCTTGTTTCTATAAATCAGTATAATAAATTTGATCTCCTAATATTGCATGCAGCTGAACAGTTATGGGTTGCTACTGTTAGCCTAATTGTCCTATTCTATATTTATGTATTCAAGTATATTGATAAAATAGATAAAAAAACAAAAACAGATTATAGAGTGCGTGTGTGTGTCTCTTACGTCCAGCAGTCTAGTCCATTCCAGTGAATGGTCCACTGAGTTCCACAGACACACCTGTCTGTCCTGTGCACAGGTGAGGAAAAGGTCTTTATATGGATGACTGGCCAAACCCCACAGCTCATCTGTGTGACCCTACAGGACAAGAAAGAGAGAGAGAGAGAGAGAGAGAGAGAGAGAGAGAGAGAGAGAGAGAGAGAGAGAGAGAGAGAGAGAGATGCAGATGTGAGTGTGTGTGTTAAGCTGACAAATCCACAACTGCTAATACCTTGCTGGAGCTCAATCGTTAAATGGTAGTTTGTGTATTTTGTGTAAAATATTTAGCAATGTGCAATTCAAGCGAAACATCTAAAGCAGCCTCCTTCCATATGAGGCACAGGGGCAGAACTGGCCAGCAATGAGAGTGTGTGGAATTCTTTCTCCAGTCTGTTTACACTAGTACAAAATAGCTGGCCAAAAAAATACAAAATAAATCGGCATTAATTCAGGGCCAGCTCACTGTGGAAAATCACAGACCGCATGCCTCTGAGGCGGATATGAGCTTCTGATTCATGTAAGTCTTTAGGGATTGCTGCTCAAAGCATCCACACTTTTAGTCTCTACTGATGAAGCAGAGCTCCACTGCTCTCAGTCTGTATATCAGAGCCAGCTGTTTCCTCACAACATAAGTGATGATCTCAATATTTTGAACTGAAAACACTACACACAAAATAAACTGAATATAATAAACAATGTTATATATTTTAAATAATGTTTGGGGGCTGGAATATCATTCAAATGTTAATTCAGAGAATAATCAGTGATGCAAAAGCAAATGTTTCTATATAAAAAATAATAAAAAAAAGTGATGCCTCACCTGCACCTCCACCTGAAAGCCGTCATTAAAAGTTCCCCTCAGGACGAAGTTGCGTGACGTGCCAACGAGGAACTGCTCTCCCTTCCCCTCTGCGACGGCTCGAATGGTTCCGAATTGATCTGGAACCTGAAGGGACACGGAGAACAAAATCAGCGATTCTAACCACTTCTATTTGTTCAGTGTTTCTTAAAGTTTAGTGGGAAATAACAAATAACAGAAACACATTTGTTTATATAAAGCTTTAAGCAGGTGTTTGAGATTTATTTTTTCCTTCCTGAAAAGGCTGTGCATGTGGGTCTGTGTGAGAACATCGGGATGTGGTTATTAATCAGAGATCCCTCACTGAACGCTAACAGTCTTCATGTGCGTGCCTCGATGCCTGAGAGTTAGAATGGGATCATGGTGTCAGTGGTTCTATGGTGTCAGTGGTTCTATGGTGTCAGTGGCTCTGTCTCGTGGCCCACCTCGATGTCTCTCTCGGGGTTGAGGTTGTGGTCCCACAGGATGATCTTGTGGTCTTTACCTCCTCCAGTCAGTAGGGTGCCGTTCCTCAGCTGACACAGTGTAAACACACTGCCATCGTGGGCCTTGATCTGACGGCTGATCTGAAATGCTCCAGAGAGACAGAGAAAGAAATAATCTGTAAACAGCAGCAGCAATCCAGCTGAGGTATCAGAAGTGTGTTTAATTTCAGTTTAAGGATCACTGACACAGATTTTATCTGTTCAAGTCCCCAGTCTCTGTACTATGATGTGCTCAGTAGGTGTTCCTACTACTGGTTGCCATGGAAATAAAGCTTATCAGTGGGTGGAGCAACTAAAATTCCAAATCAGTTTTCTTTTCTCATTCTGGAGAAATTTTTCACACATACACACACACACACACACACACACACACACACACACACACTTTAGTGGAGAAAAAAGTGTTTTATCATAGTTTTACCACTCAAGCACTAAAATTTAAACCTAGAACATATGCAAAATCTCTATAAAGTCTATAAACAAAAATGTTTTGTTGTTGTTCAGTGGGATTTCTGTAGCACTTTTTTTTATTTATTTTTTTCAAATTTTGCCTTCTGACTAATATACAGCTCTGTGGAAATGTGTTCAGGAAGTGTGAGAACAAACACACACACACACACACATACACACACACGTCCTGCAGGGGGCACTGTGTTCAAGAACAGTACCACCCACATAGTAGGGGGCACAAAAAGACATGACTAATGTTTAATTTTGGCAGAAGGCCTCACTGCACCACTGTTGATCCAGTTCTCCAGCATGCCTCCAAAAACTATTAGCACATTACAGGAAGACAAGCAGAAGACCTGCAAACACACTCACACCCAAACAGTCACACACAATTAGGCAACAGCTTTGGTGTGTGTAAAAAAAGTGGGAGAAAGAGAGCATGTCAGAGACACAGACAGAGAAAAGGTGATACCTTTAAGTCCTTTGCCTGGTGGTGGGTCCGCTGTGCTGCGGGTCCAGATAAGCAGGACACCTCCTGAGTCTCCGGTCAGAATGTCACCGTTATCAAGGAAGGCCAGACACTGCACAAACTTGGGTTTTTCATATTTCTATATAACACACACACACACACACACACACACACACACACACACACACACACACTTATTGCAAGCCCTTACACCTAGATACAACAGGTCACAAGGTTGAAAACATACACAATATGTTCCAGACTAAGTTTCCAGGTCTTAGCAAGATTACAACTTAAGCTACATTATTAGAGCTTAGAAATTTGTTCCAACAACAAGATACAAGATTTGAAATGTGGTTCATGATGGAGAAACCTAAAAGGTCCATTTTTAATTTAAAAAAGGTAGGAAACAATATTTAAAGAAATCATAAAAAAAGGAACCACAGCATACACAAAATGGTGATTTTTGAAACTCAGGAACTGAACCCTCAGTGATTGTGTCTATCAGAGTCACAAGAAACACACACAAAATCTTTTCTGTTATATTATGTCTTGTTCCATCTTGTTCAATTTGTCTGGCCAAATTGTATAGCTGAGAATTGTGTGTACTCGCATTTTTATTGCACTAATTGAGTCGTGTTAATGCTGAATCATATGAAAACCCATACTTGTGCAATCTGATAAAGAATGTTCCTTTATTAGAGCATGAATCATGAGTCTGCAGGTACTAATCTACATGTGTGTGTGTCCTCACCCCAAAGATGCCCTGCTTGCGAGCCAGAGAGTTGCCGCTCCACGTCCAGAAAAAGATGTGTGATTTGCCGCAGGTGACAATTGTGTTTGCGTCTGTTGGGTGGAACTCAACGGCTAAGACAACCTCGTTGGTAGTCTAAAAAGAGAGAGAGAGAGAGAGAGAGAGAGAGAGAGAGAGAGAGAGAGAGAACATTATATCTAGAAAGTGGATTACAGACATAATGGGGTGTGGGCAGAGGATAAGAGAAAGGAAAAGCCTAATTGCTGTGATTGAGCTGGTTAGGAAGGAGGCCACACTGATGTCATACAGCGCAATGAGGAAGCTATGAGAGTGAAGTGGAATAAAGAGGAAACAGCAGACAAACAACCGGAACAACAAAACCGACGATCAGAAAAAGACAGTTAGTGGGAGATGGGCAAGATGACAAGTAGATCCTGGATGACTGCATACTGTTAATGCACTATT
Organism: Tachysurus vachellii; assembly: GCF_030014155.1. Taxonomy (NCBI): domain Eukaryota; kingdom Metazoa; phylum Chordata; class Actinopteri; order Siluriformes; family Bagridae; genus Tachysurus; species Tachysurus vachellii. The sequence goes on along the minus strand of NC_083465.1, from coordinate 9,821,036 downwards.
ATTATTCCTCCATCATACCTTAATCTCAGCAATTTTGGACTTCTTCTGCCAGTCCCACACAGTCAGCATGTGCTCATTGGAGTCGTCCACCACACCGAGGTGGATGCCCGAGTCCTGAACACACACAAAACACAGCTGTAAGCAGACTACTCGAGCACTGATGCCATGTAGCAGCGTCACGTCAGGTCACGTCAATACTGTGATTAGTTTTTAAGTCTTTTACAGGTAAAAAAAAAAGGTGAAAATAATCAAGAATATTGTCATTTAAAAAAATTAAATAAATAAAAATTAATTAAAAAAAATAATAAATTAATAAAAACACACACAAAGACCTCACACACAGAAGCAGGATCAAGTCTGTCATTTAAAGGTGAAAAATGAATTAAAAATGTAACAGCTAAAAACTCACTGCTTTAGAAAAAGCGAGGGATCCCACTCCTCTTTCAAAGGTGCCCAAGCCAACGATCTGCAGTGTTTGCAGAGTGACAGAGTCCCAAACTCTCACATGTGGCTGCAGTGGCTGGAAGACAGCAAGACATAGAGAGATTATGCTTTTATTTGCAGTTCTGAATGGCTCAGTTTTCAAGTATAAGCAGAAAGTTATATGCAGTAATGAAGGCATTCTCTGGTCCTGAAAGTGTAAACCCTTCTATCCGACATTTGTAACACCAAGTGCTACAAATTCACACCTACACTGTAACAAACCCGTATAAAACAGAGCATGGCTTGTTACACACAGAAATGTGAGAAGGAGAACACAGCTCGGTTTACCCTGCCGTCTTTGTCCACTCCTGCGATCTGTCCTGTAGCGATGCGGATCTTATCCGGGTGAACAGCGAGACTGACCAACACACAGAGCACAGACGTTAACATACAATATGCAACTGCAATAAAAAGCACAGTGACTTCACTAGAAAAAAAAAAAACTTTCATAATCAGATGGCAGGAAATGAGCAGAGGCATAATCTGAACACACAGGAACTGGATAAAAGGCTATTGGGTAGCGTTTGGTGAGTCAATGCGACTTTAATGTATATTTTGTACTTGATCGTCTTTGCTGTATAATTAACAGTTTGAAATCAAATGCAGGTCAGTTAAAGATAAGGAAATGTTTCACTACGTAATCACTTTGAGATGACTCGCGTCTGTATCAGCAACCCAAATGCCATTGAAACAATTTTTTAAATTGTAGGGCGGAGCCTGGAGTAGTCAGTGGTAATGATGGTCACCTGTGTGGGATAACTGTAATGTGTGTTTTTTTCTGTTTCACTGAGCAGGAGGGAAGATTGGGGGGACAAAAGCTGAGCTGCATGGAGCCGTGCATGTGTATTGACGATGAGTTTCACTGATTGATTTTGTACATCGCTCTGGATGAGGGCCGTCTGACAAATGCCGTAAATGTAAATGCATGATTTTTTCCAGAGGGCAAAAAAAAATGTAAGTTGTTTGTCACGACACACTCTCACCAGTAAGTAAAGGTTAATGGTTCCCGTGAAATTAAACACACAATGCTTTGAAATTTTGTCATTCAGAAGTATTTCTGTTTTTACCTCGGTAATATTTATATTAAAATAAATTCCTTTTTTTACCACATAAATGTTTATATTGTGAAAATAAAACCAATTTCTGCTCTCTGTGATGTCCCAAGTGCTTCTTCATGAACCACTAAAACTCTAAGGTTATCCAAACAGAAGTTAAAACCTCTCACACTGAAAGCCAACAGTGTCCTGACTCCTTTTATATAAGACAGGAGAATAATTTAGAAGTGAATTTCACCCTGGTGAACTGGTAAAAATGGGTGGAATATCTGTCTGCAGAAAGCACAGCAGCTATTTCCTGGACAACTCACTTCTGCAGCATCTCAAGCTGCTTAACATAGCAGACATTTACATCTTATTTCCACTTATGTCTGCTTACTGTATCTTTCACCAGAAGATTTCAACCAGAACTTAAACTGGAGGAAACGTTATACACTGAATGCAATCAGGTGACTTGTGATTTATGTTCCACTCCATTTGGTTGATTGTATCTGTGTGTGTGTGTGTGTGTGTGTCTCACCATTTCACACAGTCAGTATGCCCTAGGTAGTGACGCTGTGTTCGCTCTTCATAGTTGAACAGCACCACCACTGAGGCGATAAAATAGACGATCTCCCCAGTGGGCAACAAATACACGTTTGCCCTGCAGTCTCGGCCCCTGTAGCCGTATCTGACGTAAAGAGTCAGGGAAGAAAAACAAACACGAAACAATAATGGCTTGCATTAACTGGTGTATCTTTTAACATGAGTGTTGTATTTCTTGGAAAACTTGATCAGCAGGTTGTGCTGCAAAGTAAGCCCAACATAAATAATCATTATTATTATTAGTCAGGTGTGTGGCATTCTGGGTAAACCGGTCAGATGGCACTATTTTAAAGTTGTTTTTTTTTTTAAGTAGTTTTAAGTTCATGCACCACTTAAATATACTGATGGAAAAACATTGCAGTTTAGCAATGAAGTACAGTACAGGTTTGTAATTATTTTCACCTTGAGTCTCATCTCTGAGGTAAATGCCTTGTAAATATCAGTTTATCAATCACGCGACTGTTCACTATTCTGTTGACTACACATGATCACTTTATTTTGTTAGGGTACTGAATCAATGCAAAACTTTCTCCACCGTCATCAGTACAGTGAATGTAAGAGTCGGTGTGTGGTTTGATGACGATGTGACGGCACAAGACGTTTTGACAGCCGGCATATGATTACATGCTAAAATGCTTGTCTCTTTCGCAACAGCACGTAGCTCTCCAGCACCTGGATCAAAGCGTAATGTCTAAAAATATCACTGCCTCAAGACTCCGCCATAGTTTTTAGAGTTTTTTTCCCCATTCCACTACATATATGTACAATTTTTTTTACTGTTGCAATGTGTTTATTAAAAAATAAAAAATGTCAGTAGTAAAATAATCACAGCACGATTATGTCAGACGCTTTTATCATTCATGTCAATAAATAAATCAATAAATATCATGAGCAAGTGGGAAGTGGAAAGGTCGTGAGTTGAAATCCAAGGGCCACCATGCCGCCACACCTGGGCCCCTGAGCAAGGCCCTTAACCATTAATTGCTCAGCTGTAAGTTGCTCTGGATAAGAGTGGCTGCCAAATGCCGTAAATGTAAATGAAGCAGCAACAGGATAACTGAGACTTTTATAGACAATATGGTATGTTCTGTGTGCAAACTCCACCATAATCCTATTTAAATTAAAATTAAATTTACAGCAGTTTTTCAGGCAGATTACGGCCAAGATGTGTTGTGTGATAGCCAAAGCCCTCTTCTGTGCATGAGTATGGCCATCATAGAAAGTAATTACATATTATATGAAGTAATTACACACAGTATATGAAGAAAACTGTGCTTGCAATTTAACCAAAAATAAAAAAGTTCAAGATTTTTGTTCATAAGAATAACAAAAAAAACCCTCAACGTCACTTTAACCGAGTCCTATAGAGACCTTGTTGTGATGGACAAGAACCTCAACCTAAATCTCAGAATTGTTTTTATTACAATCTGGAGATATAGTAGAGTTTTCTAGTCCTGTATGCTGTTAAATTTCTGTTTATTCCTTTTTTCTCTTCCTCCCTAAAACTTTTGTCTATCACAATGTATTTATATATTATTGCTGTAATTAGAATACCTTTGCTATTGTTGCCCATTGTTGTATTGTGTCCCTGTATTTTGTATTGTAGTTGTTACTCTACAGTACAGGGCTTTTGGTTCCACCTAAAATGTCTAAACTGTTTGTATTTGTTAATAAAAAATTAAAACCTTTGGAGTTTTAGATGCATATGCATTTCCCTTTTTTATTTTTATTTCTGATACTTTAAAACCCTCAAAAAGATGTAACTATTTCATAAAATATCCAGGACAATCTTTCGAAGTTGCACACGTATGTGTCGATGCATTCTGTTATGGTTCTTAGTTATTATTTACTGAAACAGGCGCTGCAGAACGTTCTGGAAAGGATACACCCACTCCAGCTTGAGTCTCTCTGAGGGAAGCTCAGTTCGCACGTCGTCGTAGTTCTCTATATCAGACGGGATGAACATGGTGATTGGTCGTCCGCGCATGAACATCTTGATATAGTCGCCCTCTGTGGAAAGGTCACAAAAGCGGGGGGTCAAGCGGTTTCTTATACAGTTGAGGCAATTCCCTTTGATTTAGCAGCGCACTTTTAGAGACTAATCCAAAGTGCTCTCAGTGTATGTGCAAAAAATGAAACCTGGGGGGGGAAAGTCAAAAAATGCATCTTTTTAATATCTTAATCGTATATAGATAACCGTGATCAGTAAGGAATAATCAGTGAGGAAGTTCGTTCAGCTCACATGCCCTTGATTCATTCGAAAAAATCCAAGCAAATCAAAAGAACAATTTAGAGTCGTGCAGAAGGCCAAAAAAGCAGCGCATTAGATGCCCAAACTAGGCTGGGATTAAAGAGAACGGAGGCAGAAGCATGAGTTAAGACAGAGGAAATGACAGAGTGGAGAGGAGGAGTGAGTCTGGGAGAGAGTTTCAGTGTGTTTTGTGGTATTCCTGCTTCACTTCTCCCATCAAGCTCTGTTCAGTTTTCCTCTTCTTGGGTTCAAACAGTCTAAAGAAATAAGCCCTTAAATGTAAAATAAACCTCTTGTAAAAATGACCAAATGATGCGATGATGTGTCCGAGAGGTTTATCAGGAACGTTCCAGAAATAAATTCCCCATGTGAGGAGTTTAATGACATCGTCTCATGATAATGCTATGACCAGTTCATTGACTAATCGGATTACAATGGTTAATTAATCTTTTTTTTTTTCCAGTACCTCCAAAAATCTCTGATTTTGCAGAAATTAACACAAAATCGTGTAATTTTCAAAACGTGACTTCACTGCTAGGAGTTTCAAAGAAGAGTCCTGTTTCACCAATTCAAGTAGTTATATATATAGTCAAAGTAGTCTCTATACACCTGTATATACTGTATATACACACACACACACACACACACACACACACACACTCTCATAAAACTCAAACCCTGCAAGAACGGTTCAGCTTTCTCAATAGAGTAGATGGAAAACATACAGCTACATGTGAATCATTCGAGTAAGATGGAGAGATTGAGAAATAAGTCAAGGTGAAAAACATTCTTGGTGCAAAAAAAAGAAAAAGAGAGAGCGCGGGAGAGCGAGAGTTGATCTTTCACCTAGATCAACATGTTACTAGAGAAGGTAATTAAGCGCCTAATCGTAATTTCAGTTTGTATGTTATATTTAGCCATGCCAAAAAGCAGACTTAATTAAGGTGGAATGTAAGTGACAGGTGTGTGTGTGTGTGTGTGTGTGTGTGTGCCCAGCCAAAAGCAAGAGGCGGTGAGAATAGGCTGGTTTTGACGGCTGCTTCTTTCTTGCAGGAGGAGAACGCTTACCTTGACTGTTTTTCTCACGAGTCGACATTTTGGCTGGTTATGAGACAGAAATAAGAGTGCTCAAAACAAACACGGGACGTTACACACCAAGAAGACAACAGCTATAATGATCTGACAAACAAAAGTGACAGCACGAGGAGGGTGTGGGTGTGTTGCTGGAAAAAAAAGGGGGAGAGAGAGAGAGAGAGAGAGAGAGAGAGAGAGAGAGAGAGAGAAAACGAAAAAAGAAAGAGAAAGAAAGAAAGAACGAAAGAACAAAAGAAAGAACGAAAGAACGAAAGAAAAAGAAGGAAATAATGAAAAAAAGAAAGCGAGAAAGAAAGAAAGAAAGAAAGAAAGAAAGAAAGAAAGAAAGAAAGAAAGAAAGAAAGAAAGAAAGAAAGAAAGAAAGAAAGAAAGAAAAAGGGAGGGAGAGCTTTACCTTGGCTGATAACTGGATCTCTGTGTCTGGGGATGGATAAGAGAACGGTGTTAAATGGGATTCTTTATGGAAGTAATTGCTGCTTTAATGAGATGTTACTAAGACACATTACTAACTTCTCTGCATTCTTCACAACTTTGGCCAGCAGTTTGGAAGTGGAGGCAGCTTTCACCAGCTTGTTCCTGTTCTCCTCGCCACTCTCCCATGTGGTGCTCTGTGAGCGCTCCATTCCTCCACTACGCTTTGCACTGTGGCCCCTGGCGATGAAACAGAGAACACACTCGAGTCTCACTTTTGCACAAAACAAAAGGGGGGAGGAGGAGGAGGAGGAAAAGGCAAGAGGAGGAGGAGGAAAAGGAGAAATGCTTCTGCATCAAAACGCAGGCAGAGAGCATTTGTTAGAATTTAGTGGAAAGGCTTGCGAAGATCAGAGGACGGCTTTCTACAGATTGGTATAAAAATCTCCACAGATTAGAATGAACTGGTTGTTGTTTTGAATCAACTGGTTGTCAGATTCGGTTTAATTTACAGCAGTAATACAGCCAGCCTCCGTGTGTGCAAGCCTTTCCTAGTCTTTGGTTGATCTTAAACCTGAAATAACGCCTTCTCGATGAAGGCCACAGTGAGAGTTATGCGGCTCTGTGGGAAAAAAAAACAGTCTGTGCATGCGGTAGGCCAAGCGTAAAGAGTAAGCAGACCCCACTCATTGGTTAGTCAGTCCCTCCAGATGTTTATGTGACTGCTGTGGTTACAAATTCAAAAATTGAACTAAAACTAGTAAGTAAACTACTTGACCTGGGTTCTTCTATATATGTAATTACTTTCCGTGATAGCTGTGCTCATGATATGATCGACATTCACGAGTTGAAGAGCGTTTTGGCTGAATGTCACACGAAACATCTTGGGCCACGATCTGCGGAACATTTCAAGCTGCTTTGATTTTTGCTGCGTTTGCTCCTATTCTGTGTTCAGTTCTGCGCTTGCGAAATCACAACATCCTGGAGGGACTGGTTAGTATACACACAAGTTACCTAATAGGAGAATTCCAACCCCAATCGTTTGGTATAGTGGCCACAATGTAAAAGGCATATAGTCGGACGAGAAGACAGAGAAAGGGCAAATAAGTAAAGAGACGTCCCTCAGAGAGGAAAAACAGGACCGAGCTAAAATTGGGAAGGAAAGAGTCAGGAGAAGAGAAATCCTCATGCGCAGCCGTGCTTAAGGAGAAAAAGTTAATATCGGTGAAAGCGTCCTGATCTCTGGATCACTCCATGACCTCCATTCAGCACGTCTATACTGACTCAAAGTCTGACTCAAAGTTTTTTTGGACAACCAATCACAGTCTTCAAAAGAATGGGCCAAACCTAACAACAGGTTTAGCCCCGCCTCCTCTCTAAAATAAGTTTTTATATTTTCTTTGCTCGGAGTTGCTCTGAGATCAGTCCTGAATCACGTTTACGCTAAGATCCCTAGTTCAAGATGTTTAATCTAAATTAAAAGCTCTCCGAGATCATGCTTAGACTCTTTATGAATAGGGGCCCAGAACCTTTGCATGTAAAGTCGGTGACACAAACTGTTCTTAATGACAAAAAATTCTGCATGATCTCTTTTATAGTCTTTAAGCACAAAATGGGCTGGACGTATGCTGTTTATAGGTTTGTAACCTCGTGTTAAAATGTGTGTAAAAATCCCAGTAATGTCTTATGATTACAAATGAAGTTTCACTCTTTCACTCTCTGTAATTACTGTGTACTCTGGGGCTTCAATTATAACTAGTGGAGCAGGAGTTTGTATGTAAACATGTCTGTGGTTGGAGGTATTTAGAAGGAGCCACGCGAGACACACACACACACACACACACACACACACACACACACACACACACACATATACACATACACACAGAGTAACTAGTTCTAGTAAGGAACATCATCAAACAAACTTCTCCCTGTTAACCTTGAGCAAGAACGGAGCAGAAAACAGAAAAGGGATTTTGCTTCAGGCTTCAGCAGATCAGACATGCTTCCCAGTCGACTTGACTTCCACTTCAGCGAGAAGCAGTGACAGTGAAGTGCGTCTTTACAACAAGCTGCTTCTCATGCACAAGCAGAACAGAAACGAACGTCTGCTTGAGAGTATCGGAGGTTAAATAATAAAAGTTACGGCACTGAGCACTATGTGGTCCTGCAACGGTTCCATAAAACCGCTCAGCCGTGTAGTAGTAATGTACTTGCATTAATGCGAGTGGAACACTCATAATCCGTATCTGCACAATAATACAATTGTTTGCAGATGCCTGGTCTGGATAATTCTCCTGGCCTTGGCCCAGGCCTTGAGTAATAATTTATTACCTGTGCAGTCCAACATCTATGGATCAGACCGTGAAACTTTAATTTTAAGGAAGGGGCTAATTGTTTTCTCATGGCTTAGGCTAACTGGATTAGACAAGCTGTATGGCTAGTATGAAGATCTCAGCAAAACTGGCAGTGAGCTTATTAAATACATGCTGAGCACAATGCCTGCGGTGTCAGAGCTCTACTTGAGCTAATGCATAAGCCTAATTGCCGGTTTCACATAGAGCTACGTTCCAAGATGACAAATGTCACATGAGAACTAACACTTGGTTACAGATCTGGATATCGTGCACCGATCTTGAGTACTGTTTCTGCTCTGAGATCAGATGTCTAATTAGCCCGGGGTGGAAGTCAATCCCACTGATTCCAGGCCTGCTGCATGCACTCTTGCATGTTTTCCGTCAGAGCCTATAAGCAATTACACGCTCGTCATAGTTTGTATTGATTGGGCAGCTGCGACAATCAAAACGCATGACATAGCCTGTTCTCTAAGCATGCTTTGTTTACTCGGTGGCGTGACATTAATCGTATTTCATCCACCGTCTTCAAATTCCAGCTGATCCGATATTTTATGTGTTTGGTATCTTCATTAGTAAACTGATGAAACTTGCGAAAGCCTGAGTATTAACTGTAATCTCTGACAGATTAGAACCTTTGGTATCTTTGTTTAAGGGTTTTTTGTAAGTCTGGACTACAAGCAAAGAAATCCATTGGTAGGAAGCGACAGATTGATTATGGGAAGCATGTCAGTGTCCCTTAGAAGGTTAAAGGTAAATGCAGAGAGAGAACGTTGCCAGAGCTTTGCAGTATGCTGTAAAATTGCTGCAATGGATGCTGGGAGGAACCTTTTGGCTGGGGAGAACCCTTTGCTCTCATGGGTGGCCCTCTGGGGCTGCAAGGGATGAGGGGAAGGGGGTTGGCTGGAAGGGGACGGTGCCTGTGGTGTGCTGGGTGTTGAAGGGGGTTTATCGTTAGCTTGTGGTGGTTCTTCCTTCTCCTTGATCTCCTCTAGCAGAGGCTTGTCTTTTTTCTTCTCCGTGCCGCTGCAAAACAGGCCAATCAGGTACAGTGCAGGTCATGTGACAGAATAAAAGGACAAGATTGAGGTTAAAAGGGCATAAACGTTCAAAAAATGATAAATTAGCGGGAAAAAACAACAACAATACACTCAACTACTTCCTTCCTTTTTAGCATACATCAACATTTCCTGTGTAAATTGCAGCATGAGCAAAATTAGTGACACAAATAAGGAAGCTCCCAGGAAACAGAACTTCCAGGCCAAATATCTTACAGAACAGCTGGCAGGTTTACATATTAAACAAACAGATAATTAAGAAGTCAGAGACCTGATATATAAATAAGAGATTAGAACTGGTATTTACAAGGGGGAAGAAAAGGCATGACATGGCATGAATTCAGTACTGTGATCAGAACATTGTGTGCTTGGCTTTTTTGTTAAGTTGAGGATTTATGCTCGCTTGTAAGTGTGCACTACCTTTTGGCTGCAGAGGACAGCGTCTCTTTCCTGGCTACGGACACGTTGGAGCTGCCTCGGTGAGATTTGAGGCCGCTGGAGCCACCGTTAGCGATACAGGACATGGAGAAAGCCTCGCGCAGCGGCGTCGAACCTGCGCAACAAATATGGAGACATATCCGTGTAATCTTACTATCAAGCTGAAGAGAGATTTCTTATCGCTATTTCTCTGTACACTGGGACATTTCTCTGTTAAATCATTTTATGAGGACCGGAAGAAAAAAGTCTTTATTTTTGCCACATATACATTACAACACAGTTAAATTCTTTCTCAGCATGTCCTATCTTTGGAGGTTGGGGTCAAAGCGCAGGGTCACCACTGCCCCCTTCAAACAGAAGAAATGAATGGAGAACATGTACAAGGAAGATTGTGATGTAAGATGATTTACAGTAGAGAAAAGGAGGACAGAGGGGAGGGAAGAGAGGTACAAATACGCAGGATAAAAGGCGGCTTAATAAGGACAGGATGCGGATGAGCTAATTGGATCGACGAGGAAGGGGTTAGGCCAGGAGAGGCTGCGCTAGAGAACTAATGTTACTTAACGAAAGGAAAGGAGGAGAATAAGCTGGTCAGAGCACATGCTATTGCTCCCAAAGAATCAGATAACACTCAGATCTGATCACAACTATCATCTTTAGAACATCCTGAGAAATATAATCCTGAATCTGAGCCACAGTAAGGGATGGACATGTGTATGGGTTATTCTTTCAGTAAAAATTGAAAGGTTTTTTTTAGGTCATATTAATTTAATGAAATGGAAACAAGGCTTGTCATGAACGAATCAACAGCTCGTCTTACAAACAGAGAGAACAGAAACGCTGGGTACGAGATGAGTGTTCAGTAGCCTGTACACATGCCAGAGGCAAATCTCTGGATCTTGATGATAGGTGACAGCAGAGCTAGAAGTGTAAATGCCTTGATGAGCAAATCCAACCTCAGTATAACGTTCTTAGAGTAAGCTCTGACACCATTGCAGGAGTTTGCATCAGCCAGGCTATTTAAAACTCACTTTCAGTGATGTGCTCATGTAAAGGTCTGATTTAATTGCACTCGGCACTGCTCCGCTCATCGGATTCTCACATCTCTATTTTTTGACTTCACAGAGATGTTTGTAATTATTGTGTGACTGTGCCATGTAATCTTTTTTAAGTAGACTTGGTTAATTACGTCTTCCTGGGGGGTGGGGGGGGGGGTCTGTGTGTTTGTACCAGAGTTGTAATGTAACGGAGTACAAATACTTCGTTACTGTACTTGAGTAGAAATGTCACATATCTGTACTTTACTTCGCTATTTAAATTTATGTCAACTTTCACTTTTACTCCACTACATTTCCTAGATAAAAATGTATACTTTTACTCCGCTATATTTCCACTAAGTGTCTTCGTTACTCGTTACTACAAAATATAATCAGAAGAAATGTGTGCGACTGCAATAAGGGAGGTTTGGCGAATCACTGCTCCTAGAATGCATTACGCTCCGCACGCTCTATGGAGAAGCACAGGTACGTGCAGCGTGCACGCGCAGTCAGAGCTGGAGGCGTTTATCTATAAGGTTAATCGGTGGAAAGCCGCAAAGACGGCAACCAAAAGCAGTGAGATTTCACTATTCTTATTACCAGAGTTGTAGCACAAACAAAATTTTTATGCAAACAATCCATTCAATACTAAATAAAAATAACATTTATTGATTTGTTCTTTGTCTTGTGAATATTTTATTTTTATTAATGACTGCATTCATTGGACACAATGTTTGTAGAGAATGCACACATACATGAACTGATTTGATTCAAGACATTACATCATGCATAAAATTTTGGTGTCCACGTTTGCCATTTAATAATACCATAACTTTTGGCTTACTATGTAGTCATATAATATATAATATAAAACTCTTCTTGTTTTAAATTCTCAATGAGGGCTAAACCCCCTAAATACTGAAATCCTAGAACCTAGAACTCTTATGCCTACCGAAAAATCACTGAAATTTTACTTTTTACTTTTACTTCAAATACTTAAGTACATTAAATATCAGAAAATTACTTCTGATACTTAAGTACAGTATATATCAGATACTTTAAGACTTTTACTTGAGTAATATTCTAAAAGGTAACTTTGTGTGTGTGTGTGTGTGCACGTGTGCGTGTGTGTGCGTGTGTGTGTGTGTCTGTAGAGTCTCTCCCATGCGATCCAAAATAATGAAGAAAATCTCTGTTTCCATTCACAGCATATCACAGACTTCCCTTTTTTATTTTTGTTCCTATCCCAAGACAATTTCACACACAGTCAAATCCTGACAAGATCAGACATCATCATCAGGCACAGGTGGAATGAAAAACACTCACAGTCTGACACTTCTAATCATATTGAAAAAACAGCCAGGTGTAACCATTAGCAGCCTTCCAGACAGCAAATATAAATAAACCCTAACAGAGAGCACTAATCCCGTCTCAGACTGAGCACGCAGCCTTACAGAGCTGACTGACAGAAGTAAGATCTGTGGTCAGAATTAAACGTTTATTTAATACAGAACTCAACATTTACCTTTTAATGGTTGCTCTATTTAAGTCCTTTATTTAAATCTACACGTTTTACTTCACGGTTCCACTTCTAACACATGAGACATGTCTGTTTTGAATTTCCAAACAGAACACACACACACACACACACACATATTCTGGTTTCCTGATTTCTTTTTAACAATGCATGCCATCGTTCGCTAATCAGACCTGAGAGGATAAATCCATGAATCCACGTCAATGCAAACCATTCCCTTTCTGACTGAATATCTCTAAGCCTTGTAGCTAGATTCGGCTAAACAATGTGAATAAATAGGCTAAATAAAGCATGCGATTGGCTGCGACAAGCCAGAACATCTGCTACTTAAGCCGAGCTGTTTAGAAAACTAGAGTCGCTGAACTTTAGCCAGGTTTATTATTATTTTTTCAGAGTTTGCCAATTTGTAGTAGAGGTACACACACACACACACACACACACACACACACCTGAGTGTTTATATAGAAATATAAACAAACTGTGTACTGGCTGGTTCTATCTTTATGTACTGGTCTTTTAGTGTATTGTATGTGAATTGTTAAAAGTGCTATACACATTTAATTGAATTGAAATTGAATTGTTATTGTCTGTATGCACTGTTTCTTGTCCTGCACTGGCTTTTGTTTTGCCCTTTTGCCCTGAACACATGCACTTCATAGCTATAGGTTAATCTTATAATCCGCAGGTCTTAGGCCTTAGTTTTGTGTTGTCTAATGAGGCTCTGTGTCTTTATGTAAGAACGTTGTTTTGTTTCACTGTATGATGTGTCAGCTATATATGGACAAAATTACAATAAAAGCTGCTTGACTGGATTTAAAACACACACACACACATAAGTAGATTGTGTATATGTACGTGTGTGTGTATGTATGTATGATTGTGTGTGTATGTGTGTGTACCTCTAATACAAATTGGCAGTGTGTGTGTGGTTTCTAGTTAGTTTGATACTGCTGAATGCTGATTAATCAGCTCTTCTAGTCTGGTTCCACTCGAGGTTTCTTCCTCGTGTCGTCTCCTTCCCACCGTCACCTCTTTCTTGCACAAGGATCTAAATCTACACCCAGATTTTTGTCCAGGTGCTTTGTGACAATATATTAGAATAGAATAGATTTATTTTGTTTGAACATGAGCTGCATTCAAGCATTTCACTGCCTGGGGGAAGAAGCTCATTTTTAATGTAGCACACAAAATTCTTTAGTTTATCGCTTTTGAACGACATGATGAATTAAAGATATGGGAATGAAACGTATTTTTCAGACAGGATGGAAACAGACATGGAATGAAATGACAGGAAACAGAGCTCATGGACATGGCTCGGGGAGCACGATGAAGATGGTAGGAAAAAGACGAGGAGTAAAAGAGTTCACAGAACGGAGCTCGAAAGAGACGTCTCTGCTTATGATGCTGTGTGCTTCGGAGTCTCACTTCAGTTTTTCCACAAAAACAGTGACACACACTCGGGATTTCTGAGGTCAGGACAGACTACGTGTCTGATGAGAGAGAAGTTGCTCCACGTAGATTTAGTTGTTGTTCTTCTCTTAAAGTCGAGAAGAATGCAGAAAAACATACAGCGCTTCCTCTTTTTCTTGATAGATTCGACTGGGATTTTGAAATGTTCAGAGAAATGTGCTGCAAGCTTAGCCAAGAGCTGTGTGTTAGAAAGTGTTCAGCTTCTTGACTAAGGCTTTACAGAGATACAGACTATACTGTAGATCAAAAGCCATTTCCATTTGTTTGTACTGTAGGGAAAAGGAGAAGGCCACTGCTAGGAAATCCACACGCCTACTCACTTTCAGTCTAGTGCACTAGTGCACACAAGCTCAAGTTACTAGAGCAGTGATAGATGGTGGGAACTGTACAGCATAACAATGTGTTTGTTAGCATGTACAGACCACACACATGCGCACACACACACATACACACAAACACACACTTATACAGACACACACAGACACACACACAGACAAACAGGCACACAGACACACACATGCAGACAAACACACACACGCACAGACACACGTACAGACACACAGACAAACACACACACGCAGGCAAACACACACATGCAGGCAAACACACACGCAACAAACACACACACAGACCCACACGCGCACAGACCCACACGCGCACAGACCCACACGCGCACAGACCCACACGCGCACAGACCCACGCACACGCACAGACCCACGCACACGCACAGACACACACGCACAGACACACACGCACAGACACACACGCACAGACACACACGCACAGACACACACGCACAGACACACACACACACGCACAGACACACACGCACACGTACAGACACACACGCACACGTACAGACACACACACAGTGGGAACAGGAAAGGAGGAGGTGGAGAGCGGATATGAGTTAAATCCGTACCAGAAGCGCTTTTTTTTTTGGCACAAATACTTTTCCTTTTCTTCTTCTCTGTTTTGTTTTTCAGTGAACAATAGCGTTCTGAGCGCTTTTCATCTCCTCTAGCTGAACTGAGAGACGGCGTCTTGCGTTAAATGAGTAATGTTGATTTTTCAGAGGGAAAGTTACTGATACTCAGTTAATCAGCAGACTGAGTGATTGAGTGAGTAAGTAAATAAATACTGGGATTATTTTATAATCACACTATCCGGTGTCCCTGAGATGAGGACGAGTTCCCTCTGAGTTTGATTCCTTTAAAGGTTTATTATTCAACATATCGTCTCAGGGAGTAGAAGAAAAGAAAAAAAGAAAAGAAAAGAAAAAAGAAAGAAAAAATAAAAATAAAAAATCCATTGTGATTTCTGCTGTTTGATGTCCAGCATGTCTGTCTGTCTGTGTCTGTCTGTCTGTGTCTGTCTGTCTGTCTGTGTCTGTCTGTCTGTCTGTGTCTGTCTGTCTGTCTGTGTCTGTCTGTCTGTCTGTCTGTCTGTCTGTGTCTGTCTGTCTGTCTGTGTCTGTCTGTCTGTCTGTGTCTGTCTGTCTGTCTGTGTCTGCCTTTCTGTGTCTGCCTGTGTGTGTCTGTCTGCCTGCCTGTGTCTGTCTGCCTGCCTGTGTCTGCCTGTCTGTCTGTGTCTGTCTGTCTGTGTCTGTCTGTCTGTGTCTGTCTGTTTGTGTCTGCCTTTCTGTGTCTGCCTTTCTGTGTGTGTCTGTCTGCCTGTGTCTGTCTGCCTGCCTGTGTCTGTCTGCCTGCCTGTGTCTGCCTGTCTGTCTGTGTCTGTCTGCCTGCCTGTGTCTGTCTGCCTGCCTGTGTCTGTCTGCCTGCCTGTGTCTGTCTGCCTGCCTGTCTCTGTCTGTCTGTCTGCGTCTGTCTGTCTGTCTGCGTCTGTCTGTCTGTCTGTCTCTGTCTGTCTGTCTGTGTCTGTCTGTCTGTCTGTCTGTCTCTGTCTGTCTGTGTCTGCCTCTCTCTGTCTGTCTGTCTGTGTCTGCCTTTCTCTGTCTGTCAGTCTGTGTCTGTCTGTCTGTCTGTCTTTCTCTGTCTGTCTGTCCCTGCCTTTCTCTGTCTGTCTGTGTGTGTCTGTCTGTGTGTGTCACACACGCACCTTTGGTGATCTGCTGCTTCTTGGCAGCCATGTCCTCAGACTGCGCGAGACGTCGGAGCACGTCAGCCAACGCGGCCTTCATCACGGTGAGCTCATCTTCCTGCTGCTGCACACGCAGCTCCAGAGACGACAGCCGGTCCTGCATGTCCGACACACTCGCTGCCGAAATACTGTCATCTGAGAGTGAGAGAGAGACAGAACATTCCATTAGCATGCTATCTGCCATCCTAATGCCACTACATAACTTTGCAGCTTTCATTGTAGTGATTCAGAGGTGTGCAAAAATCTCTCAGTTCTTTTAATACCAGCCTCTAATCACCGCAAAACCGAATAAACCATCACCTTCGATATCTCTTAGTTTTTAGCCTAAAAAAAGTCTGATTTTCTGAAATTTTCTTTCACGCTGGAGAAAAAAAAAAAAAGAAAGTTGTGTGTGTGTTGTAATAGATACACATGAAAGTTAAGATATGAGATTTGATGTGTGATGTTTCTTACCACAATGTTAGCACAAAAGGGCCTTGGTGTTTTACTTGTGAGTGCATGTTGGTAGGTGTTAATTGTGAGTACCTTCCTTATAGTGTCGCATTCAGAAAGTACAGTGTGAGCATGTAAATGGTGGTGTTTGGCCTGTTGTTGGCCGGTGTGTGTGTGCTTCAGCACTGCAGTAGGCTGTGTAGAGTGGCTGTGGTCTGAGCTCGGACTGCAGCAGCCCACACTCACATGGCGAAGCATGCCTACTAATGAAGAGGCCCTGCATTCTCCACAGTGGTTAGCTAGTTAGTGGGCCACTCACTGAGCACTGCCAGTCTTTGAGGTGTGAGTGTGTGTGTGTGTGCGCATGCGTGTGCGTGTGTAAATGTAAACTCAGACGCAAATACATATGGCCTTACGTGGAAAAGCTTCTGCTGAATACAAGACAAAAAAAGAACCTTTAAGACTACATATAATAGAACAATGAATCAGGAAGACATACAAACACACACACAAACACTTTTTGAACTGATGAAGCACAGAGCGATCCACACATTCCACACATGGTGCTGCAGAGCGCAGAATTCAGACAGCTAGTCTTAAGGTCACAGAGTGGTTATTGTAGCTGCCTGCGTGGGAGTTCAGGGAAGAGAAAAGGCTGAGGAATGCCCTGGCACACACACACACACACACACACACACAATCATGTCCCGGAATGAACATGCAGGTCAACATGGCTAGTCAACACAAAAGCACACAAGATCGGATACAGAACACACACACGCGCGCACACACATGTGCACACACACGCGCACACACACACAGAATTCAAAGGAGAGAAAAAAGCTCTCTGCAGCTTTGAACCACACAAATTAGCACGCTCTCGAGCCAAGTGTAACTGCTGCATAGCTCCAAAATGAGCCAGCACTGAAATCAAGCAGCCCAATCTGGCAACCGCAGGCAGAGCGAGGACCAAAGCAATGGAACCGGCTTCCGAAAGCCTTCCAAACATTTTGAGGTTTGAGGTCCGTTTGCCAAATTGTTCCGTGAGAGGGGGATAATCACAGATCATTGCTTTAACTTCACCATATTTTACCTTCTCTCTTTTCTCCAAGAGACTTCAAACAGAAAGCAGGAACTAAAAATAAAAAAATAAATAAAAGAAAATAAAAAAAATAAAGGAGAAAAGGCATAAGGAAAAAACTGACAGCAAAGACGGGTCGAGGATAAATTCGGTTTTAGTTAACAATTTAAAAAAAAAAAAAAAAAAAAGGGAAGTGAAGTGAAAGAGACTGATGACAGATTAAGATAAATACAGTGAAAAAAAAAAACACTGGATCAGTAAGAAACCTGATATGATATTCATCCACTGACGTCCGTCATGCACGACGTGTAAGGAACAAAACACTTTAAGACGTCCTGGTTCCTAAAAACAATCGAGGCGGTGGTGTAATATCACCTCAAAGCTGGTTCCAGCATATTCTTTAGTGTTTTATTCAACATACATGAACTGCAGTGGCACGTCCACAAAAAGTGTGTATTTTCTCTCTCTCTGTCATCGGGTTAATAATTACTTTATGTCTTTAGCTCCGAAAGTGAAGACACTCAAGACTCCTTAAAAAAAAAAACAATAATAATAATTTGCTTGCGTGGAGTATAATCCACATAAAGTTCTATAATTATGTTCTATAACGTTTTTTCAGACATTTTCACTCGAACTAGGATACCGGTATATAAACCTTTTTTTTTTAATTTTATAACTGTTAATATATCGTGTGCAATCTATCAGAACGTGCCTTATCACAATTCCAGTGAGTTTCAGCAACCGAACTTCAAAGAGGTTTTTATTTGTTTAAAGTTTGCACAAGAATAAAAGAGAATGATTCACCTTCTAGCTTCTCCACCCACCATTTCCTCCTTTTAGAGCAGGTATTTCCTTTAAGCCGCCTTATAGGCAGAATTCCAGCACCAGGGAAAGGGGGGTATTGCCTCTAAACCTGGAGTATAATGCCTCTAAACCTGGAGTATAATGCCTCTAAACCTGGAGTATAATGCCTCTAAACCTGGGGTATAATGCCTCTAAACCTGGGGTTCCAAACCATACACAGTGGAAACTAAATTCATTCTGGAGGCACAAGTTAATATAGTGAAATGAGTTTTTCCCATAGGAAATTATGTACTGTAAATGCAGATTATCTGCTCCAGCCACCCAAAGAAATGACCAGTAAATGAAAACTCTTAGATATTTTGCTATGTCAGCACTTCAAATCTTGTGCTTTTCCTTTGAGATTGTGCTTATGGTGGATGCTGGCAGTCTGTGCTCTGTAGAGCGCTTGGTCTTGCACCTACTGTTTTTTGTTAAGCTTTGATTTCTTTCTTAATTTCCAGCGGCAGGATCCCGTGCTCTCATTGCCAGGTTCGATTCCTGGGCAAGAAGCTTTCCGAGCCACTGAAGAGTTAACTCTAAGGTCCGATCCAAAGCCTGGATAAAAAGGGAGGGTTGCATCAGGAAGGGCATCCTGCATAAAACCTGTGCCAAATCGAATGTGCGGACCACGTGATCCGATGTGGTGCCCCTGAACAGGGAGCAACCGAAAAAAATACAAAATTCCACTGGAAAATGGCCCTGTTGTCTTTGTGCTACCGTCCTTGCTAACTTTCTTGGGACCCATAGCTATGTCTTCATTGAATATTGCACAAAATATATATAAAAAAAAAAAAAACAAAAACAAAAAAAAACACCAACACGAATGAAGTCATGTTGCTAAGCTTGGGCTAAATATAGAACAGACCACCCAAACTTTTAAAAAGTATAGCTTTAAAATGCATGTGAAAGGTAATGTTGGTACCGTAGGTTGACTCTTTTGAAAAAGCTTTTGCTGACCAAAAAAAAATATATCGTAAAATTCATAAACTCTCTTCAGTTGGCTTTGCTTGGCTTTCCACTGATGCAAACGTTTTGAACGGCTCCTGTACGTACACGCAACTTAGCCACCTTTTGGGTTCATTTGTATCACTCGTATGCTTCGTATCTTGATGCAGATTTCTTGCTAAATTTGAATTCTTAATGCAAAAATTCGTAAGGTTGGACATTCGTATGGCGACGCTCTTGTAAATTAGTTAAGACTCTGCTACGGAGCGCATTATGTTTATTCAATCAAATGAGTGTGTTTTATTTATAAATTGGTTTCTAATATATGGTGTAGAACATTAATTGTATTAGACCTCAGTTTTGTGGCAGTTGTGCATTTATTTAGTATTATCATGACAGATATGTACACAATACTTTACACTTCATAATTCAAAAATAAAATCTTTTTTCAGTCTTTATTTTTCTTCATTAAAATCTTGTTTAAAATATTCTGAGAATGAAGTTGAGTCGTGAATCGAATTGTGACTGGTGTGTAACGGTACAAGCCTAGCATTGTGTGTGAGTCTGCATTTTTGGTTCCCTCAGATGACCCTGGTGCTGGGGGAATGTCTGCATGTCTATGTGTATCAGAGATGCCTCGCTTGGCTAAAAGGAAGGAAGGAACAGTTTCTGCACTTGTCATATTTCACAATAAACCGCCACATTCCTGGCTTTCTCATACACCACCCCCACCCCCGAATGTAAACACGCGTGCACACACACACACACACACAAATCCTTACAACTCACTTACACATGCACTTTCATGAACATATTTAAATGTGGGTAAAGAGCACTACAAAGCATTCCTTCTCAACAACAAACATACAGCATGCTTCAGTGAAACAGTCCCTAGTGTGTGTTTCAGTTTGCCTGCAGGTCTATGGAGGAAGACCTCAAGCACAGATAGCAGACATACAGGTCAGATAAGAGCTGTGCTGGAAGAGTGGTGCAATCTCCTCCAGAGCCATATTTCTATTTCACACACACACACACACACACACACACACACACACACACACACACACACACACACACACAGACAAGTTGACTAGTATGCCATTAACATTCAACAACAGCTAAGAACATTTACAACACAACCGAGTGGCTGTGTTTCCAAATGATTTGCACCTAAAGGTGAAACCCAACATAACTACATGCTTATGTATGGATAAGGAAACTCCAAACGTGGCCTCTTGGCAAAAAGAAAAAAAATCTCTTTTCACTCATTTTTGTTGCTCATTAAAATGCTTGTAAAGACGCTCACCACATGAGGAGGCGCATGTCTCAACTGGCTGTGTGTGCGGTGGCGCCGGTGCATATGTGTGCTGGTGTATATTTCCCCCTTTGTGCCCCAATCTGCACTCACACCCCCCACTCACTCTCTCTCTCTGTCTCTCTCTCTGTCTGTCTCACACACACACACACACAAACTCACTCCTTAAGCCTTTATCCTTAATGATGTATGTATTTGTGTATGTGTGTATGTGTGTGTGTGTGTGTGTGTGTGTGTGTGTATACTCATATATATGAGAACACTTTGGATGCAAAGATGGGCTGAGACTCTTGAAAACACGACGCTAGGAAAGCGATGACTAAGCCAGGAGACGGTCTTTACATTGCATATGGCAGCTTGCAGAAAAACAGAAAAACAGTTTGTTTACTCAAGTGAAGAACAAGACACGGAAAAGATATCGCTTCGGTTTTGAAGGACGAGTGTATGCTCTACTCTAAAGAAGATTCACTGCCTTTTTCTTCCAGCTGTTTTTTTTTTTTTTTTGGAGTGAAGTGCCATGCAAAAGCAGGCTGCTTTATAAAGTAAGATAAATGCTCACAGCTTCACCACAAGTGTGTCGCAATTTTTTTCTTTTTAGTCAGTGTGAAGATCAGCATGATAGCATCCTCATCATGAACCTCATATCAAAGATTCAAGATTTATTTATATAAATACCAAATATATAATTCAAACCTACATGCAACAGAAGCTTAGAGGTCAGCCATGTGAAATGAACTGTTTAGCAGTTAATAATCATTCAGACGTATCTAATGTCTGATGTGTGTTATACACTTTGCAGGCCAGCATCCTGAATGTACAAGCTGCAGTCTTATAACACTCATGCTCAGGGACACTAGGGGTCTCTTCTCACTTGTTTGCTGATAGGCGACAGAAATATTTCTCAGTCATGGCCAACCCTCTACAAACATTTACTCGGTTATGATTATGACATCTGGCTAATGATTGCCACACACACACACACACACACAGAGAAATTTGTGATATAATTGTAGTGATATATAACACCCCATTCACATACCCTATTTATCAGCACTGAACATAACTAAATTGCCTTCTCTCTGCCCTTTAGACTTGACCTACGGAAGTCAGATACATAGTGACTTACACTCACTATAACAGAAACACACAAACAGGTAAGTGAACAATAAGGATTCCTGTACTCAAGCTAAAACACCTTCTTCCTGGTCAGGATCAGATATCCTCAGAGATATCCTCACAGCCTGCACCGCCCGCCCACCCGAAATTATGTGTTTGTGATTCATGTTGTTTTGTTTGTTTATCATCTATAATGGAAGATTAGGTCTGATGATTCGCTGGCGCTCCTGACAGCGTTTCCCAACCTTCCCTGAGCCGCACTAATCCACTACGTTTTCATAACGTCCATTTACACACGTTGCAGAACGTAATTCCTGGCTGTGACCGATAATCCTCTCCTTGTAATACAAGCTAGTATGTAGAGTCTGTTGATGCAGAGAGGTGAGGTATCATACAGGAAGTGACATCAGTAATGTGAGAGGAGAAATGGGTGACAGCATAGAATGAAAAGGCATGTATCACTACTAAGGAGAGCCACACAAAACGTCATTAAGGACATTAAAGTCACGCTCACTGTGTTTAAAGTTGAACACGCTTCAGTTCTACACACTCCACTTAAATATAGCCCAACATTTCATCACTCGGATCCTATTACACATTATTAATAGCATCTCTGTGCTTTCTAGTTCTTCCTGGCTATGAGAGAAATCATGACACTTTTTTTTTCTTTGACACGACAAGCAGCTTGTAAATAGAGAAGTATTGATGCATGAGGCACATTTATTTTAACCTTAAGTCGGTTGAGGACAGAGCCGGCGTCACATGAGGCTTCATCAAAGACTGGGGTGCTTTCTACAGTACAACAGACAGTCGGACGCACAGAATCTTGACTGGATATATATACATACATACATACATATATACATTTTTTTTTATTTCCTTCACTCAAATAACCTGTTAGCTTTCACAAAACAAAAGTTGTGACTCTTTCCAAAACACAAGACATGCAATATATGCAATATACTGTGCAATAATGCAATAATGCAATAAACCCACCTGTGCCCAGTGTGTGCTTCAGAGGTTTCCTCCACATACTCTAATTTTCTTTTATATTCCAAAGACATGCATTGAACGCTGACTGGCATCTCAAAATTGTCCCTGGTGTGTGAATGAGTGTGTGTGTGTAATTGTAAGCTGTGATGGCTGGCACCCTGAACAACCTGGAGATACAAGGGCTTGCTGTGGATTGTACCAACTGAAGCTGACTTTGGCCTGCAAAAGATATGAACAGTTTGACATACGAGTCTCCATCAGTGAACCGTGGAGTCACCCAGAGTCTGGTTCCTGTCAGGTTTCTTCCTCCTGTCGTATCAGGGAGTCACTGCCATCTGGCTCGCTCATTAGGAAAACACTTAGAATCGAATCATTTCGATGCAATTCATTTTATTTGTATTGCACTTTTAACAACGGGCATCAACAAGGTCTCAATGCAGAATTTATATTTAAGCCCATTTTAAGTCTAGGCTGAACCACACTTGTTTAGTCAAGCTTTTTTTTTCCAAACAAATTTATATGCTGAATTTCTATATTTGTGTAAAGCTGCTTTATAAAAATATCCAGTACGAAAAGAAAGAAAGAAAGAAAGAAACAGACAGACAGAGAAAGAAAGAAAGAAAGAAAGAAAGAAAGAAAGAAAGAAAGAGACAGACAGAGACAGAAAGAAAGAAAGAAAGAAAGAAAGAAAGACAGACAGACAGACAGAAAACAGACAGACAGAACAAACAAAAGAAAGAAAGAAAGAAAGAAAGAAAGAAAGAAAGAAAGAAAGAAAGAAAGACAGAAAGAAACAGACAGAACAAACAAAAGAAAAGAAATAAAGAAAGAAAGAAACAGACAGACAGACAGAACAAAAAAGAAAGAAAGAAAGAAAGAAAGAAAGAAAGAAAGAAAGAAAGAAAGAAAGAGACAGACAGACAGAATGAACGAAAGAAAGAAAGAAAGAAAGAGACAGACAGAAAGAAAGAAAGAAAGAAAGAAAGAAAGAAAGACAGAAAGAAAGACAGAAAGAAAGAAACAGACAGACAGAACAAACAAAAGAAAGAAAGAAAGAAAGAAAGAAAGAGACAGACAGACAGAATGAACGAAAGAAAGAAAGAAAGAAAGAAAGAGACAGACAGACAGAATGAACGAAAGAAAGAAAGAAAGAGAGAAAGAAAGAAAGAGACAGACAGACAGAATGAACGAAAGAAAGAAAGAAAGAAAGAAAGAAAGAAAGAAAGAAACAGACAGACAGAACAAACAAAAGAAAGAAAGAAAGAAAGAAAGCTTTCACTTGACTTTGTTCAAATCTATCTGGATTCTGTGACATTGTGATTTTTTTTTTTCAAAATGAAACAATCAACTTTTACTTACTTACGTACATCCTGCTCTGAGGGCAAATGGAACACAAATCACAAGAGAATTATTGCACGTGCACACGTGGTGACGCGCTGGAGACCCTGAACGTGTAGGGAAGGTGTTCACACCATAGACATTATACCCTTGCTGTCTGAGGGCTCGGGGGACTCCGGAAAGCTCCTGCTCAGATAGATACTAGAGCTGTTTCAGTCAGCAGTCAGGGCTTTGCTTTTCATGTTTAATGTAGTAATGCAGAGTGATTTGGATGTCGCTGATATATTTAAAATCTGCACCTCCTATAAACGGTTTTAAGTCCAAGGTTGTCAGTGAGCAACCGTGTCTCAGTGAGCTGCACGTAGATACGTAGAGCTGAATGCCTAGAGCTGTTCTGAAGTCATTACAACCACCTTAAATGTACTACTGTAGCATATGGTGCTCAGGGATACACACACACACACACACACACACACACACACACACACACACACACACACAAACAAACTTTTGACAACTTCTAGCATCATTTTTTAAAATTTGACAGAGCAAATTGAATTGAGAAATCACTCAATGACTGTAATGAGGGATTTCAATACATATGTGGTTTGTTGGTGCTAAAAAAAAACATGGAGCTGCTTTCTGAATGACATTCCAGTGTGGCTCGAGGACAGAAAGCAGCACGGGATTTAAGACTAGAGAAGGAAGAACCGTCCGCTCCGAAATGATATGTTAGTGATTCATTGTTATAGCCCTGGGCTAGACGTGCAAATACACATACACACACCAGAGGATATGATGGGGTGTATTTTTAATGAGTTTAATGACAAGGGGACTAGGGGAATGGCAAGTGGAGAAGAGGAATGCTGCTGTCTGTGTCCCCTCTCTCCCTCTCTCCCTCTCCCCCCCTCTCTCTCCCTCTCCCATTCCCTCTCTCTCTCTCTCTCTCTCTCTCCCTCTCCCATTCCCTCCCTCTCTCCCTCTCTCTGTCTCTCTCTCCCTCTCTAGGAAGCAGGAAAGCACTATTTCACACCGCCACACTCGGGAGGTCCATGAAGTGAGCATGAACACACACATTCTTGTGTGTAGCTTTTCCTGTGAAATGTGCGTGTGGAAACGCCAGTGTGTCAGCGTGGCGAATGTCACAGCGCGCTTGTCGGCTGCTTAGACTGCACCTCACATTGAGGCTTCGAATTGTTTAGAACTTGTAGAGACAGGTTTGCTTAAAGACATTAGAGGAACGTCCTGAGCCAAGAGACACTCTGTGAAAGAAAGAGAGACAAGAGGGGGAAGGGGAAAGAAAAACAGCGACAGATTGAAAGATCTGTTCACGCTTAGTGTTGAGATCCTTCTCGCATGACCCGATCACTTGCGTACAGCCGAGATCGCAGTTCCAGAGATCAGAGATTCATTTGTACTATACGTGTCTTTACTGAAGAAATGCGACCAAAAGCAGTCAGTAAACGTGTTACACATGTGCTTCTAAACAACCAGTGCACAAGCTGTGAACTCAAATGTCTCCACTGTAAAAATCCAGCATATCTTCGCTGTCGTGCGAAAACCTCGTATGTCCAAATTTTGTCAATTTCATATTTTTTCACATATCGATGCTATTGGTCAGTCCCCACGTGGGTCTGTTATTTTTACAAGTTATTAACCAATCTAAAGTCTTGAAAATAGCTTGAGCGCAAATCTCATAACTCCATTGGACGCTTCAACTGTCCACCTCTTCCTCACTCCGTGGGAGAGCTTCGCGTCATATTTCTCCTCAAGAAGAGTCGCAACGAATCAACACGTCTTCTGAGGTAAATGTCTTCAAAACACTGGGCTCAAAGAAAAAAAACTTGACCCCCGCTAGTTCTGGTGCTCGTCTGAGGACAGGAATTTAGCGCAAGACAAACCACTGCAACACGGACTAAACCCTGTGCATTGCAGATAAGGTACGCCGTTTTTTTAATTTCCTGAAAAATAACGGTTTTGGAGATACGAGGATTCCGCCTGACAGCGACAATATAACAAACCTGCAACACTACAAAACTCCACAAGTATACGGTTCATTTATAGCTGACATCTGATGAATACACTGAATACACACTGCCAAATTGTTTTACAAGTTATATCATCAATGTGCCAAAAGTTTCTTCTTTGTCTTATTAGAAGTAATGTGATAATTAGACTTGAGTTAGAAGGATGTGAAAGCATTCAACAGTAACATTAAAGCGTGTGTATAAGAGGAGGCTTGTTGTGGCCACCATCGTTCTATTTATGCCATGCCAGCATCAATGGCTATTAGTTCTTCTAGTAATCTTTTTTCCCCCCACTGTATTTCCACTGTGTCAACTCAGCAGCTATATGAGCTATATGAGCTCCTCCAATTGGTGAGACATTTTGGAAGACTCTTAAATACATATTTTCTAAGTAAAAGAGTTGTCTGGGGTCTTTAAGAGGATAACAGTCCATTAATACGTGTTTAACGGTCATTCTTGTCTTCATGGTTTAGTAGGAAAGCCTCCAGTGTCTTCTTGTGTATACGGCCTGATCGTTATCCAAAAGAGGATAAAACAAAGTATACAAGTATACCAAGATTAGCATGAAAATAAAATGATCTGTTCATCTGGTTTAAGGACTGTGTGATTATTGTGAGTAAAGTGCAGGCGCTTGCACTTGGGAGTGCAAAGAGTGTGCAGCATGAGTAATATGCTGTGCAAGAATTCAGCTGTCGTGTGTTACACATCAGGATGCACGGCTGATCACACTACAAATGCAGAATAACCAGTCTGTGAGCTGTACTGAGCACTGCAGCTTTACACAACTGCACACCAGCTCCACTGTATATCACTATATGCAGGCTCCGTCATACAACATCCCATAATAGACAGCAGCTTTAGTGTAGTACATGCCAACTTTACTGTACAGTCAGATCTACTGGAGCTACATCATCACGCAGGACTGTACTGAACACACACTTTACCTCACACCAGACCAGCTTTACTGTACTGTACTGAACACACACTTTACCTCACACCAGACCAGCTATACTGTACTGTACTGAACACACACTTTACCTCACACCAGACCAGCTATACTGTACTGAACTGAACACACACTTTACCTCACACCAGACCAGCTTTACTGTATTGTGCTAAACACACACTTTACCTCACACCAGACCAGCTTTACTGTATTGTGCTAAACACACACTTTACCTCACACCAGACCAGCTTTGCTGTACTGTACTGTACTAAACACACACTTGACTCTTGACCCTGAACAGAATAACATTTTTCTTAAACGTCCTTCATTCAAACCTCTTGTACACTATACAAGTTTTAATGTCCATGTGGCAATATTTTATTCCATAATACATAAAAAAAAAAAAAAAAACACACATTTGGGACAGCAACAGACTGTAATCAGTGAACAAGGAGCCTACTGCAAAACACAAACAAGAGAAGACACACCAAAGCACACTCACTTTCACACAGAGACAGGATAACAAAACACTCTATGACACACTCAGGTGCCAAATGGCTGAATAACACAGTGCAACAAAATACAACACACAATAGCAGTATATTGGTCTATAACCTGTGTGCAGGTGTGTGCGTGTGAATGTGTGTGAGGAAAACGTCTTCCAGCACGCCTATAGAGGGCGATAGCGAGAAACAGAGTGTCAGCTAGATGAAAGAAAGGGCTTGCTGAAAGAAGATTGAGTTGCATGCTGTGCTTTGATCATTTCTTCATATACGATAAGCATCACTGGAGGTTTTAATCTGTATTTCTCATCAGAGCTATGACACTTCCTAACAGATTATACATGCTCATGCACTCAGTGTTTGTGTACATAACATGCAGTTCTCGTGGCATTTTTACCAACTTCATAGTTGGCTTCCAAACAAATAGCACATATGATATACCTAATTTGATTTTGATTGAATCATATGCAAAAGTTATTCAATTCAGTTTTAAATTGTGTTTCATCACATTTTTGTGTTTTTTTTCCCCATAAAGCTCTATTTTGCATTTGTGCGTTTTGGTTTGTTTGTAATTGATGAGGAAGGTGCAGGCTGAGAAACTTGGATGAGAGAGAGAGAGAGAGAGAGAGAGAGAGACAGGAAGAGAAGGAAACAAAAGCTGGGGAAAGCACAGGACTATACACAACAACGTGCTGGATTGTGTTCAACAAACTGTCCAGAATGCAACCTGGAGGTTTAACTGTTACATTCAAATGAATGGCAAATGTAACCTGAGCACACATACGCTCTGAGTAAAACTCACAAAACAAACACACACACACACACCAAATGTTGCTGCACTGGTTACTCATTGACCAGCAGTTCCTATAACTGCTGTGTTATTATGACAAAGAGAGGAAGTAACACCCGTCGTCACTGGCCCATGAACTCACCATCATAATGTGTGTGTGTGTGTGTGTGTGTGTGTGTGTGTGTGTGTATGCATGTGTATGTGTGTCTGTTTCATATCCTCTGTATTGAGAGTCAGTCAGACAGCTCATGATGCGCCACACATTCAAACTCACTCTCACACCCTCTCTAAAACACAAACGCACATGCACGCACGCACACACAAGCACGCCGCACACACACCATCCCCCTGGCTGGGGTAGCAGTGTTGCAAAACATCTTTATGGTACCTAAGTACGTCATGCATCAGAAAAATGATGAGCGAGTCAGTTAGACTAATTAAATATTGAACAAAACATAGCATTTATCACAGAATTAAAGGGAAAAAAACATTGGTTGTTTTGGGATTATGAAAGTGTCACTGTTGGAAAAATAAATTAGAATGTGAAGTTATTTATTATTTATCCAGATATTGGTCTTATATTGTCTAATCAGACAGCACTGGTGTGTAGTCCAGTGGGTTATGAATGAAACACCGCCAGAGGACTTTGAATAGGAGAAAAGAAGTGGCTTCCCTCTAAAGCCACAAGACACACACACACACACACACACACACACCCCTATCTGCCGGCACACACAAGTTACTCCTGAAGAGCCGAGACGCACAACGCATCAAGAAGAGATACACAAACTTTGTCATGATGACTACACAAGCACACACACAGACAAACATACAAACACAATTTAGACTAGTGTACAAAGGGATAAATGGCAAAATCAAACATGGACCAATCACTATTCCTTAGACTATATTCATAAGTGCACATGCTCAAAGACATGCACACACACCACACACGCACTCACACATACACGCACACACACACGCACCTCCCCCGAGCCTGTGCTCTTACCCGTGCAGTGGTTGTTAAGCACGACTGCAGAATTGCAGACAGGAGCCACACTCGCTGAACCGTCCTCCATTCTCCTTACACAAACGTATGTCGGCTGAGCGTTTTTGTTTGTGTATGTATGTATCTGCAAAATCTCCTCGTGGCTGCAAGTCCTCGGTCTATGGTTCCCTCTCTCTTTCTCTCTTGTGCAAGTCCCACTTCCTCTCTGCACAGTTCCGTATCTCTCTTTCCTTCTCTACAGACAAAATAGAAATCCTGTCCACACACTCTCTCAATCTCTCTCTCTCTCGCACAGCTCTGCACACGTCTGCCCGTGCACACAAAGCCTACAGAGTGAGCGAGGGAGTAAGAGAGCTCGGCGAGAAGAGGAGGAGATAAAGGATAAAAAAAGAAAATATTGGTTGGTTCAGGGAGTGGCTAAAACTCTGCGCCTACAACTTTAACCTCTGCCATTCCGCCACGCAATCACACACGTGTGTGATTTTACTCTGCTCTGAGGGACAGTGAGAGAGGCACGCAGAAAAAGGGGGAAACCGCACAGAGGTGTCAAAGTCTTGCCACAAATACACACACACACACACACACACACACACATACACACACCCACAACCGAAAATCAATTTAAATGCTGTGTTAGTAAAAATGTCTCTGTAGTCACATCAGATCTGCATCAACAGACGCTTACTGAATAAAAATCATTCAGTTACAGACATACAGTACAGATAGTGGACTACAGCTCACACTCACACACACACACACAGTGACTTTATCTGTTCAAGTCACCAGTCTCTGTATTATGTGGTGCTCAGTAGGTGTTCCTACTACTGGTTGCCATGGTAACAAGGTTTATCAGTGGGTGGAGCAACTAGAATACTAAATCCGTTTTCTTGCCGCTGAAATAAAACATTCTGGCGATATTTGGTGTTTGTGTATAAATTTCAGCAGTGTATATCTGCATCGTATCGTATCTTCACTCCCGTTGGTTCATATTTGCATAAAGTAGAACTTTTCTCTACATTGTTGCACAGCTGGACACGCCCACATACGGATCTCTGCGTCATATGATACGAGATGAAGGAGATGCAGTGTGGGCTGTTTGTCACATCTTCAAAGCCTGTGGTACATTAATCACGACACCAGATCACTGTTTTATATTTGCATAAAGTAAAACCTTTCCCTAATTTGTTACGTCGCCCACATCTCGTCACTGTAGTACGTGTACGGGTGAACGCAGCAGGAGGGCGCGTCTCCAGCGTCTATTGACCTGAATGCTCTTCTTCTACAGTCTTCATTAAAGCTTCTCGTATGTTCTAACTTTAACGTAGAGTTCTGAGTCACGAAAGAACTTTCCTCAGTCTGTCAAAGATGGTGGTTGCAGTGGAGCTCCGCCCACGCCCATATAAGGCAACGGTGCAAAATTGTTTCTAATTACAGCAGTGGTGTTATGTCGGACATTGCATGGCATATGCAATTCCTATATAATTCTTGAATATGATTTCGAATTGCTATTCAACGGAGTAATTACGTCCTTGTATATGGTAAAGATTTACCCCGAGGCAGGTTAAGACAGTAGCATTGACAGGACCCTTAGCATTACTTTTTTTTTGTGTAACACTTTTTTTCTCCAACAGATATTTCTCCTGCCATGTATTTAGTTATAATCATCATATTAAAAGATTTGTCATTATTCTCAAAGCATTGTAACTAAAGTGGGGGTGGAGAGAAGGGGATTTCATGTGGGTTGAATCATCTATTGATTAATAAACATTAATATTTTATTCAAGCCCAACCTGTTAGCTATGATCAAGCTACAGGTTAAAAGCAACACAACACACAAGATGTATAGGTGTGAAAAGTATTTGTTTTTCTCTCTGTAGCATCACTGCCTCGTCTAAATAGCAGAGGGTGGCAGTTTAATTGGGCTGAGTCCATTAGTTTTTCGCTCTTTGAAGCACACAGCGGTTTAAATGAAAGACAGCTTGTAATGTCAGCGCAGATGCTCTGCTCATCAACACAACACGTGTGTGTGTGTGTGTGTGTGCGCATCTGCTCTGCGGAGCCCAACTAACAGCTCTGTAATCACCTGCACCTGGTTCCAAACACATCCTGTAACCCTGAGGCTGTGTGTGTGTGTGTGTATTTGTTTATTTCTCCCTGTATGTATTTGTGTGTCTATCTGTTTGTCTGTGTATGTGTCCATTTGTCTGTGCCTACGTTTCTATATGTCCATTTATTTGTCTGTGTATATCTGTTTATGAATGTGATTGTGTGCGTTTCTATTTATTTGTCTGTGTGTCTATTTACTTGTCTGTGCGTATTGGTTTGTCTCTCCCTGTATATGTGTGTATGTGTGTGTGTCTATTTGTGTTTGTCATTCTTTATGTCTGTGTGTATATGTGCATGCATGCGTCCGTCTGTGTCTACTTGTTTGTCTCTTTCTCTGTGTGTGTGTGTGTGTTTGTGTGTGTACGTGTTTAATCAGACCCTGAGAATGCAGCACAAAAGTTTAGTGTGCGTGTATACATGCAGTCAGCTCATACTCATGATCACGCTGTACTTTTATTAATCTGACTAATGAGTGAACAATGGCTTTTAATACAATACCGTGTCTCAGAAACTTAACTAGACTGCGCTGATGAGGGACAAGCATGCAGGAGAAATCTTTCTGCAAAACACACTGACGAACCGAGAAGAAAAATAAAGAGTGTAAAATGTGGTAGGGGTGAGGAAGAAGGTGAAGGAAAGAGGCCTAGTAAAAGAATCACCATGTGGAGTTTGAACACTGCACATGACTGGGAGTGTTCAAACACATGACAAGCTCTTCATACACACATGTTGCCATGAGGATTTCCTGGGAAATAAACACTGAAAACTGGAGTTTTACTTATCGACTCTTTCAGCAAGTAGGTCCCTGAGATATTGTGCAGTGTGCTGCAGTTCCATCACTGACCTGATGACTGTATTGCTTGTAGCAGTAATGCCGACATGTGACAACAAGGAGGCCTGGGCAGAAATTACACAATTGCGTACAATTACGCATGAACACTAGAAGTTACTGTATGCAACAGCAAAGAAAAGCGCTTTGCTCAGAAACGGATTTAAATCAACTTTGACTATTAATGTTGGAAGAGAATGAACAAAGTGAGATGATGAGACATCAAATTTCTTTTTGTCACTCTTACATTTCTAACAGTTGACAGACGCACTTATCCAGAGCGACTGACATTTAATCTGATTTTATACAACTGAGCAATGGAGGGTTAAGGGCCTTGCTCAGGGGCCCAGCAGTGGCAGCTTGGTGGACCAGGAAGTTTGCCAGACCTCTTACAAATTCTTCACAAGTTCTCATTAGAACTACAGACACAGAGCACAGCTAAAGCTTTCGGTCATGCAAATCATTATAGAGAAATCCGCATTATACCGCAGTGTAAAATATGACCTGAGGGGAGTCGTTTAAATATAACTGCGAAGTCCCTATATGTGAGCTCAGAGTATCACTTCCAGCACATTGTTCTTTTAATATACGAATTCATGCTTGACTTCCTGAAGGACACGGTGGCCGCTTAGAATGATGGTGATGGGTTAAAGCAGACTGCATTCCTGTGTGATTTCACCATGTCACACTGACACAATTCCAGCACAGAAATGGAGTGAAAGTAGGTCAAAAGGAACGCATGGAGACCTCAGGCTCGTACTGACACACATCCAGATTCAGGGTGTTTCTGTGTAGTGTACACACACTATTCTCCTCAACCCAATAGTCAGCACGCTTATGGATCGGGGTAAATATCTTCCGTGTGCCATTTTCCTGCTGCAACCCTTTCTGTTCTGTTCAAAGCGGCACACCATGGCGAGCTCGAGCGCTCGACTCTGATTGGTCAGAAGACGTATTATTTGGAGAAGTGTTAGCTTCTCCAAATAATACGTGTTAGTACGTAGTTAGCTTAAGTGTTAGTTGGTTAAGGTGTTGGACCACTGATCACAAGATTGAGAGTTGAAAGCTGCCACTCCAGGGTCCCTGAGTAAGGCCCTTAAACCCTCAGTTGCTTAGCTGTATAGACGTAAGATGCTCTGGATAAAAGCGTCTGACAAAATGCCTAAATGTTACATATCTCATAGGACCACACGGTAGTTCCGGGTGTAACACAGACAACAGTATTAGAGAGTGTACCCTCTCTAATACATTGTTTCCATAGTAACAGTGAGAGAGAGAGAGAGAGAGAGAGACACAGAGAGAGAGAGACAGACAGATAGAGAGAGAGAGTGAGACATACAGACAGAGACAGACAGACAGATAGAGAGAGAGAGAGAGAGAGAGTGAGACAGACAGACAGACAGAAACAGACAGACAGACAGAGAGAGAGAGCGACTGCGCAGTAATTACACAGGAGCATTATCAGTAGACTCACAGTATACAAAAAAAAAACCTCACAGCTGAGTTGGTGTTTATTTACCCAGAGTAATTTTTTCTTTTTGCGGATATTCATCTAGATTTTACATCATCAAATAAAAACTCATCTGCAACACATTGGCTACATCCCAAATTCCCAGAGAGCTACACTGGGTGCCAAAAAACCCCAAGACAGAACGGTTAAAACCCTACGTAGTGCAGACACATCCCAGAGGATGCCATCTGAAACTCAGCCACCTGAACAAGAACACTCCATTAAGCAAAAAAAAAAAAGAACGAACTAAAAATAAACAAACAAAACAGACATTAAAATCAAAATAAATAAATGCACAAAAATAAAACACAAGCAATAAACAAACAAACAAATAGATAGATAGATAGATAGATAGATAGATAGATAGATAGATAGATAGATAGATAGATAGATATTTCTAGCTTCTGCATTTAAAAAAAAGTTATAATCTTTAAGGATTAAGTACTACACAGTAAAATCAAGTGCGATGTCAGTGAGCTTGATGTGTAGCCAAATGTTCGTGTAAGCTATCGTTTTTATTTACTGTACTGAGCACTCTGAGGTTTGTTTAGCTGAACACTGGTGAATTCTGCAGTTGAGGAAATATGGGCTTCAGTGTACAATGGTAAAAGATAAGACTGCTTCCTGTTGATTTAAACTGATAACACGCTGAACAGAGCCAGTTTATACTTAAATTGTCTGAATCGGGATCTCGTATCATTATGAGATCAGTAATGCGGAAAAAAAGAGCAAGATGATCATTTCAGACGACATCTAGCAGCCCGGGTAATATAATTAATCCATTCACCCCATTCGATTTATCCTGTATGTAAAGAGCACAATGGCACTGCTTATGCCGAGCCCATGTGACATGAGGAATCTGCTTCAGAAAGCAGGAGCTAGTGTACACTTGTCTATTGTGTTATTGTATAGTGCTGTTTTTTTTCTTTCTGTTGTTGTTTTAAAGAAAGAAATACTGGAAAAGATGGAAAACACACGGATCGAAGCGAGGGGGGTGGTGTGGAGGAGTTGGACATGAAAACAGATATTCAAAGGCATGGAAATTACACTTCAGTTATAAAATACGGAGTTATAAAAAAAAAAAAAAAAAAAAATCAATCCTTCCACCATGCGGCCCGTACCACACCCTGCATCCCAGCATGCCTCTGTACACAGCCTGCACCATTGGCATAACCAGTTGGCCATAGTGTGAAACTCACAGTCATCTCTAGAGAAGAAACCGAGACTCGTCAGTGTCAGAGGATGACGCATTCGAAAAGAGGTGACGGAAAGACCGCAGAGAATAGAAAGAGACTGAGGAAGCAGCAGTGGAGAGAGGATGCAGCTTTCAAAGTAAGATCGGCCACGTTCCCCGAAAAACACACTCACCACAACTGCACGCAACTGATGTTATCTAAGCCGCGGTGCGGTTATTCACAGTACGACTACACATGAAATGAATATGCCTACGCCGGCATCGAATCGACTGTAGAGTAACACTGAAACACCTCCTTTCCAGCCCAGTGTTGCTATGTTACAGGCAAATAGTCTTCAAAGTCTTCAAACATGATCGATTTTTATATTAACTCTCACCACACACGAGACTTAAATTCTTAAAAATTTAAAGACTTGCTACAGCAAAACACAAATAGGTTTTCGATCACAAGTCATTTAGTTGGACTAGGATCGAGCTTTGATTGAAAAGCAGCTTGACGAGTCAAGTAGTTTTGATCTGGTTCATTCTTCTTGGACGCCTGATTGTGACGACAGAATCAGATTTGTTAACAGTGACTATTTTAGTAGCTTTTTTTTATAACGGAATATGTCATAGTTTAAAATGACAACTTCTGGCATCTTTCTAAAAGAATTCAGAGATCAGATGCGAAGAGATGGAGGGAGAAAAAAAAAACCTTTCACGCAGCAATAAGGATTATTTTTGTAAAACGGGCCGATCGAGAATTAATTGTTTGATGATTCCATCTCTCGTTCTTCATCACTCTGTCGGTGTGGTTCTTTGCTGATGCCTGACTAATGGATTTTGCTGGGATGTGCTTGGGCCTGCGTGAGGTGATGAGAACTCTCCAGGCTAAAAGGACACACCAGACTCTGCCATATTGGTTTGCTTGGGCTGCAGGGTGCAGTGCCAGAGGCAGAGTCACGCTGCCATCTCTGCATTAGACCTGGGGCAGAATGCAGTGCTGAGGTCACATGGTCTTATAGCTTTACCACTTTTACCCACTCACTAAATGTGATAATATACTGTATCCGGTAGTGAGAATAATTCCATAGATTGTTATTTAAAATCACTGCAAAGACACAAAACGGTTGCAGGTGTCAAGGAAGCGAAAAAATCTCTTAGACGTGTAAATGGTCAGGTTTGATCTCTAAAGATCCAGCTGGGAATCAGAGATGGAGTGAGAAGAGAGAGAGAGAGAGAGAGAGAGAGAGAGAGAGAGAGAGAAAGACAGTATTTAGTTAAATATCTCATACGAAGCCACATATGCATCCTTAAACATCTATCTACCCCCAGAAATCACTTCTTTTAGGATGTTTGTGCTGTCCAGTGGGTTGGGCTGCACCCGTTTGTTGCGGCTGTAATACGAACCTACGGAAATGAAGCGCTGAAAGTTGTTTATGTGACAAAAGGTTTAAACAGGATAACAACCCTGAACATTATATGTTGTTCTCATCACACCACACATGCACCCTTTTTTTTGGCATCCTGTTGCAAGCTCAAAGAGCGAGGCATCCTGCCCCCATGTAGTACCCCTGCAGCCGGATTGCTGAGTGAACGAGTGAACGAGACGCCCGCCGCTGCCCCTTTTGGCAGCGTCGCTTACATTCCTGCTGTCTCTGTTTCCAATTAGCCGGGCAGAGTGCGAGCGCAGCAGGACTGCAAGCCCGGGAGGCCCGAGTCGAAACAGCATAATTACAGTATCTACTACAGTCAGAGCATTCTAATATATAAATATTACTTCAGAGTAAACAGACACCATAACTGTGACTAGTTGCATAAAACTGGCGTTATCTAAAGCGCTAAACGAGTGTGACAACTCGGACAAGAAGAATTAAGCAGGTGCTAATGTTGTATTTTTCAACACAGTAAATTGTTTAAGTAGTTGTCAGGTGTATAACGATAGAAAGAGAGTTCCAGGTCCAATATCAATTCTCTCACTCTTATTTGGACAACAGAAATGGTCCTTTACTTACAAGTTTTTCTAGCTTTGTGTTTTTACTGTAATGTAACAAAGGGACACACACTTCTTATTCACATGTCAGTGAGATGAGATGACAGACAGCCACATGCCAGAAAAACCCCACTACATTATTCCAGCACGTTCCTGCGCACACTAAAGTGGTCCTGTCAATCAGACATCGGTCATCGCGGAGAAAAACACAACAAACACAACACTACTTGGTGTGAAGTGACCTCCGTGTACCTTAAACAGGATATCAAATACATTCCAGTAGTCTTTAATACATCACACTCCCATCGAAATGGAAGCTGGAAGAATTCAAAACGTCAAAAAAATAGCGTGCTAAAAATTTAGAACAGCATCAGAGAGATAGCTACGTGTCTGCCTTTCTGAACTGATCTTTCCCCTGGGGTTGCGTTTGCTTAGAAGGCTGCACCCGATGCTGCTTTTAAATTAGGCCAAACTATGAAACCTTAGAAGTCAGCTATTTTTTCTTCTTTTGAATGAGAACGAGAGCAAATGCAGCTCTAGGAACCTCCCCATGCAGCCCTTTCAACTTGGCCCGCAGGTGTGTGTTAAATACACCAATGTGCACTACAGAGTTTGAAGAAACCAGACCAGTACACCCATGTGGACAGGCCTCCCAATTCTCCCATTAGAAATTTGACTGGGATTAAATGGGGTCATGTATCCAGAGTGTTCCCTGCCTTGTGTCCCCTGGAATAGACTCCAAGCTCCTCACAACCCTTTGTAGGATAATACAGATGAGGGTTAAGGTCCTTGCAAAAGAGGGTTACAGTCCTTGCTCAAGAGCCCAAACAGAGTGGTGCTGAGGCTTGAACCCCTGACCTTCTGAGCAGTAATGCAGAGAGGGTTAACAATTGAGCTACCAAGCCAGTTTGGTACAGTAACTGCTTGACTTTATTGTGGCTGAATGTTTGAATCCCCACAGTCACGTTCCAAAATCTAGTGGAAAGCATTTGCAGAAGAGTGGAGGTTATTAGAACAGCAAAGATGGACGACATCTGGAATGGGATGTTCAATAAGCACATATAGTCTGGTTGTGATCAGGTTTCATCAAATTTTACCATACAGTGCATCATATAGTTATTAGCATGTGCCTAGCCTTGAGCGTAACCATGTAACCTCACGAGGCAGTTAACCCATGAGGAGGAGAGTCCAAATTACGACAAATATGCGCTGGTGTCTTACATACCATAAAGAGCAAGTCACACTCAGTAATGCTCAGCTTAGAAGAAGAAGAAGAAGAAGAAGAAGAAGAAGGAGAAGAATTCTCACAACACACCGTTAAGCGCCGTTTTTAACACAATTTACCAGCTCAATGCTAGACATATGCTCTAGCTCTAAGGCACAAGCCAATGTGCGTGTCATGACTTAAGGCAGGAAATGACCTACATGCCTGACCTCCAAAAAGAAGAGGCTTTTTTCCAACTGGGTCACACCTAGTAATATTTTTCTTATTAGCTCATCAAATGTGAGAGGAAAGGTTTATTTATCGGTCCTCGTTAGGCATTTCACAAACACCTAATAAAGTCTGAGTTGGTTTGCTGCTAAATAGAGTTGGAATGACTGTTACATAACACCATGTGTTTTAAGTCGAAACCCCACTGAGCCAAACAGAAGTCTAAATGCATTAAGTAGATCAAAGTGCAAAGCCTTTATTGATGTTTATATACACAAACTACATAATGGCTTGCTTTTCCATGTGCCTCGGCCATTATAAGCTGCCATCGTGTTCTCCGCTCACAAGAGGAAAGGAAATGTACACAGTGCACACACCGGACATCTCCATGGGTCAATATCAGTGTCGGTGTTCATGGAAATCCCTAAAGCAGCAGAGCCACGTGTGCTTAGTATTAGATGGTAACGGATGATCTCCTGGGGAAGATTATGATGAAAATAAACTTTAATTATTAACCAGATTGAAATGCGTGTGTCTAGTACATCCCAGTACTCGATCGTTCACATCAGTCGCTCATTCTTTCCATTAAGATGAAACAAACCTAAGCAAAAGTCTGGAGTTCTGATGTCTGTCTAACTTCATCTTACAGCAACTTCCATTGAAATTCACCTGCACCTTCTTTATTTGTAAAGACAAAACTGCTATAACTGCCACTAATTAATCTTCAGTTGGTGCAAGATATCTGTACGGACAAGTGTTTCTGTTTGTTAAGCAAAAAAAATTGCACCTCGCTGCCAAGTCGAGAGTTCGTGTAGGTGTTAAAATGCCTGATGACGCAAGAGGAAACATTAAAAACCTTGGCTGGTGCGCGGATGAACCCACAGTCTATCGGAGTACAGAAATTTGGTAGCATCAGTTTTTTTCTGTTCTGTTCTGTTCATCCAGGTGGTGGAACAAACTTCCCCTGGATGTCTGAACATCTGCATCCCTGAATGTATTCACACGATGACTAAAAGACCTCATATGCAAGACTTCAATTTCGATGACGGCTGGAGGCTTCCTGTGACGGGAGCGGCGATTAGATATGTGGGCGTGTCCAGCAGTGCAACATGTAGAGAAACGTTCAAATTTAGGCAAACACGGAGCGACTTGGTGCGGCGACCTCTGTACCAACGGGAGTGAAGATACGATACGATGCAGATATACACTGCTGAAATTTATACACAAACATTAAATATCTCCAGAATGTTTTATTTTAGCTGCAAGAAAACTGATTTGGAATTCTAGTTGCTCCACCCACTGATAAACCTTATTACCATGGCAACCAGTAGTAGGAGCACCTACTGAGCACTTTATAGTACAGAGACTGGGGACTTGAACAGATAAAGTCACTGTGTTTGTGAACGGAGATTTAGTCTTGACCTCGTGAACTGGTATGAGGATGGGTGTATTATATTCGTAGTGGTAGCATAATGGAGAGAATATTAGACTGTTAGACATTACATTGTTTACTCGGTTGATATTAGTCTGGATAATAAAACCTTACAATGATGTAATGTAGAATGGTGAATGTGCTTTACATTCTAAATATTTGTGCTGAAACAGCTTCATTTCCAAAGCTACTGATTAAAGTGGAGACAGAAAAAAAACAAAACAATAAAAAATAAACATCAGACAGACTTGAACAAGTGTTTAAACAAGTCTTTACATCTTCTTAACTGCAGGTTGAACAGCTCCAGCTCAACTCTGTATACACACACTCACACGCACGTACACACACACACACAGACTCGCATATACACACAAACACACACATACACACACAAATAGACTCGCATATACACACATACACACACAGACTCGCGTATACACACACACACACACACACACACACACACACACACACACACACACACACACACACACACACACACACACACACACACACACACACACACACACGGGCACGCATGCACACACACACTTGCACGCGCACACACATACTGTACACATTCGGGTACACATACACACACACTTGCACGCGCGCACACACACACACTTGCATGTGCACACACACTTACACGCGCACACACACACAGAGCGGTGACTGGCACAGTACCAGTGAGTTCAGTGGAACTTTCAGTGGTCCTAATCTTGCACCTCTGTTCCAGTGAAATTGCAGGTTTGTAGGTGTTACGACTGCACAAATATATGACAGGCCGGTCTGCAAAAACTGCATGCGCTTAGTAAATCTGAGCCAAATAGACTCTGGATCACTGAGGTGTTGTTTCTTAAAGGATCTAAACCTTTACAGCCTCCGTTATCACAACACTGTGCTGATAGAAGGGCATTCTGAGCAGGATATTGCAGCAGTGTGTGCCTTGAACATGACATATAGACGGCAAATGTGATAGTGTTAGTTATGTGTGTGTGTGTGTGTGTGTGTGTGTGTGTACCTGCTTGATTATTCAGAAGACTTTAATCGGTCTCTTCTCCTATAGTACATGAGGAAATTAATCATTTACTCTAAATGTAGACAAATAAAACCCAGCACTTCAAAGGAAGGTACCAGATAAGGGGATTGTCATCTCGGTTACGATGCATGCAAGTGACTGGGAAGAAAGAAAAAAAAAAAAAAAGACATGTCTGGTCTCGTCATTTCACATCTCCGTCTCCAATGCAAAAATACTCATGCTGACAAAGACACAAACTATGATGCTTCTATCTGAGCCACCCAGGGCAGAGGGAAAATCCTGATCAAGTGATTTGCATGCTGCCTGTTTGTCTTTTATGCCACAATGAAACAATGCGAGAGTAGACTGAGGCAGACAGAGAGAGAGAGAGAGAGAGAGAGAGAGAGAGAGAGAGAGACAGACAGACAGAGAGACAGACAGAGAGAGAGAAAGTCAAACAGAGACAGTTAAAAAGAGAGACAGACAAAAAGTGAGACAGAGAGAGTGAATCATTGTTTTTTTTTCCCCTTTCGTTTCTATTTTGATGCTTTTGGCAATATGGTATGCTAATAATCGTGCCAATAAAGTACTTCAACTGGAACTGAAAATTGAGAGACAGAGCGTGACAGAGAGGCAGAGATAAAGTGAAGGTGAGAAAGAGAAAGAGAGAGAGAGAGAGAGAGAGAGAGAACATGTGAATGCGAGAAAGAGTGAGAGAGATGGAAGCACAAGAGACATAGTGGATATGTAAAAAAAATTAAAGAGAGACAGACAGAGAGAAAAAAAGGACATCATTAACTTTTACATTATTTACTGTCACTCAAATGAGGATGGGTTTCCTTCCGAGTCAGGTTCCTCTCAAAGTTTCTTCACCTTAACATCTCAGGGAGGTTTTCCGTGCCACCGTCACCACAGGTTTGCTCTTTAGAGACAAAATGTTAGAGAAAAATACTAACTTCATTTTAAACTTTACATTTTCTATCCTATGTTTCTATGCTTCTGTAAAGCTTCTTGTTAAAAGTGTTATACAAATAAACTGAACCTGACTGAGACAGAGGGAGTGAGAGTAAGAGCGCAAGGGAGAGAGAAAGACGGAGAGAGAGACGGGGAGGGAGGGACGGAGGGAAAGAGAGATCGGACCATCCTACAGCTGGCACAGGGAACACTGCACCATGATCTGCTTAGCTGGCCAGCGCAACCAATCATAAAAATGTGTATCCTTTA
Source organism: Tachysurus vachellii (assembly GCF_030014155.1). Lineage (NCBI taxonomy): Eukaryota > Metazoa > Chordata > Actinopteri > Siluriformes > Bagridae > Tachysurus > Tachysurus vachellii. The sequence goes on along the minus strand of NC_083465.1, from coordinate 9,779,103 downwards.
AAACACAATGTGCTTAAAATCCTTTGTACCTATTTCATTTAATATTTAATAAACATTACATGTTACATTGTGCGCGCACACACAGACACACACACCAATTTTATTCATCGTGCCACAAAGGTACATTTGACATTTGGAGTAAAAAATAGCAAGTACGTTGGAAACGTTTGGGAATATTTTTACTTTACTCGATTAAAAAATCAAAAATAAAAAGCCTTTGTAGCTATAATTTCTGCACTATGGGGAAACTTGGTGCACCGTGAGAAAATCAAACTTGTGTCATTTGTCGTTCAGCCTTTTGTGCCATAAAAGAAGCGAGTGTGCGTCTCAGATCCGTGTTAAAAAGTGACTGGGTTACTTTCCTTATTAATGCCTTGGTGCCAACTCTTTCTTACCAAAATCACAATTCGGATGACTTTGAGCCAGAATTAGTCAGAGATCGGATTACTGCTTGTATTTCTGAGAGCTGCTTTGCAAACATGATGACAGAAGATCGCTGATGTGAAGTGACTGCTTAATGACGTTGAGCTGGGATTCGTTTGGGTTTTTTATTTGTATTAGTTTTGTATAACCAACTACAATACCCACAGGGTAAGGGCTTGACTTGGTGCGTCGGCGTGTGGTTGCCCGTCGGAGAAGTCAATTTATCACTCGCTTATCCAAGAAAAAATGTTCTGAGACAGAAAAATGTTCTGAAATGTCCTTAAAAAGGACATTTTTTTTCTACTTGTGGTGCATCACGTCCCTCTTGTTTTTAAAAACAAAGTCTGCTCCATTGTGTGCACTCCTTGTTGGAGGTTGTTTTAGTTTCCGCTTGACAGAAACGTGAGCCAACTTCTCACTTTCTTCAAGTCTCAGTAGAAAACTTTTCTAGGAGCCTTAAATTCTCAGAGTTTTATGCTCAAGCATCAGGTCAAACTGCGGTTTCTGTGTCGTCTAAACATATGAAAGTGCTCGCTAATATTATGAACAGCAGCTACACTAATTCCTCTCCACTGCTTCTTTTTTTCTACCCATCCCGAGGTGTCCAGAGATTGTACCAGCTCCAGTTGTGTTCCATTTCATGAAGATTTCAGATCTTCACTGACAACAGGCAAACCCTGTGAGGATCCTGAGGCATCTAGAGATGTACCAGCTCCAGTTGTGTTCCGAGTCAGGATCATTTTGGACATTCAGAATGAGATGCCAACTCCATGTGGTCTTTGAGGACAACAATGTCCTAAGCAATACACAATTGTCTGACTGTATATTTATAATCACACCCTCCAGTGTCACCCAAATGAGGAATGAGGTTTCCTTTTGAGTCTGGTTCCTCTCAAGGTTTCCTCCTTTACCATCTAAGGGAGATTTTTCTTGCTCATTAGGGATAATTACAAACGCATTTAAATATAAGTCTAATATTTGTTATGGTCTGCAAAGCTGCTTTGAGACCATTTCCATTGTTAAAAGTGCTATACAAATAAATCTGAATTGAACTGAATTGAAAGACAACTTAATAGTACATAAACACATACACAATAAACTCGCTGTAAACTTGGTTGCAAGTGACTACATCTTAATGGCTGTATCATAAATAAAGCCAGGTGGTAGTAGTAGTAATAGCAGTATTATATAAAATTCTCACTTGTGCTGGACAAGCTTTAATGTCGCCTTCTACAATAATCCTATAGTGAACGCAGCACCCAGCATGCATCTTGATCAAGACTCGAACAAAGTGACTAGTCTTCAGTCTACCAGAGAGACAAATTGCAGCAGACTGGGTGTTGAGACTGAGTGCTATTCTGCACCTATTCTACACCTGGGGCAGTGTTAAGGCTCTAGGGCTGTTGATCAGAGAATCGGGGTTCAAGCCGCAGCACTGCTAACCTGCCACTGTTGTGCCCTTGAGCAAGGCCCTCGACCCTCTCTGCTCCAGGAGTGCTGTATCATGGCTGACCATGGTGATCATTTGTTGCTCCGGACAGACACTCTGGTGGATACGATGACTTCCGTACGTCATTGAAATCAGACTTATCACCTGTTTTAAACAATTCACTTTACACATTACGTGAGTTTGACGTCATTTGATTTGAGGCTCTGTTACTTTTCTAAATCTTATGCACTAGTTGGTAGAGCATGTAGTGCCTAGAGTAAGTGCATAGTGTGCACTGTGTCATTTGAGACACAACTATTGTTATATACAGAACAAAACGATAGCTGAGACTTGGGTACGGAATTATTGTATTATGGGAAATTATGACTGTGGGGGAATTTCTAGAACAACTGGTGGCAGTGTGTGTGTGTGTGTGTGTGTGTGTGTGTGTGTGTGTGTAGAATGTTTTAGAAATGTCTTAAAGCAGGAATTTCACAATGCAGCTGCAGGAAAATGGATTCAGTCCTGACACTAAGACACTAGTGAGACTCCAAAGCTGCAATCGGCCTCATTCTTTCTCTCCTTAACTTCTGCTTTCTTTTCTGTCAGAAAGACGCTTTCTGTGGGTGTTTGCACGTTGTAAAATTAAGTGGGGGTAGACAACTAACAATAGCACAACTGAAACTGAAAAGTCTCTCTGGTCTAAAAGAGAGAGAGAGAGAGAGAGAGAGAGAGAGAGAGAGAGAGAGAGAGAGAGAGAGAGAGAGAGAGAGATGTGACTCTCGGAAAGGGGGTTGTCCTTGCATGGACCACTGAACATCAGAAAATCAGCCAGTGAGAGACTGGTTTCTACAAATTCCATCCTTTCCACATGTCTTTGTCAGAAGTTCACTTTTCTTTCCTGCTACTGCAGTCTTCAGCATCAAACACTGATGCCATCAAGCTTTTTAAAGAGGTTCTGCAAGTGATTCAGCTTTAAAATGAGCTTTTTTTCCTTTTATCTCAAATTCCTTTAACTGCTCAAACAGCATTTCCTACAGTATAACTGCATCAGTCTGCTTTTTACTCTTTCCTCTGTCTCACATTGTGTTTCGTGAGCAATTCCTAATAATTAGACCTTTCTAGAACATCAAGAAATTATACGATATGAGATCGAAGTCGTGGTGGGTTTCAAAACTAATGAGAGACTTTCTACTGATCTGAAAGGAGTCCAAGTTTGAAGAAGTTAAAAAATAACCGCAGAGCGCTAAACGCTTCCAGACACCTGCAGTAAGAGCAGAGGCTAAACTTTAAGCAGGGAAACAGCGCCATCCATCTGTCATTTCCATACACTCCTTCAAACAAACCCATAGTCTTCTCTGGCACTGCACACCTGAGCTCTAGGGAAGCAGCTCCTCCTTTGGCCATGTCGGATGGGATCTTTATGGCAAAGTACCAGAGAGAAGTGCGCAGTCCACAGAGGTCTGACTCACTCGGTACTGTTCAGAATGCAGAATCAACACTGCTGCACTACTGCGACACAACGAGGTCATCATGCACCAAAACACAACACTGATCCTGCTGCTCCACTGTCCTGACTGCCCACACATAAACAAAGCTCTCACCTGGTATACTGTAATAGAGCCAGACATACAAAGAGAAGAGATATAGAATGACAGAGAATTCAGAGAGAATGAGAGACCGAGACAGACAGACAGACAGACAGTGAGACTGACAGAGAGACAGAAGGACTAATCACATGTGAAATAGTTAACACTGTCCAATATTAAGCCTCTGATTAACTTTCTCATAAGAATGTGTGAGGTGTCAATAACCGTTACTGGATAAATACAGCCCTTGATCGCTACGATAATAATGGCTTGTCCAGTGCTTTCACATGAGAACAGGCTTTTTTAAATGTGCTGTTTAGCTTAGCAACCTGTGCAACATTAGCAACTTCTGTGACACTCAGTGTTCTGCTGCCTGACGCTACCGAGCTGTTTTGTTTCAGGGATGCTACGTCATTTCATGCTGCACACATATAACCCTGCAATGTGAGGATAACACTGCGAAAGTGGTGCAAGCCTTGCGTTTACATTACACGTGTGAAATGTTCCTCGATCCAGGGTTAAAAGCAGAGATTTAGAGTGATGCTAACCCTGTGTGAAAGGACACAGAAGACTTTCAATGTGTGATCTGCTAAAGATTCATCATTCCCTGTTTAAATCTCATTAGCTGGGTTTCAAACACTGCAAACTGCTTAACAAGTTCTACTATGTTAGAATAATGATAATAAATCAACACTATAAAAGAACACGCACTGAATTGTTCAGTGACTAATAAAAGCGTTTAATCCGAACAGTTTTCTAGTTTACATTCTGTTCCCTGCTGGTCTAGTGGTTAAGGATCCCGGGGGTTTGATTACCAGGCAGGGCAGCAACCACGCTCAGTGTCGGGCCCAAGCCCAGATAAAAACGGGAGGGTTGTGTCAAAAACCGGTGCCAAATCAAATATGCCGATGAGACGATCTGCTGTGGCGACTCCGAACAAGAGAAGTTCTCTAATAAAGTTTCATGCATTCCACGAGTGTTTTCAACCAGCTTCGTGATGGAGACTCACCCTCAAGTTCCACACTCATGACACCATGAAAGCATGCAGAACTTTATTCAGACAGTAATGTCCTGAGATCTGTGTTGTTTCTCAATAGAAGCTTTCATGCGGTCATAGACAGACAGACAGACAGACAGAGATAGATAAATAGACATATAGACTGATAGACAGATGGATAGACAGACGTCATCATTGTTTCTAAAACATACATGTCCGACCTCCCAAAAACATGCTCGTGAGTGTGTTAAATTGCGATCTAGGTGAGAATGTGTGTGTGTGTGTGTGAGTGTGTGTGTGTCTTTTCCTGCCTCACTCCCAGTCTTCCTGTAATACTCTCCACCATGTCTCTGATAAAGTGTTTACTAAAAGTAATTGAGCAAATTTTAGATTAGATTTGAAACGTAGCTGTATCCAAAATTTCGACAACGCAGATTACATACAAACACATACACACATTGAGCTCCAACAACACAGTAGTGAGAATCAGTATTAAATATCAGCTGCTCTGTTAGGAGCTGAAAGGGAAAACTGTTCGAGAGTAAAACGTGATTGTCGATCGCTGACTCGATCCGTTAACTGAGTTTTGTGCTCACACTTATCACACTGCTGTGACGCTACAATCGTTTCCTCTGAGAAAACATTTCACTGAGCGCATGAGCAACTAAATCAAGACCATATGAGAACTTTGGGTGTCCTTTAAAAGAAAAAAAAAAAACAAACAACTTCAAACACTAAATGTTCGATTTTATACGTCAGAGAGCTCTAATCTGGTGTGACACTCGTACACATTATGCCTCATAATGCCAGGTGTAATTTCCTGCTGATGGCTAGTGAGCTTTCAGTTGCATTTATTTTCCAAAGCGCATAAATGAGAAGAAATAAGAGGGTGTCGTTGGCTAGCTCGCTGTCCTGAAAAAAATAACATGCTTCGTCTTATAATATTAAGAAAATACAGAAAACAGAAATCAGGATGTGAGTGGATAAACTGTACGCAGTCTGAAACAGGACGACCCGAAATGTTTTTAATTAAACCCGTTATTGGTCAGAATTTTGGGCCGGGTGCGAGCGCACTACTGGCAGGAGAAAAGACAGAGCTACAGCACTCGTCAATTTTAATCCATTTTGGCGACTTCACTTATTATTACTGACATTTCTGGCGATTCGGTTCTTGTTTTGAGCAAGACGTTAACAGTTTAAATGTTTCATAAATGGATGTTTAACGAATGAAAGTTATTGAGTTTGAGAGCTAATTACTGACTAATAAATCAATTCAATTTTATTTCTGCAGCCTTTTAACGGTGGACAGTCGCAGAGCAGCTCGACAGAAATGAAATAGTCCTGAAATAAAATGAAGACTTTTAAACCAGTGTTTAACTACAGGTACGAGTATGAGGCACTGAAGCACTTATTCTTATCGTAGAGATTTTTATTCTTATTTCTTTTTCTGCTCTGACCTAAATATGACCGTAACTTTCCCCCATTTGTCACAGAGTCGGGTGTCTTATGTGTCTCACACGTATAAATGTGTGCTTTATTTCCAGTCACAAAGAACAGGAAACCTTCTGCACCGTTCATAAGAACCACATTTTGCTCAGCTGTTTGTCAGTTATGATCAATAAAGGGCAAAAAGTGCTTCAAGTCTTCAAGGTTCCTCCAGGACCCCGGTGTTCCCCGTACACACAGCTACACAAGACATCACTGAACCAAGGGAAAAAAACTAAAATAGCCTTGTGCAAACAGTGCAAGACTAGAGACAGTGCAGTAGAATACAATACACTACAGGAGTGTACATGGACCACGATACAGTTCTACAGTGCAACTCTGTAGATATCTGAAAGACCAACAACCCTGACTTGAGCAGTTTCAGAACAGTGCCACCTACTGGTCAAGAGTCAAGAGTCAAGAAGCTTTTATTGTCATTTCAACCATATATAGCTGTTGCAGTACATAGTGAAATGAGACAACGTTTCTCCAGGATCAGGGTGCTACATAAAACAAAGACAGGGCTAAGGACATGCAAGTGTCTTTGCCACATAAAGTGCCACTGTGCATCCTGGTGCAAACAGTGCAGGACAAGACAAACAAGACAGACAAGACAGTGCAGGACAAAAGACAGTGCAGACACAAAGTTACAAGACAATACAAAAAGTACAAAAAATGCAATATGAAATGGTCATGAAATATACAAAAAATTGCTTGTTTTTGCTTAAAACTTCAGAATAATCAAGTCAAGTCCGGGTAAGAAGCTTTTATTGTCATTTCAACTATATATAGTGAAGTGAGACAACGTTTCTCCAGGACCCTGGTGTGACATAGAACATCACAGAGCTAAAAACTTAAAAGTTGTCCTAGCCACATAAAGTGCATCGTGTGTAAACGGTGCGAGACAAAAGACAGTGCAAACAGACAATACATAACACACAACATACAAAATAGGGCTGACCAGTGTGCATTCTGCATATTGTACAGTACATTGTGCAAAAATATAGGATTCTGAACAAAGAGGTTTCTTATAAACATACGTTTGTAAAAGGCTTGTAAATACGTTTCTTGTGTCTGTGCATCGGCTACATTTTTCATGCATGAGAGAAACAAGCGAAAGCTTTTCGATAACGTTACAATCTGTGAATCTAATAGGTCTAGAGATAAAGCTAGAGATTTATAGAAAATTGTACATGCAGCAGTCATATACATTTTACGCTCTTCTGCCATCTTAGGCCATATTTCTATTGAGCTGATTCGTTCCAGCTGGAACAACTCTCTGTTCTCACCTGCAGATCTTTCACTGACAGTGCTGTACATCTGCTGATCATTTTTAGATGACAATATAAAGCGCTGTTGTGCCAGTAGCTTGTGTTGTGTGGACTGAATGGATGCGTGCTTTAAGCACCACATCCAGTGTGAATTCTGAGCAAACACCCATGCAAGCACCATAGAAGCACAAGTCTGAAGGACTGCAGCAACAAGGGGGCAGTAAAGAAAAATAGCAAGATCGAACACTCTTAACTCTTAAGGTTGGATTTAACTGTGGAAGCACAAGCACATGATGCAGTGCTACAGACTTTCAGAACAGTGTGATGATGATGAAGATAATGACGATGATGATGTAAAGAATTTAAATCACAATTCATACTTGGTATTTGAAATATAAGTAATGCTTTTAGAATCATAAATAGACCATGCTTCATGGAAGGGGCTTGGCATTTAGTGCAGACAGACAGACAGACAGACAGACAGGCAGACAGACAGGCAGACAGACAGGCAGACAGACAGACAAACAGAGACAGACAGATAGATAGTCAAACAGACAGACAGAGAGACAATAAGGCAGAAGACAGACAAACAGAGTCAAACAAACAAGCAGACAGACAGACAGACAAGCAGACAAACAGACAGCCAGGCAGGCAGACAGACGGTCAGACAGACTACTCAAGGGTTGGTTAGCATTTCAAGAACTCTAAAAAAGGCCAGACACTGCAAACTTGTGATTTGTAGGTGACAAACAGCTAAAAATAAGCCGTGCAGCACAGACTCTGACAACCTCACATACGGGTGCAAGAAAAGACACAAAAAGACACACAAAAAGGCGCACATCCATTCACACAGACATAAATATCCACACACAGTCTCACTGTGCTCACACAGCGCATGCTGTAAACTCATCCATCACAACAAATATCTTACTGTTTATGTACACTGACATTCAGCCTCCATACACACACTGTAGACACACTCACTGGCCACTTTGTAAGGAACGTTAGTACACCATATATTATCCGATCAGCCAACCCAATGTTTACCAGGTGCCAGGAAACCCTTTAACCAAGATGTGCTGTCCTTCTTCAGACCTGGTTTACACAACACAAACGTTGGCCTTGCTGTTCTTCACATATTCCACACACATTCCCAACTGTGCGCTTAGGGACATCCAGTGCTTTCATAATACGGTTGAACAAGATGCTCAAAAACCAGCTCTCTCACACACACACAAACACAAAAATGCTGACTTATGACCTGCTGAATACACACGGCAGGCTAATACTCTGGAGCGCTTTGACATGTTAAGCCAGGCATCGAAACCAGTTTACGTCAGATGATTCACCTAAACAAAGTGCCACTCTATAATGGTCTGCTTTAACCTGTGTGTAAGTAAGTGTGTGTGTGTGTGTGTGTGTGTGTGTGTGTGTGTGTGTGTGTGTGTGTGCCTGCCATATGGTCTTTCTTGCTGTCCAATTGAAGGATAAGAACACTTTTCCTCCACACTGATTCACTCATCAACCCATGGAATGAAATGGATCATGTTGCTAGATTTGTCATAATGGAGCAAAGGCAGAACCTGCACCCACACTAGAGGGGGCAAAAATACATCCTTTTGCTCAATCTATTTGCATTTGAATTAATGTGAATAAGATGTACGTGATTTTAACTACATGACACACTTCATGTATTGTACAGTAAAGATGCTCATGGATGTCTGACAGATTATCAAGTTAGCAATTGCCGCAAATGGGTGCAATCTATCAAATAACAATAAGATAACACACTGTGTGAGTGCTTGTGCAGAATAAGAGCTTGTGTGTGTGTGTGTGTGTGTGTGTGTGTGTGTGTGCTTATCAGCAAACTGACACCAAACATAGTGGAAATGCAGACTGCATACTTCCTGTTTACCTTAGAGAACACTGCAGGGCAGTTTAGAAGCAAATCCACAACATAATGATGTAAATGTGATCAGACCAGATACAATCTCTGGACAACGACCCAGGTTTGACCTTCCTCAGCTGTGCTGCAGTATGTGGATGAGCCAGTGCTGTTTCATTATTAGTTCGTAATGCACTGAACAGCATGAACAAGCAAGCAGATACTGTTGTGCTACGCCATATTCTAAATAGCTCTGTCCCATCTGTCCAGTCCCTCTCAGTGATGCACACAAAAAAGAACATCACCAACAAGTTAAACACACAAACTGGAGCCTCATAGATCTCTAAAGCTACAATCTCAATCTCTCTCTCTCTCTCTCACACACACACACACTAATAATTTCTGCACTGTACTCTGTACTATGAGGTGGTCAGTAGATGGACTTCCTACTAGTTGCCATGGTAATAGGTTTATCAACATGTGGAGCAACTAGCAATGCAAATCAACTGATTCTTGCCGCTAGAACTTGCTGGAATGACATTTGTCGTTTGGGTATAAAATTCAGCAGTGTGTATGTGCACCAGTGTAAATTCAGCAGTGTGTATGTGCACCAGTGTAAATTCAGCAGTGTGTATGTGCACCAGTGTAAATTCAGCAGTGTGTATGTGCACCAGTGTAAATTCAGTAGTGTGTATGTGCACCAGTGTAAATTCAGTAGTGTGTATGTGCACCAGTGTAAATTCAGTAATGTGTATGTGCACCAGTGTAAATTCAGTAATGTGTATGTGCACCAGTGTAAATTCAGTAATGTGTATGTGCACCAGTGTAAATTCCACAGTGTGTATGTGCAACAGTGTAAATTCAGTAATGTGTATGTGCAACAGTGTAAATTCAGCAGTGTGTATGTGCACCAGTGTAAAGTCCACAGTGTGTATGTGCAACAGAGTAAATTCAGCAGTGTGTATGTGCAACAGTGTAAATTCCACAGTGTGTATGTGCAACAGTGTAAATTCAGTAATGTGTATGTGCAACAGTGTAAATTCAGCAGTGTGTATGTGCACCAGTGTAAATTCAGTAATGTGTATGTGCACCAGTGTAAATTCCACAGTGTGTATGTGCAACAGTGTAAATTCAGTAATGTGTATGTGCAACAGTGTAAATCCAGCAGTGTGTATGTGCACCAGTGTAAATTCCACAGTGTGTATGTGCAACAGAGTAAATTCAGCAGTGTGTATGTGCACCAGTGTAAATTCCACAGTGTGTATGTGCAACAGTGTAAATTCAGTAATGTGTATGTGCAACAGTGTAAATTCAGTAATGTGTATGTGCACCAGTGTAAATTCCACAGTGTGTATGTGCACCAGTGTAAATTCCACAGTGTGTATGTGCACCAGTGTAAATTCCACAGTGTGTATGTGCACCAGTGTAAATTCAGTAATGTGTATGTGCACCAGTGTAAATTCAGTAATGTGTATGTGCACCAGTGTAAATTCAGTAATGTGTATGTGCACCAGTGTAAATTCCACAGTGTGTATGTGCAACAGTGTAAATTCCACAGTGTGTATGTGCACCAGTGTAAATTCCACAGTGTGTATGTGCACCAGTGTAAATTCCACAGTGTGTATGTGCACCAGTGTAAATTCCACAGTGTGTATGTGCAACAGTGTAAATTCAGTAATGTGTATGTGCACCAGTGTAAATTCCACAGTGTGTATGTGCAACAGTGTAAATTCCACAGTGTGTATGTGCACCAGTGTAAATTCCACAGTGTGTATGTGCACCAGTGTAAATTCCACAGTGTGTATGTGCACCAGTGTAAATTCAGCAGTGTGTATGTGCACCAGTGTAAATTCAGCAGTGTGTATGTGCACCAGTGTAAATTCAGTAATGTGTATGTGCACCAGTGTAAATTTCACAGTGTGTATGTGCACCAGTGTAAATTCCACAGTGTGTATGTGCAACAGTGTAAATTCAGTAATGTGTATGTGCACCAGTGTAAATTCCACAGTGTGTATGTGCAACAGAGTAAATTCAGCAGTGTGTATGTGCACCAGTGTAAATTCAGCAGTGTGTATGTGCACCAGTGTAAATTCCACAGTGTGTATGTGCAACAGTGTAAATTCAGTAATGTGTATGTGCAACAGAGTAAATTCAGCAGTGTGTATGTGCACCAGTGTAAATTCCACAGTGTGTATGTGCACCAGTGTAAATTCCACAGTGTGTATGTGCACCAGTGTAAATTCCACAGTGTGTATGTGCAACAGAGTAAATTCAGCAGTGTGTATGTGCACCAGTGTAAATTCCACAGTGTGTATGTGCACCAGTGTAAATTCCACAGTGTGTATGTGCAACAATAAATCATTAAAATTATTAGGCACTAAGAATGAAGTAAGAAAACATGGATATGGAAAATCTGGAGTCTCAACTAATGTTTCTTTATTTGGTTTTGTGTTTTGCCTGAAAACTAAGTTACAAAATTACAAGATAGTGCATGAGCTCAATCTTATAAACCAATACATACAACACAAGTGATTTTTTTCCCCCTGAAAATAATCTGCAATATTTCAGCAGTATTTATGCTGTTAGGGAAACACACACACGCACATATATGCACACACACACGCACGCACACAAAATCACACCCATGCACACACAAGCACAAATTCACACGTGCATGCGCACACACACACACACGTTTTTCTCTTCATTCCAGATGTAATGTAATCCATTGTTATGAGGGGAAAAAGGGGTGAGGAATGCACTAAGTTGGAAGACAACATTCCTGCATCTGGAAGCGCTCAAACGCACGTGGGTTCCTTTCCAGATTTTTTCCTTCTCTCCATCTCTATCCCCTTCTGCTTTCCTTCTCCTCTCGTTCTCTCCTTCACCAAATGAAATATTGCAATATCTGACCTTCGGCTCATCTTTGCTACTAAAATTCTGCTCTGCTGAGCAAAAAGGAATCACCATCACAGCTTACACACACACACACACACACACCACATTTTCACACATTGTCACTTTCATTGCTAAACATCCTCCAGTGCTTTAGGATTAAATAGTGAATATGGAAAAGCAGCACATCAAGCTCACAGAGTCCCAAACTGTTTCTCAGACTAAAACACATCAATCTTTAATGGTCTACACACATCCAGTCCTGAACAAGAGATCAGTCCTGAAATATTTCAGCCCAGAGATGAACAGATGCTGAGAGTGCACAGAAGCATATGCACAATCGGACCTAACTTTATTTCCCGAATGAAGTGGGAAGTCGTAGTGAACCTTATGACTCTCCGTGCGTCAAGCAGGAAAAGACAGAATCCCTGCTGATAAACTGCTGTGTGTCTCTCATGTGGTAACCATAGTAACAAAACTCCTAGATGCTCCATTAGTGTAAACTGCATGCTCACATCCATGCTGTATATTCCTGCTTCTTGACCAAATTGTGCAGAATGGGCTGTGGCTCCCAGAATTCCCTTCCATGAGAACATGCTGTTATTCCCTCAGTATTACAGAATAGAACAGAAGCCTTTATTTTGTCACATATACAATACAGTGAAATTCTTCCTTCGCATGTCCTATCTTTGGAAGTTGGGGTCAGAGCACAGGGTCAGCTATGATACAGCACCCCTGGACCAGTCTGTCACTGTTGGGCCCTTGAACACTGAAACTGACTGAAACCATGGCAACCATCACTTGAACTAAGTATCAGAACCGCTCTGACTGAGTGATGTGGGGCAAAATAAACCACTGACAGTGTGAACACAGGGTTATTGTTAAGTCTACAGGTCTCCATTGGCTCAAAAATTGGATCACAGAGGATCACAAATTTAAATCCCGATGACGCCAGGATTCCACAGTCGAGTATTGACACGGCGACCCTATCCAGTCGTGTGGAAGTGAGCGGGGAGCGCCAGGCAGGAGGGGACATCAGGACACTATTTATATCATGACGTTTGCCCCATGGGCATTTAAAGTGGTGTATTAAAGATGGAGTGGGTGGAAAGGGGAAAAACAAAAAGTAAAAGGGAGCTTAAACAGCTTGTGCTAGTGGCCATGAGGGAAAAGATCTTATACAAGCATGATGCTGAACTATAATAGTCACTACACAACCGTAACACACACATACACACAAACACACACACATTATTTACAGATTTCTAAAGCTACCAAACTGTAAACGTTAACTTTAGGTATGATGTATAATTTGCTAGTATTTTAATA